>NW_011888783.1:4312851-4317271 GCF_000151845.1 Pteropus vampyrus | reverse complement strand
ACTGAATGTCCATTGGAGTTGGTCATTGAGGAAGAAGCCAGATTATAGGGGAGCTGGAGATGAAAGGAAGGAGAGAGGGGCCCATAGTCGAAAAGCAAAAAGGGGAGAAGTTTTTGTTTATATTGTCTTTGATTTTTGTTTTGCTTTTTAGGTTGAGAAATACTTGGGTACAGAATCTTGTAAGGTCTAATTTTTTATTTTGTACTGATTTGGTCTCTTATAGACATTCTGTTTCCTTGAATTAGCCTGATTTTTTTACTTTTTATAGCATTTTACAAGACTTTGCTGTTTGATTTTACTTATTTATATAACTTAAAAATAGATTTTTTTAGTTCCTAAGGTTATCCTAAGCCATCTTTAAAACTGCAGTAGTTTTAAAGTAATACTAATTATTCAGTGGCCAAACAAAATGGTGTGAAAGGAAAACACTAGCAATATTACCAATTTCTTCTTAATTTTATTCTCCATAATTACCTAATTGGGGCAGATTTTTGGTTTTTTAACAAGCCCAGTAAGTCTTTCAGAGACTAACCAAGCTCCTCTGATGCTTAGCAGGTACTTTAAGAAGGCTCTCATGTTTCTTGGTGAATTATATAACCATTTATAAATGCTGTGAAGTTTTACAGTTAATTAAGTAGTATCATTTTGTAATGGATTATCCAGCTTTATTAATTTACTTTTTAAAATTGGCACAACTTGGCACTGTGACAATAATGCACTTAGCGTTCTAAAATTGGTAACACATCTCCTTAAACACTTATTTCCAAGGGCAGGAATAGCCACAGACATAGGTGTCAGCCTACAGGCTGTGTTATTAAGGAGCCTCGTGTTTTCTGCTTAAGTAAAAATAGCAGCCCCACTGATTCTCACTTCTAAACCTAAGCTAAAATTTTACTATTAGCGTTTTTTTTAACAGATTAATAATACATCTGGTTCCACTTGTTTCAGATAAGAGATTATAGGCCTATATTTTAAATAATTTGACCAAGATCAAATAGATAGTAGTGAAGCTGGGATTTAAGTTATGTCAATTTGGCTCTAACCTGTATTCTTAACAATTCTGTATATTACCTTTAAAGGTAAAAGTAGGAGCATTTTCCTTGCCCTCTGTTCCCTCAATTTCTCTCTTTTCACACATTTGTAAATGGAAAGGGAATGCATTAAAATAATTGATTTGCTTCTCTAAGCAAAAATAAAGTCAAAGGACAACACTACAATCAGGAAGAGATTTTTGTCAATGAAGAAGAGATTTTTAACTCAGAAATGAAAACCCAGTCAAATTGGCTTTAGAGCATACTCAGAATAAGGATAGGAACAACCACTTCTTTAAGGAAAAGGTGGCTTAGAAGAAAAAGACAAACAGCCAGAGGAAAGTCACAATATGAGGAGAGAAAAATTTAGGAGATAGAAGATAAAGTCGAGCAGAGAGCAGTGTTTATGCCATATGTTCTATATCAGTAAGATATATGCCCATTCATGAAGCTTTTGTGAATACCAATTTTTTCTTAAAATACAGTTGCAAAAAAGAGAGGCACAACTTGCTTCATTATTTAACATGCTTCAGTCTTTTATTTAACATGCTTCAGTATTTTATTTAAAGTTAATGCTCAGGATATAGTTATCAGGAAGTATGTGGCTCTTTAGACCGTAAGGTGAAAATCGTGGGGTTTTTTTAATGCCTTTTAATGTATCATATGTAGCCAGACCCATAAACTACATTTATTGTTGACATTGCATATTGATTCTGTAATTATTTATTACACTTATAGATTCATCTAAGTGGATTTCTTCCAAAGCACGATGCGGACCACTCTTTCACAAGTCTTTCAACCCCAGAAAAGAGTTTCATCTTTATAAACAGTCGACCAATACACCAAAAAGACATATTAAAGGTAATCTGTTTAAGAAAAAAGTATCAGTTCGTTCAGAAATAAAAACTAGCTCTGTCGTTTGTCAACTTGTTACAAGGATTACTTCTAAGACTTTGCTCTAAAATAAGGAAAAGGAGAAAAAGATCTACAGGAACATTTATTAAGAATTGTTCTAGGTACCTTACATACGATGTCTCATTGACTTTTCATGACAACTCTGAGATATATTATTATCCTTATAGTGAAGAAACTGGAATGTTAGTGACTTTCAAACTGAAATGTTAGTGACTTTCTTGACTACACAGCTAGGAGGTAATAGAGTTTGGATTTGAACTTGACTTTCAAAACAACTGTGATCTTTTAACCATGAAACCAGTTTCATTGGCTATTTGTACTTCCTAATGAATGTTTGTGCTTCATTCTTATAGCTTGAAGGCTTCTAAATGAGTATTACTATTTAGATACTGCTATTTCTAATACATCCACCTGGTTTCTCAGTTGGGTATACTCCTTTTTGGTGATATTTAAGGATGGCAATACTATATTTATGTGGTGTTCTTATCTTTTATTCATTACATATATTTCTAGTTAATCCGACAGTATTACAATCTGAAGTGCCTAAAGGAATCTACTCGTTTGTATCCCATTTTCTTTCTGAAAATTGATGTTCCCACAGCTGATGTGGATGTAAATTTAACACCGGATAAAAGTCAAGTATTATTACAGAATAAGGTAACCTTTTTCAGATAATTTTTTTGTATTAATTTATGCTATTTACAAGCTTATATAATCCTAACCATTTTTGTGTGATAAAGGATATTTGTGCATATTTTGTGCTTGTTTGTGCATATTTTTAAACATTTTAAATCTTGTCTATTTATTATTTTCATAATTTCCCCTAACATTTGTTAATTTTTGTTTTTAGGACTCTGTTTTAATTGCTCTTGAAAATCTGTTGACGACTTGTTATGGATCACTACTTAGTACAGATTCTTATGAAAATAATAAAACAGATGTTTCCTCAGCTGACATGGTTGTTAGTGAAACAGCAGAAACAGATGTGCTTTTTAATAAGTTGGAATCATCTGGAAATAATTATCCAAATGTTGATACTTCAAGAATTTCTTTCCAAAATGATGTACATAATGATGAATCTGGAAAAAACACTAATTATTTAAATCATCATATACATGTTGGTGACCATTACGATAATCGTTTTAGTAGTGAAAACTCTAACATTGATAAGAATACTAGAAATACATTTCAAGAAATCTCAACGAATAATTTATGTGAAGGCACACAGAAGGAATACAATGAAACTTCTTTTGTAGATTGTGTTAAGCATGCGCAATCTGAAAATGTCAATAAAGAGCATAGAGATGAGAGTGGGAAAAATGAGGAAGAAGCAATTCCTGAAAAATCTTTGGTAATTTCTGCAGATGACTGGAGCAAGGGAAATACACTTAAAAATTCAACAGGAGAAAATATCGAACCTGTGAAAATTTTAGTGCCTCAAGAAAGTTTAACATGTGAAGTAAATGATGATAATAATCTAAGCCCTGAACAAAATCTCAGCGAACGTTCTAGTAACAAAAAATCAAATGTGGTAGATAACATATCTGGACAGCTTACAGCTTATGATTTAATTAGCAATCACGTAATCAAGAAACCCATGTCAGCAAGTGGCCTTTTTGTTCAAGATCATCGCGTTCAGTTTCTCACAGAAAATTCTAAGACCAGTTTAGAGGATGCAACAATACAAATTGAAGAAATGTGGAAGACATTGAGTGAAGAGGAAAAACTGAAGTAAGTTTCCTGAGCTTGCATGTGACCTGACTGTTCAGATATTTCCATTCTATATGACTCACTGGGTTAAAAAAAATATATTTTTCAAACTTATTTTTGGAAAAGCAGGGTGGAAAATGCCTTTTGGCTTGGCTAGAGTACCTTTTTTGACATTACTTTTTTTGTTTGAGGTTTTTAGTTTTGTTTAGGGACAAGCCTTAACTGTTTGTTAAAAAACTGTAACATTGCAGATTTAATTTAGTGGTGTTCATACTGTCCTTATTCAGTATAACCCAAGGCTTCCTTCTAAAATCTTTATTGGTAACTTAAAAATTGTGGTGGGTTTTTTGGTAGGTAAATGGATAGTGTGATCTATCTTTGATTAAAATAACTACACAATACTTGCCGTCTTTAGATCAGATGATCTGAATAAATATTCCCAGATAATATGATGGTTTTTCTAATTGACTTAAGGCACTTATTTGTAAACACAAAATATCATATTTTGTGGAAGTATACTTTCACATATTATTATCTAAGTCATCTCAATACTATGTCAGACATCTGGAGGAAATATTTAAATGTAACCTATCATCCTCCAGAGTTTGTATTTGGTGAGAAAATACATGGATGCTTGATTGATATTTTTTCATTAGCTTATTCAGTCATATAAAGATACTATCAATTTAAAATAATAAAGACCATTATTAATACCAATAGGCAAAACCTCCATAAATTAATTTCTCTTTTCAACTTTTTTTTTT
>NW_011888783.1:4236363-4312801 GCF_000151845.1 Pteropus vampyrus | reverse complement strand
CCTTTTTGTTCAAGATCATCGCGTTCAGTTTCTCACAGAAAATTCTAAGACCAGTTTAGAGGATGCAACAATACAAATTGAAGAAATGTGGAAGACATTGAGTGAAGAGGAAAAACTGAAGTAAGTTTCCTGAGCTTGCATGTGACCTGACTGTTCAGATATTTCCATTCTATATGACTCACTGGGTTAAAAAAAATATATTTTTCAAACTTATTTTTGGAAAAGCAGGGTGGAAAATGCCTTTTGGCTTGGCTAGAGTACCTTTTTTGAGATTACTTTTTTTGTTTGAGGTTTTTAGTTTTGTTTAGGGACAAGCCTTAACTGTTTGTTAAAAAACTGTAACATTGCAGATTTAATTTAGTGGTGTTCATACTGTCCTTATTCAGTATAACCCAAGGCTTCCTTCTAAAATCTTTATTGGTAACTTAAAAATTGTGGTGGGTTTTTTGGTAGGTAAATGGATAGTGTGATCTATCTTTGATTAAAATAACTACACAATACTTGCCGTCTTTAGATCAGATGATCTGAATAAATATTCCCAGATAATATGATGGTGTTTCTAATTGACTTAAGGCACTTATTTGTAAACACAAAATATCATATTTTGTGGAAGTATACTTTCACATATTATTATCTAAGTCATCTCAATACTATGTCAGACATCTGGAGGAAATATTTAAATGTAACCTATCATCCTCCAGAGTTTGTATTTGGTGAGAAAATACATGGATGCTTGATTGATATTTTTTCATTAGCTTATTCAGTCATATAAAGATACTATCAATTTAAAATAATAAAGACCATTATTAATACCAATAGGCAAAACCTCCATAAATTAATTTCTCTTTTCAACTTTTTTTTTTTGGAGGGGATGGTTATGTTTTGTTGGTTTTTCAAACACACAAAAGTAGACAACAGTACAGTGAACCCATCACTGTGTTTACCAACCCTCATTTCATGGTCAGTCCTGCTGCATCCATACCTCCACTCACTTCACCTATTTCATAAATATTTCAGCATGAATCTGTAAAAGATTCTTATTTTAAATAGAGCTATAATATAGTTGTCATAACTTTTTAAAACAAGAATTCCTTAATATCAAATAGTCAATGTTCAAATTTCTAATTATTTTATAAATGCTAGATATTTTAAAGTTTATTTGAATTGGATGCAAATAAGAGTAGGGACAGTGTAACAACTTAAGATAGCATTCCTTTGCAGCCTCACGATAGCAAGTATTGCCCTGGTTGCCTTTTGGGGAATGTCAGCATTGTTTCTCCTTTAGGCCCTGGGGTGTCAGGGTACAAGGATTATGGTTAGTAGGCCCCATCTAAAAATTTTTTTATCATCAGGCAGTATTCTGGAATCCAAAATTTTCTCTATCTTATTGCCGTAAAGCAGACAAAGTGGCAGACTTTGTATTGGTTAAGAGCATGAAGCTATACCTGAGTTGGAACCTCTGTTCCTTTCTTTGCTAGCTAGCTTTTTGAAAAAATATTTATCTCCTGGATTGTTATGAGGTTTGAATAAATATTGTTTGTGTTATACAAGATAAACAACTGGCAAATTGTAAATGATAGCTCATGATCTGCGAAAAAGAAATTTCTCTATTGTGATTGACATTATTTTTCACTTGCTTAGTCAAAATTGAATTTACTCCGAAGGCCAGAAATAGAAAACTGTAAAGAAAATGCGGGTATTTTGAGATCCGAGAGCTTACTCTATTTCACAGAATACTGTATTAGAATCTTCCAGAGTCAGGAGTCAGAAAGATGAGACCATGAATGACTTTGTCCAAAATCGTGATTAGTGAGATGATAGGACAAAAATATCACACTTAGTAATAACACTAACCACCACTCCTCATCTAGTCTTCATCTTGGAATACTTTCTAAGATCCTAAATTCTACAAGGAGTGCTAAGTGATATGAGAGTAGACTCCTTTTCCACAGATAACCAATCTTTTCATCTAGCCTTCCTTTTCTTCCCCTTTTTCCTTTTCATTCTGTTTCTTTCACTTCCTTCTTTCCTCCCTTTTTTCTTCCTTTCCTTCTTTCCCTTGCCTTCTCCTTTTCTCCCTCCCTCCCTTTCATTAGAGAATATATATTGAGTATATTCTGTGTACGAGGCCCTACGTATGCTAGCCTCGTTGCTTCAGATACAATTATAAATGAAACATTTTCTACTTTTAAATGGTACAGTCTAGTGAGGAAAACATAATTAAACAATAGCAATCATAGAATATGATGAATTTTAACAGAATTATGAAAACACTTAGCAGTTGAGCTTACTCTCATCTATGGGACAGGAAATGCTTCCCTGAATAGAAATTAATTAGAAATGTGTAGAGAATTTTCTAGGTGAAAGGAACAGCATGTAAGAAGGCCCAGAAACTAGAAGGAACATGGTGTTATTAAGGAACTAAAAGACACCCTCTATGATAGGAAATGAATATTGAAAAGTGTGGTAAAGAAAGATGGGGAAACGCAGGCCAGATCATGGAAGGTTCTATAAGCCATAAAGAAGAGTTTGAAAAAGAACTAGGATCAGGGCTTTTGCTGAGAATGTGGGACAGACTTTGGAGTAGGGGCACTTTCATTTTTCAGTTCTTCCTTTTTTTTCCCTATTGTTTTCTTCTCCTTTCTTCTAGAGGATTAGAAACCAGATTTAGTCTATATGCCCTGCCACTGAGGTCTCAGTCAATTAATGTTAACTTGAACTTTCATTTGCAGTAGGTCTAAACATATCTCTACTTAAAATAACTAAGAATAATATTGTAATTTGGAATGAAAATGGTAGATAAATTTTATAATTACATGTAATCTTTAGTTACAGAAACATTTGAATTGATTACTGGTCAAATCAGAATATTTTCCATTCAAGATACTAAATCCCTTAATGACATTAAGTCAAAGGTAGCAGCTGTTTTTATTTAACATTCATTTGAAATATTCCTTTAGACATAACTTTCTATATTTCCCAAAGAACGAATGAAATTGACTTCTTGAGTAAATCAGAAGATTAGTAGCATATGTGAAAATTTGCACATCGTAATTAATTACAAATGGTGACCTTCATCTTGAACTCATTTTCCACCATACGGGAAAAATCTTGAATTTGTGTAGGAGCTAAAAATACTTAATTGTAGCACCTATTGAAAGTAAACTAATGATGTATTTTAGATAGCTAATCCAGAAGTCTAGATTCTAAGTAGAAATGAGAGAAAATAACATAAAAATTTATGAATATGTCATGGTGAATTACCAAAAAAGATATTTTTCAGCTAGTTTACAATGAAACAAGATCTTTTTACATACTCATCCAGCTAACATTTCTTTATTTAACAAACATGTACTAAGTACAAATTATATAACATGCTATAGTCTTTCGTCTCCTAGTCTCATGTTTAACATTTAATACAGTTTTTTAATAATATCTATTCAGATTTCTCCTTAAAAATGTTTTATGTATTTTACCTACAATAGAATTCAGCTAGTTTCTTAGGAGTAACATTCTCTAGTCTAAACTTTGAAACTATTTAAAAAATCGTTTAGTAAGGTTGCTTAAATAATTGTTAACCTTGCTTAAATAATTATCTTGTGCTCCTTTCACTATAACATGTGTTTCTTAATCAAAAATAATAATAAACATCACCATTTACTATGTGCCAAGCACTATTCTAAGTACTTGTCACATTTTAACACTTTTCATTCCTCACATCAAAATTAAATAGCTGTGAAATAGCTGTAGATTGTCCATATATTACAGATGAGCATACTGAAGCACAGAAAAATTAAATAATTTGCATAGGCTTACAGAGTTGCTAAAGTGGCAGAACCAAACCAGGCAGTGTGTTTCCAGGGTCTGTGTACCTAACCACTAAACTTTGCTGAACATGTAACAGTAGTTTTCTATTTTGGATATTCATTTAGACTCACCCATGGAAATCTTTAAAAACAGTACTACTGCCTGACTTCAACCTAGGCCTAGAGAATCAGAAACTACGGGTGGGTCTTAGGCATCTAAGTTTTTTAGAAAAGGATTGCTATAACAACTTTGCTAGAACCCAGTATAATTTTAAAACATCCATTAATTGTACCTTTGAAATTGAATTAAAATAGATAAATAGATGGTTTGGATTTGTTCAGTTTATTTGAATTTATTTTTTTCATTGATGACTCTAAAATGGAAAATAGCAACTGAAAAAAGAAATTTAGCTGTGAAACCATTATAAATATAGTTATATGATTTTTATTTGCTTGTTATAGTGACTTTAATTTTACTAGTATCTAATTAGTAGAGGAGTATTAATGTATATAAATTTTCTTTTGTAGTACTTGGAATTATTTATTCCACGTTGACATGATAGCAAAAGTATAAGAGACTCTTTAGATTTGGAACTATTTTATTTATTTATAATTTTTTTTTTTAGTGCCTGTGTCTTCAATGGTTTCTTAAATTGTTTTTAAAATTGGGTAAAATTTAGCTGCTGTGAAATGCGTAGACCTTAAATATACATAGTTCAGTGGATTTTCACATGTATATCCCCATGTAACCACCACCCCAAACAAAATATAGAACATTTCTGTCACCCCAGAAAGTTCCTTTATGCCACTTACCAGCCAGTCTCCATATGCAAGTCACTGCTTTGATTTCCATCCCATTAACTTGCCTTTGCCAATATTTGAACTTCATATAAAATCATGATACATACTCTTTTATAGGTAGCTTCTTCCCCTCAACAAAATATTTTTGTGATTTTCATTGTATTTGATGAATGTATCTGTATAGTTCATTCTTTTTAATCAATTAGTTATATTCACTTGTATAAATATATAGTCATTTACTGCCTAACGATAGGGATATGTTATGAGAAATGCATTGTTAAGTGATTTCGTTATGTGAACATCATAACGTATAGTTAGACAAACCTAGGTGGTATAACGTGCTACACACCTGGGCTATATGGGTATAGCCTATTGCTCCTAGGCTACAAACTTGTGCAGCATTTCACTGTACTGATTACTGTAGGCAATTGTAACAATGATATTTGTGTATCTAGATATATATAAACTTAGGAAAAGTACAATAAAAATACTGTATAAAAGATATAAAACAGTATACCTGTATAGGGCACTTACCATAATGAATAGAGCTCTGGGTGGGTCAGTGAATGAATGTGAAGGCCTAGGACATTACACTACTGCAGACTTTATAAACACTACACTCAGGCTACACTAAATTTATAAAACATGAGAGTAAGTCAAGCACAAGAGAAAATGATGTAGTCAAGTGATGAAGTAAACAAGATGTATGGGGCTGCTGTTTGCATAACATGGCTTACAGCAAACTTGTTAAGTAGAAAATACACTCTAACAAAAGTATACTCTAGTTAAAGTACACAAATCAGTAATATAGTCATTTATAATTATCAAATTTATATACCGTACTTAGTTTTATGTTCTGTACTTCTGTGTGACTAGCAGTGCCATAGGTTGGTTTATGCTGGCATTACCACAAACATGTGAGTAACGTGTTGAGCTTTGACGCTACAACAGCAACTGTGTCACTAGACAATAGGAATTTTTTAGCTTCATATAACTTTATGGGACCACTGTCAGATATGCTGTCCCTTGTTAACGAAAATGTCATCATGTGGTACCTGACTACCACAGTTTGTTTATTCAGTCTTCAGCTGATAGACCTTTGGTTGTTTCCAGTTTGGGGTTATTATAAATAAAACTGTTGTTCCCAAATATTTGTTTTTTTCCTAAAATACCTCGTTTTTGATTTCTAATTAATTTTGTCGTGGATACGGAAAATACTATGTTAGATTTCAATTTTTTGAAATTTGAGAGTTAAGCCCAGCATTTGGTTAATCTTGATAAATGTTCCATGTACACCTAAAAAGAATCCAAATTCTGCAGTTATTAGATGTGGTGTTCCAAAATGTCAACGAAATCAAGGTAGTTGATAGTACTATTAAAATCTTCTATAGCTTTACTGATTTTTATTTTTTGGTGTAATTCTGTCAGTTACTGACAGAGGGGTATTAGAGTCTCCAAGAATGATTCTGGATTTCTCCCTTTTAGGTCTGTAAAGTCTTGAGGTAATTTGAAGCTCTGTTATTAGATGCATAAACATTTGTGATTGTTATACCTTCCTAATGACCCCTTTTGTCTTCATAAAATATTCCTCTTTGTGGTATTATGTCTTGTTCTGAAATTTATTTCATCTTACATTACTATAACTATTCTGACTTTCTATTATCATTTGCATGATGTATCTTTTCCATTTTTTTACTTTCAAAATATGTGTGTCATATTTAAAGTGTAACTCTTGTGAACATATATAGCTGAATTTTGCTTTTTAAAATTCAGTCTGACAGTCTGCCTTTTAATTGGAATACTTTGTGTAATGTAATAACTGATGTGGTTAGGTTTAGGTCTGCCATTTTCTTATCTGTTTTCTGTTCATTCCATTTCTGTTTTGTTCCTGTTTCTCCTTTTTTGGGAGGGAGCCTTCTTTAGTGTTAAAAGAATATACTTCGATATTTAATTTTAATTTCTTTTTTGGTTTTGCATTATGTTTTGCTTTGGGGACTATTTTATTCATCCTTAATTTATCATAATTAGAGTTAATAGTGTATCATTTTACATAAAATCTAAAACCTGAAAGTATAATTCCATTTACCACCCTTGTCCTTTATACAATTGGTTTAATATATTTTATATTTGCATACAATATAAACCTCATTTTATAATTTTTTTTTAAAATTTAAAGTTATCTTTCAAAAAATAAGATAATTTTTTAAAAGACTATTTTTTTCTGTTTACCTACATAGTTACCATTTCTGGTGCTCCTCATTTATTCCTATAGATCTGAGTGTCTATTCAGTGTCATTCCTTAACAGTGTAATGATGCAAAGAAAACAGATTCTCAGCTTTCCTTTATTTGAAAATGCTATTTTATCTTCATTTTGTGGTGGTGTTCCTTTTTTGTATTCTTTTTTCGTTTTTCTCTGACTGTTTTCAGGACATCTTTATCTTTGGTTTTCAGCATTTTTTTAATGTCTTTTTTTTTCTCCGACTGCTTTCAAGATTTTATCTTTATTTCATCTAGGATTCCTGTTACATATATGTTAGGTGTTTTTTCAATCTTCATTTTTTTCTCTGTTCAGATTGGATAATTTCTATTGATCTATATTGTATTTTACTGACTCTTTCTTTTGCCATCTGTGATCTGCTGTTAAACCTATCTAGTGAATTTTTTGTTTCATATATTGTGTTTCTTCGTTCTAAAACTTCCATTTCCATTTGGTTCTTTTTATAAATTCCCTTCTCCGTTGAGATTCCCCCTCCCGTTCTCTCATTATGATGATTTTTTAAGTCTTTAAATATTTATAAAAATCTATTTAAAAACAATTATTTTGCCATTTCCAACATCTGAGTTATCTTGAGGTTAGTTTCTACTGACTACTTTTTATCTTGACCATGACTCACATTTTCCTGTTTTATTGAGTAATAACTTTTGATTGTATAATGGACATGTGGGTGATAAGTAGAAACTCTGGATTTTGTTCTGAAAAGTGTTGGGTTTTTCTGCCAGTCATTTAAACAATTGACAGATCATGAGCTTGTGGAAGCTTTGTTTTACACTTTGTTAGGGAGAGGCTATAAATTTTGCCTTTAGTCCTAAGGCAGCTTCCATAGTTATAGGACTGTTTTTTTTCTTACCCCTAAGATGCGGTCCTCCTTCAGTGTTATTTGAAAGCCCAAAGTGTTTACCACACGATCTAATTATGTGGAATTCAACTTCAAACTCTTTTCCCCCTGCAATGGACAGCTACTAAAATCTCTGTTTAGCTCATTTAGCCTCCTAGTGATTGTTTTTCTCAAAGTTCCCACACATAGGCTTGTCTCTCTCAATTTCCAGTTGTTTTGGAAGCAAGGAGTTCTGTGTTCTGATGACAGAAGCTAATAAGATTGCAGCTTTCTGACTGAGTTCTTGCCGCTTGTTCTTAATTCTGGGAACTGCTCTCTGGGTAAAGGCTTTATAAATGTGGATTTCTTTTTTCAAGGGTTGAATCCTTTCACATTTATGCGTACTTTTGATTGCTCTTCAATGCCTCTTTTACACAGTTGGTTTCTATATTTCATTCAGTTTATCATAGTTATATATAGGAAGGTTAGTCCAATGCACGCTCCTTCATTATTACCGGATCTGGAATGCCAGCTCTATTTTTTAATAAAATGTACTTCAGATGGTTAATATATTTGAGTATGATCTGATTAGTTTTGTTTCATCTCTATTCTTAGATATGAAGAGAGGGCTGCTAAAGACTTGGAACGATACAATAGGCAAATCAAGAGAGCCATTGACGAGGACTCACAAATATCATTAAAAGATGGCAGAAAAAAGATGAAGCCCACCAGCTCATGGAATCTGGCACAGAAGCACAAGTTGAAAAGTTCATTATCTCATCAGCCAAAACTTGATGAGCTCTTTCAGTCCCAAATTGAAAAAAAAAAGAACCAAAGCATTAAAATAGTTAAAATTCCCTTTTCTATGGAAAACTTAAAGAAAAAGTTTGAGAAATATAAAAAATTTGAACTGGAGGAGGAAGACGAACTTTGCTTGATCCACAATCTCAAGTTTCCTGATGCATGGCTAATTACATCCAAAACAGAAGTTATGTTATTAAATCCATATAGGGTGGAAGAAGCCTTGCTGTTTAAAAGACTTCTTGAGAATCATAAACTTCCTGCACAGCCACTGGAAAAGCCAATTATATTAACAGAGAGGTATGGTGAAGTAATATCTTTTTTTTTTTTTACTTTAAAAACATTCATACTAGATTAGAAACAGAGTAAAAAGTCGAAAGTGTTTCCTAGTAGGGAAAAGTTGTTTTGATTTAAAGAAGTCTTTTTTAAAATTTGATTTCTGATCTTTAATGGAATTAATTGCTCAGTTTGTGTCTTTGCTTCCTCATGGTGGTATTCAACTTGTTTTTCTTTCTCCTGTATTTAAATGGAAATAAGGAGGATTGAATAGATTTAGATTCTACTTTCTCATAGGACTGCTTAATAGATGGTGTTGTATGCTTCATATTTCATCACAGCAAAAGGCACTTATCACTGGGTTCAGCCGCTGACAGCCTAACCTTCCACCTTGAAATTCCCTGTCACGTGGACATGGACTACAGACTAGTGGTTCCCAGATGGTAGGCGGTAGGGGAGGAAAGGGGAGGTAGATGGGATAAAGGGAGTCAAATATAGGGGGATAGGGGGAGGGAGAAGTGGGTAAAAGAGATCAAATATATATATGGTAGCCGAAGGAAACTGGACTTTGAGTGGTAAACACAATAGAATATTGTCAAAATATAATGTACACTCAAAAATTATATGATTGTATTAACCAGTGTTACCTCAATAAACTTAATTTTTTAAAAAAAATAATTAAAAAAAATTCCTTATCAACCTTTCCATCTAATGGTTTTATCCATTGATGTTATTGCCTGAGCTAATTTTATTATAGATGGTAAAATGGGCTGTTTCCTTTTCATATCCTATATAAGCAAATTATTTTTTGTAAAAATGAATGATAACTAACCTATTAATGTTTTCCTTTTTTTATACTTAATATTTCTTTTTTAGCCGACACATTTAGAAGAGAATTGTGTGTAACAAAGGAGATAAAAATCTGAAACTAAAAAGATAATTAGAATTTGTTCTCTAGGACACATCACTAAATAACTTTCAGAACGTCTAAGAATAAATCAAAAATCATTTGTAAAATGTATTAAAACCCTTGTGTTAAAGACCCTGTCAACAGAAGGAAAAAAATAGGACAATAAAACAGGAAAACATTTGTTAAAGCTTTTATAATTAAGGCCCCAGTAATCACATTATCTGAAATTCTGCACCTTTCATAGTATAAATTGGCTCAGGACACTGACAAAGGAAGAATCAGAAAAAGAATTAATGCAGCCTTAGGCTGTATTAAAATAGTTCAAATATCTGCTAGTACTTTTCTCTTTCTTCCCTTAAAAAAGACCTAGGGTGTATCTGAAATTTTCTGAAATGTGACATCTCCATCACAGCTAATAATGTAAGTTTTTCAAAACTGAGTATGGATGGGGTAATTATGGGTTGGGCTCAGTTTTCTTACCAGATTTCTAATATGAGTTCTGTAGCTTATGTCTGAATGGTGTGATTTAGATACCTATAAAATACATAGTTAAGAGCTCAATAATAACAACAACGGCTAATGTTTATTGAGCACTTCCTTATGATAGGAACTTTGCTAAGCCCTCTGCTTTGATGATCTTTACTACCTTAAGAGAGATAGGTAATATCATTATCCATATTGTATTGATGAAGAAACTCAAACACAGAACTGTTAATTAATTTATCTAGGCTCATACAGCCAATAAATAAATGGTTGGTTCCAAAAGTCCAATCTAGACAGTAACTGTAGAGCCTATACCATTTTTTGCTATTCTGTAACCACCACCACTACCACTGACTCTCAGATTGATTTTCTGAACGTCAGACCACACAGAGCACATCTGATATGTAGACAAAGCTTTCCTCTCTGTGATGTCTGCTTTTACAGCCAGTGGGGTCCTCTACCTTTCAGATGATAAGCAAAAACATCATCTATTTATTTACTTTTTCAAGAAGTACAGGAAAAAGCTCATCATCTTGTACTAGAACATAGAACAGTGCCTTGCACACCTTAGACAGTATTTACCACTTGATAGACTCTCAAATATTCATTAACTGAATGAGAAAATGTTAACCACTCACATGTCATCCCAACAGACATTTACTATAATAACATGTTATGAGCACTACGACCAAGCCTAAAACCAGCGTGAAGGTTAGTTTGTGCCCAGATAATCTTTGGCTACCTCACAATTTTGCTTAAGACCTTTACCACTCAGAACCATTTCACATGCAAACATGCCAGATGTACAGTAGTCTGAAGGAAGCTTTCCCAACCTGTGAATTACCAAATGTATTAAGTTCCTGGGAGAAAACAATATATGCTTATCTTTGTATTATAGCAATTAAAAATTATGTATAATGGGGGGTGGCTTCATAGTGTAGTGGTTAGCACGTCTGCTTTACACGCAGAAGGTCCTGAGTTCGCCCCCCAGGTGGAGCCACAGACCATACCCCGGGTGCGCCAGGCCTTGAGTGCATACCATGAGCATGTGGGAGGAGATGCCCCACCTTCAGAGATCCAGTTCTTAAGGGGAAACAGCAACATCCATCGGTCAGGGGTGGAAGTCGCGGGGAGGGAGGGAATTAAAAGGGAAAAAAAATTAAAAAAATAAAAAATAAAAAATATGTAAAATGGATCATTTGAGTAACTTGACAATGTATTACTGTATCTGTTTAAAGATATATTTATTATTTATAAGTAAAGTTTTCATTTGTATTATCTAGAGAGGGCACTTTTAAATTTCATATATTGTTTCGAACACTCTAGAAGACAGAAACTTTCTTTTATAGTTATACTTCCTCCTTCTGTACTTTGTATGTAGTAGGTCTTCTATAAAATATTAACAAAAATAAAAAACAGTAAAATTTCTCATAGGGCTACTTATACCTTTGCATTTTGGTTACCCATAACACTTTTTAAAGGGCTGTTGGATCACTTTATTTTACATATTTAATAAATGAAAGGGCCATTATTTCTTTTTCAGTCTTTTTAATGGATCTCATTATTTAGAGATTTTATATAAAATGACAGCAGATGACCAAGGATACAGTGGATCAACTTACCTGTCCGATCCTCGTCTTACAGCAAATGGTTTCAAGATAAAATTAATACCAGGTATGACAATGTGGTTTAACTATTTCCTAACTTGGAAAAATAAGTCTTGTTCCACGAGTTACATTTAAGTTTTATAATTTACAGATATCATAGTGTATTTTTGTCTCACAAAAGTACACTGTCAGCTTTGTAAAAAACAGTCATATTTCAAACAGGTCACGTCTGTCTGAAATAAGTAAGTTTGGCATCTCTTTCAGTCCATTGCCTTGTATTTGCATTTTCAGAAACTAATCAAATAGTTGTAAGTTTTGCCATCCTTTGTCATAATATTCAAACTGCCTGTTTTGTTTAACTGTTATTAAATAATCCTTTAGATGAAATAGAAGTAAATATTCAGCTTACAGGAACGGCCTAACAAAACTGGACATCTTTCCTTTTTAAAAAGCATTTAGTAGTTTTGCCAACTAGATGTGTAACATCAACAGTCTTACTATTTGGTCAGTGGATGAGTTGATCATATGGCTTTGCTAAAAGACTGAGAAATCACTATTTGCTTGGTATGTAAATTTATTGGGTGGTGACAAAAAAATAATCCATCTGTCTGGGAGACTTCATTTTTCCCTGCTGACCCTTTTTATTTCATAGTTTCCATATTTAACTGCCTTCTGCCCCAGCTTCCTAGGCTGGTCTTGTCCTTTTACTTTCCCTTCACCTGGTATAAAGGGTGAAGATTGATTCTACTGTCACCCTTTCCCACCCACTCCTAAACTTGTCATGACCAAAGTATTAAAAAATGGAAATTCAACCAAAACAGTGTTGATTTTTAAAAAATTTTTTAGTGAGACTTCCAAAGAAAAGAGTAAAAGCAATGTATAAAACCATGAAATTAAATATATTCTAAATATGCTTTGGTATTCTAAACATTAATTTTACTTGACTTTTTCAGTTTTAAGAATACTTACTCTAAAATTCTTACCTTCTACTTCAATCTTGAATATTTAGATTTGGAGTGAAGAGCAAGTAAATCCCAACTCTTCCATTTAAAAACAATGTGCTTTTTGGAAAGTTAGCCTAAATGTTTCTTCATCAAGAACAACTGATAATTACTTAATATTATGTGTAGGACATTGTTCTTAATAATAAATGTATTAATTCATTAATCTTCCTAAGAGCCCTATGAAGTAGATTCTATTACTGTCCCCATTTTATAGATGGACAATTAGAGGTGCAGAGATGTTAACCCTTTCCTCATTTGCCTTGAGAATACTCGCCGGAGGCATTTACCCCAGGATAACTCACGGAGCACCTGCGTATCACCATCCTAACCTTACCCCCAAAGTTTGCCATGAAGCAGCTCGCTTTTATTATTATTTTTGCATCAATCTAGTATATCGATAGTCTTTGGAAACAAATGACATCATTCTATTTATATCATTCTGTTTTTAATAGTTGGATCACTGAAAATATCAAATCCTAGAACACGTAGCATTCCTACGCGTGATGTTAAATGAACACTTGGCGGCGAGCTGCACTTTTTTTTTTCCTAAAGGAGAAAGGATGACGTCTGCTTAAGGGTACACAGTCGTAGACCAGGATTTGATCCCAAGCAATCTGTCTTTGGAGCCTACCTTTTAACAAATTTGTCATAATGCTTCCTTATTAAAATTGGGATCCATACTTCATGAAGTATTTGTGAGCACTAAACAAAGTACTTATGTAAATTAGTTAATATAGTACTTAGCAATGATAGGTATTCAAATATTCTCTTTTCTTCCCATCCTCTGGCACTCCTTTCTGACCTGAACTGACTTGTCATTTCCTTCAGTCCTCCTGGAAATCTTTCTTCCTCAGGGCTCCTGTCATTTTTTAAATCTATTTGCATTGCGAAACAAAGGGGTTGGTGTGGATCTGTGTATGTGTCTTTAGCAAGATTTTTTTTCTTAATCTATTTTCTAATTATATTGTATTGGTGGCAGGTACCATTTTTTCTTGGAAGATGTTATCATAGCAATTTTTATAGCAATATTTTTTAAGCTAAAATAATTACCCTGTCTGTTCCAAAAGCATGTTTATTTTTGAGCTACCCAGTAAGTTTCTATCTGACAGATTCTGCCCTTAGCTTGTAGATGGTGTTTTTTAAGTCCTATTGAATGCCAGTACTTTGCATGGCACCAAAGATGTAAAAATGAATAAGACACTCATCTGCAAACTGACTCGATTTGTTTGGAATTGACTTTACTTAGATTATCATCAGCATTATTTCTCTTGTCAATAACAGATCAAGTTAAAAACATGTTTTCTGTATTTTTCTAGCCTCTTTATTAATTTATAAGTCATGTTTCTTAAAGCCCATTTCTCTTAATTTTAGTGAGAGTTTTGTTTTATTGGACTTAACTTTGGATCAACAGTTTGCCAATTTTCACAAAACATCTTTGGATAAAAATAAAGGCTTTTAAAAGACAGGAAGAATACACCTACCTTTGAGGGAAAAGATTCTGAATGTGACCCTAAGAACTTTGCTTGTTATAATGGAAATAGCTTTTTGTTCCGCATCAATAAGAATTCCATATTTTAGGAAGTGAAAACTTGTCAAACTACTTATTAATTTGCAGTATTTCCCTGAAGATTGAGAAGCAGTTTACTGAATTTTATGGAAACATCTTGTAAAGTTTATTGTTACATAGTTCCAAATGTCTCTAAATTTTCCATGTTGAATTTTGCAAACACAGATTAAAATATTGCTCAATTTCCTCATCTGTTGCCAAATACTTTTTACCCATGTCCACAAGTAATTCTGTGAAATGCTTACAGTTTTCCAGGGCATTTGTAGTCAGTATTAGACTTTTCAATCTAATCATACTATAAAAGGTATAGAACCAGCAATAGTGACAAATCACTTGACTGATATTTTTGTAAATTTCTATATCTATATATATGTAAAAAGATGTGAACTAGAATATTCTGCTACTTCCTCTTTCCCTATCTAAACCCTGTTTGAAGTCCTATTTAAGTTCTCCTGTTGCTCAAACTCTTATATTTTTGTCTTCCTTCACTGTCCTCTGTATTTATCCTTTAATGCTTGATTGTGTATCTTCTTATATTATTCTCCAATTGTTTCCTGGAAAGAACATTAAGATGCCTGCTCTGTTTAGTATACACTGTTGTATCTGCCATCCAAGACAACTAGTATGTAACTGGAAATAGATTAGGGATGGGATCATTGACATATAAAAATCTGAAACTCCTCAAGCTACATCATTCCTCTTTTTTTATTTATCGATTTATAGCTACCATTGATCCAACATTGGACTGTCTCATTTTCTTTATTTCAAGGTAACACTGTGTAGACTTTAATATTAAGAACACTGTTACACAGATATAGCCAAAGACAAGTCTCTGCTATTTTTCCAAAATCATAAAATTCTAAAGTCAAATTCAATCATTTGGAATGTATACTGTTTTGAATATTTTACCCACTTTTATATTCAGTCATATAGCTAGTTCTTAGTTTTAATCACTAAATTATTTAAAGTAGCTTAAATAATAGATAACATATCAATTTTAAACAACTGTCTTAGTAAAATACTTTGAATAAACAGTATTTCATTTCCTCAGATTATTAATATATTAGTTACTATTATGGTAATCATTTCACACCAAGTCAACACTTTGTACACTTTAAACTTACACAATGTTATGTCAGTTATGTCTCAATAAATCTGGAAAAGAAAGTTACTATGTGAGTATTTTTATAATAATTTTTAAGTAAAATAATCATAGAATCCAGCAGCAGTTGCTAAAACACTTAGAGCACTTTTATTTTAATAAATATCATGGGACTCTATTTACTCTCCAAAGTAAGAAATGTTCTAAACAAATGTAAGAACAGAACAGCAATAACTGAGATTAAATTAAATGATAAAAAGTACATGTGGTATCTGTGAGCGCTTACAACTTAACATGAATGTGAAATCCTGTTGGAAATTATTATTTGTTCTCCAACTAAGAAACAAAACTTTGTCCCAATTATATTATATTCTATTGAAGATTCACTAAAGGTTTTAACAGTGTTTTTGTTTTAATAGATACATTCTGGAATATAATTTAAACAAAACTAAGATATATTTTTTCTTTTTTCTCTTAGGAGTTTCAATTGCTGAAAGCTACTTGGAAATAGAAGGAATGGCTAATTGTCTTCCATTCTATGGAGTGATGGATTTAAAAGAAATTCTTAATGCTATATTAAACAAAAATGCAAAAGAAGTTTATGAATGTAGACCTCGCAAAGTGACAAGTTATTTAGAAGTATGTGTTATCTGATTATTTAGGTTGGCTAGGTTTTATGACACTTGACTGTTCCTTAATAAAATAGTAAGTGGTTTCAAAATAGTAAAGTTTCTATAAGGTTTATTATTGTTTGCAAGAAGGAAATACTATTAAAGGAAGAAAACTTCTTTAAAAGTTTCACCTCATAAACTGGTTGTTGTACACTCTATCATGGATCTTTACTATAACATTATTTTTTTAGTATATATTGAGGAAGACTTATGCATGAAACATTTTGTAGTGAAGTTCTTTTTGTTGTTTTGCTTTTATTTTTTAGAAGGGATTCAGAATTGCTCCACCTTTATACCAACTACTTGTCTAAAAAGAACTGTAATATGATTTTAAGCCATGATCTCTTTAAGGGCAAAGAAAAGAGAGAAAGTGAAACATGTAGATTATTAAATAAATGGAAGTTTTAGTTTTCTGGCAATATCTACCACAAATGAGAAATATAACAGTGGGTTTTAAAAAATTCAAAAGTAATAGAGGATGGAGGAAGATTATAAACTTTTAAATGTCCAAATATAAGATAGTGGTGGGAAAACAATAGTGATTGTATGTTTGAGGAGCCATCCCTGAAAGATGACTGATATTATTTTAAAAACAAACCTGAACTTTAAAAGTTTTTTTCTCCTTTTTAAAAAATGAGTCATTTTTCTCTTGGACTGTAACCATGGTGTCCCAATGCATTCTGAGGGTCAGACATCCTCAACAGGGAAGTCCATTTTTTTACCCTTTTTGAAGACTGTATTCAGTAACATACTGTGAGTCTTTCAAGAGCTTTGTCTTGTGAACCTTCACAGCCTATTGTGGGGGCAATTCAACAGTGATAGTTTCTAGAGACATCAAAGGAATTTTTTCACGTGAAAAAGTTAGTATAAACTTAAATAAAGGTTGATGAAGTTGCAGGTAGTGTTTTGTATATTGAGGAACCACATGGGAAGAAATAAGATTTCAGAAATAACAAATTTAAGTTAGATATAAATATTTTTGCTAATATTATACCTCATTAGATTAAAGTAATTAATGGATGCGGTTCTTAAGAAAGATAGCCTAGAAAAAAAAGAGAACGTCTGTTAGAACCACAGGAATGCTTCATTTAAAGCCATACTGAATTAGATGAAACAGAAAGATAGGAGAGTGAAGGGAGAACCAAAAGAGGGGTGGATATAAAATGATGGGAGGAAAGACATTTTAATGTAAGTAGTATCACATTTTTCATAGGGTAACAGTTGCTAGAAGACCATCAGGTGTGGCTGTTCAGTGGCAGTGATAACCTTGAAGAGAGTCGAAATGGAAAAGTGGCAGGGATGGAAGACTTGCCAGAGGTCAAAGAATAGTGGGGTAGTGGTGAAAAGTGTAGGCAGCATGTCAGATGGTGGTGAAAGGAAGGCAAACGATTGGAGAGCGGATGTTCCAAAACATGTAGGAAAGGACAGTGGGATATGATACAAGCTTTAGAAAGGAGAAACCATTCTGTGAATAAAGAGCAAAAAAAGGGAGGAAAAGTGAAAGTAAAAATATTTTGAGCTAAACTCGAAGTCATGTTACCTCAAGGAAGTCATGTATGATACATGTGGTAAAGGGGTAGGAAAAGTTATCTGTGGAGAATGAAGGGGCTGGGGTGGCACTGGGGATTTTAATATAGCGGAAAAAGTTTGAAACTAAGAGCAAGTAGGCACTCTAAGAGAAGGTTGGTTAGAGAAGAATGAGATTTCGTGGCATTAAGGGATCATAAAAACTAACATTGGTACTGGATCCAGCCAGGAGCTTTGTCATTCTCCAGCAGTGCTTGGTAGAATTTATCCAAGGGTAGGGAGCAGCAACATGAATATGGTGGGAGAACAAGAGAGTAAATGAGGAAATTTGAATACATAAGAGGTTTCTTATACCAAAAAGACCTGTTAGATCCTAGAGGGATATAAAGATGAATTAGATTCTAGTAGGAATTTGCCTTTAGATTTTAGTAGGAGTCCTAAAGGAATGCAGGAAGCTAGAGATAGTTTCCTTTATTCTTACTATTCATACCTTACATAGGGAAAGATGACAGAAGGGTGCTGGTGGGCCAGGAGAATGAGGAGAGATTGTGGAGATTAAAGGTCAAAGTGAAGAAAAAGAAGAGGTTTACTTTGACTAAAGGAGTAGGATGACTGAGAATATAGTAGGAAAGGATGTGTAGTTAGGGAGAACAGTGCTAGAATTCAAGAGCTCTGAGTACAATAGTTTAAAAAAATTAAATCTTAAAAGAAGTCAGCTTTGCTAATACTTTTACCCTCAAACTGTCTTCCCTGTCTCAGAAAGCAGTATTACCATACCACGAATGTGGACATTATCCTTCATTCTGCTTCTCTCATAACCAGTCTATCAGCAAGTCTTGATCTACCTCCAACTCATGTCAGGAGTCTTTATAGCTCCCTCCATCTCCGCTGTTACCACCGTAGGCAAAAACTCACTGAGACTGCATTGATTGCTTCAAACCATGCTTCATGCAGCAGCCAGATGTGAATTGTGAAGAGTGTCAGGCTCCTGCTTAAAAACTCACTGGTTACTTCTATACATTTAGATTAAAACCTATGGCTCACCCTGTCTGAAAGGGCAAGCTGCCCTCTGCCTCACTCCTTCCGTCTTCCTCTCTTTAGTAACTATGCTGTACTTACACTAATCATTTGTTTCTGTCTGTTCCCTCTGCCCAAATGCTTTTCTTTACCCATGATCCTTGTATCTTAGTTCCTTGTTTAAATTGAAGCTTAAATGTTATCCCAAGGAAGCTTTTCCTAACCATACAGTTACTTTCTAGCATGTTACCCAGTTTCATTTTATACATATTACTCTGTGAAATTTTATTTGTCTTTTTATCTGTTTTCTGTTTCTTTGAACTAAAATGTCAATTTCACAAGAGCAGGGATCTTGTCTTGTCCTCCGCTGTATTCCTAGAACCACGACAACAACGACTAGCACATAATTGGTGTTTAACAAGTATCTGTTGTGCGAATGAATAATAAAAATAATATAATCAATTTTCTGACTTCCTTCTTGCCAGGAACAGTATATTTCTGCTTCAGGGTATATCACAGTAAAATGTATGGCCTTCTCTTCACAGGGAGAAGCAGTACGTCTGTCAAGACAGTTACCCATGTACTTGTCAAAGGAGGATGTCCAAGACATTATCAACAGAATGAAGCACCAATTTGGAAATGAAATTAAAGGATGTGTTCATGGTCGCCCATTTTTTCACCATTTAACTCATCTTCCAGAAGCTACATGATTAAATATGTTTAAGAAAATTTGTTACTATTGAAATTGATTTGGTCATAAAATAATATGAGTCAATATTTAAACCCTGTTTGTACTATCATGAGTTAAATGGTTATTTTATAAGTGAAGATTCACTGGCTTGTTTGTATATTAAAACATTTCAAAAACTGTAGAAAACATAAATAAAAGAATATAGGCTGTTAATTCATTTTGTTCTCAAGAAGGAGCCTTTATAACAAATTGGAATATACCTAGAATTCTTGAGTGGTTGATTTACTGGATGCTTTGGACTAAATTGTGTCCCCAAATTTCTATGTTGAAGCCCTAACCCCAATGTGAGGGTATTTGAAGATGGGGCCTTTAGAAGTTAATTAGATTTAGATGAAATCGTGAGAGTGGACCCATCAGTGGCATTAGTACCCATAAAAGAAGAGGTACCAGAGAGTTTGCTCACTTTCCTTTTCACCCACTATCCCACCTGTACCCCAAGTGGGGATAGGGAGAGAAGGTGACGCTCCAGGAAGATAGCCCTCAACAGACACCAACAGTGCTGACACCTTGATCTTGGACTTCTGGCCTCTAGACCTATGAGGAAGTATCCGTTTAAGCCACCAGTCCAAATTTTTTTATGGCAATCTGAGCTAATACACTGGATCAGTCCTATGCGGGGAGAAATCACAGGCGCAGCTGGCATATGTGACAGTAGTTGTCAATCCTTGTTGAAAGGTTGGTGAGACAGGAAGTGGGAGAAAGAAAATGAAGTTCGGAGGAAGAAGAACATAACTTTGCAAATCCAGTCATTTCTCAAGATAACAGTTTAGAAGTTGCTGTCTTTTACATGGAAATTATTAGGCTTTGGGGTTAAAATTTGTTAGCATGGGAAGACCTAGATTTTTAACAAAAATTTTACATTGATTATTCATTGAGCATGTGTCCTCAAAAACCAGCTCCCACAGTGCACCAAAATACTTAGTTTAAAAAATGTCGAAACATGATTTTCAGTGAATGTAGTTTTGTACAAAGACATGCTAGTGGAACAGCGTCTCCACACTTACACCATCTCCCCTATTTCTCAAGGAGAATTTTTAAATTCTTAAGACTCTTGTGTTAAGAGGTACAAATTGTGATACCTGGAATTCTACTTATACCAGGCCTTATTCCTGTCAACATTGTCATGTTTTCTGTCAGCCAAATCTATATTTTTCTCCATTTTCCCCTTTAAAAATTTGGATCCCTTCTCAGACCTTTCTGGGAGTAATCATTTTAAATTTACCCGATATGTTGAGGAAAGAAAGTCATAGAAGATGACAAATTTTGTATCATACGTTTGTACCAGCCCTAAGCAAAATTTTGGTCTTATTTTCTAGCTGATATAGTGTGTTGTTTAAAAGGTCCTACGACAGCCTCAGATGAATAAATTTGTTGCTTTTGCTTTTCAGTTCTGGATCCTGCCAAATCAGGTTAGTAGTAATGATGACAGGTATTCACCTATTTGCTGGATACACTATCCACTTGCCTTGTATGATCTCATTTGATCTTCACGACAAATTTAGGATTGTAAGTACTGTTAAGAGTTATCCTGCAACTCGCATTCTTTATCACATACTGTCTGCAATGAAAAATGGGCCCTAAAGAGTCTTATGGTCAGCATAAGTACTTGGGAAAAAGTATAAAACACTTCCTGATGCCCTTTTAAGGAATGCTAGATCAATTTAGGGCTGTACCATTTTTCTAATGGGAACCTGAGGAAGTAGAGGAGGACGGGGGGTTAGGGAGGTTTGGTTGAGGCTCCGGCTCCTGGCTCCCGAGGGGAGGAGGAACCCTCCCCCCACGGACTGCCCTCTCCATCCCCCACAAGCCCTTGCGCAAGCAGCTGCCCTGCGGGACAAGATGGCTGAAGCGCTGGCGAAGCCCTGGCTTCCAGAAAGGAGGTAAGGGCTGCTGCAGGCGAGGAAGCCAGCTCGAGATTAAGGCCTAGGAGAGGAGATTCTGAGGGAAAGGGAAACCTCACCCCAAAATGCCCATTATCCTCACTGTGTTAGGGCTTGCCCCGGAAGGGGGAGGAGAAGGGCTCAAGGTGTGAATACTGCAAAATGCTCTTGGGATCCCAGCCTAGGCTATGTAGCACAGGAGTGACGCCAGAGCCATGCAGAGGTGAGGTCTCTAGGTCCCTTTTGGCTGGACCTTTGCCTTGAGAGTTGATATGCATGGTCCAGCAATACCTATGAGGTTTCAGATATTGAACGTACTAAAACGTTAGGCCTGGATTCAGAGGGACACATTTTTGTTATTTTCATTGGCTATTTGAGTCTGATTTTACCCAGATTTTGTGGCTGAGATTGTAGATCGCACCCCACTGCAGCCTACATTTCTTAAAATGTAAACATGACCCATTTATGGTGCACCCAAAAGTTTACCCACCTACTTAAAAATTGAAGTTGTAAAGCAAATTAAAATGCCACGAATTATATTAAAGTAGTTAAATGAACCAGACTTGTTCTTGTAATTGGAGCATTCTAGATTGATTCAGGTAAACCACTGCCAAAAAGACTCTAAGTGATCTAATCTGACCAGTTTTACAGATGAGAAAATAGAATCTGGAATGATTAAATGATTTGCCCACAGCTGAGTGCCCATAGCTGCTCTACTATTCTACTAGTTCCACTTCAAATGTTGATATTATCATAAACTAAAAGAAAAGTAAGTACTAAAAGAAAAATCATAAATTTTACTGCAAAGCCAAATTTAAAAAATGACAAGATTGTCAACTTCCTTTCATAAGTATGAATAACCTATAGTTCACTATTATCTTATTCTAGATCTTTGGGTTGATCTAACCTGAACTTAACATTTTTCATCTTAAAAACCTTCATTGTTTCCAGTAACACACCATTGCCCTCTTACCACTTCTGCCTTGAGATTGTTTGCTTGCTTATTTTTTTTATCACACTTTTAATTCCTCCTTAAACTACTATAAGTTAATGTAAAGATCCCTTTCATTTTTAAAATCCTGTCCCAGTGGTTATCTAATTTGAGCCACACTTGAAAAACCACTGTCCTATCCTGTATCAAATATCAAAGTTTCCCTAACAACCTTAAGTTCCAGTTCTTTCAGCTCATATTTTTTTTCTTACTGATTCTTAATAAAATCTATCATCTCAGTAAACAAAAAACAAACAAGCTTAGAAGACTTCACCCTGACTGTACTGTTAGACATTAATTTCTTCATCTCTGAAATGAAGATGTTGAATTTGACCCACAAGTGTGCAGTCATTTCTAATATTCTGTAACTTTGTTTCTTCCTATTTTGTCTTAAATATTTATTATGACCTGAAATGACCTCTTTTCAGTTATCACAACATTACTATGGACAATATTTAAATGCCTCTGAGTTAGCCCACTTTTTTTTCATGAAATCTTCTAAACTAGTCAAGGGGAAAGTAGATTTCCTCTACCCTACTCAAATTGGACTTGAAATCACTAACAGTCTCTTCCATCTCCACTTTAGTTGTATATTTATTCCTTTGTTTATTCAGTAACATTTATTGAATGTCACAGTGACAAACACAATACAGAGAGAGAAGACATTCCTTGCCATCCAGAAAAGAAAAACTATTGCAATGTAATATTGCCACCATTGGGGCCCATCAGAGTTGGTGTCACCCCAAAGGCAGGGGCAGGGAGAGAGATAACGACAGTGCAGAAGTGTAGTTAGCATTTTCCCTTGGTTCTTCCTAAAGTGATGCAGTGAAGAATCACAGGTCATTGAGATTTAATAGTTTTATTAAAAGTATATTTTAAAGAATGCCCCAAGGAGGCACATGGAGAAAGACAAAGCATACCCTAAGGTGGCACATTGTCCCAGCACTGCAGCCAACACAAAGGGGCCAAAAGGGCCACGAAGGGCAAAAAGGCCTCAAAAGGCCACCAAAAAGAAGAGTACCCAGAAGTGGGAATGTCTGCCTTATATTTGAGCTGTGATGGGTGGTTCCAAAGGCATTCCTAGTGATTGGCAAGTGAGGTCATTTTGATTGACACTTGGCTGCTATATAACTCCTTTCTAGCGCACATGTGCTTACCCAGAATACCGTCTATTATAATTAGATTCATGAACTTCCAGGCATAAACATAGTATTATAATGAAGCTCAAATTGTAGGCAAATTAGGGTAGTATCTTCTGCTCAGGCATCTGTAGCCGGATTAGGCCACCTGAGACTATGACCCTTTCATCCTTTGTCTCTGGGGATGCAGGAGGAATTCTCTAACTACCAATAGGGTGTTCTTTGGGCGGTCTCTGGGCTGGGCCCCTATTCCTTTGTTTCCCTTGTCACTCATGTCTGACTACCTAACAATATGATAAGTATTATGAAGATATATAGTATGTACTGTGTAAGCATGGAGAGCTACCCACTCCCAACTTGGAGAAACCTATGGAAGAAGCTAGTGAGCTGAATCTTAAGGTTGGTAAGGAATTATCTGGGAGAAGAAAAAAAGGGCGAGGCAGAGAAAACAGCATTTGCCAGTGCATTGGTGAGTGCAAGGAATTCTGTATCACTAGATCTTGAGGAATAAATGGATTGGAATTCTCTAACTACCAATAGGGTGTTCTTTGGGCGGTCTCTGGGCTGGGCCCCTATTCCTTTGTTTCCCCTGTCACTCATGTCTGACTACCTAACAATATGATAAATATTATGAAGATATATAGAGAATTCCTCCTGCATCCCCAGAGACAAAGGATGAAAGGCATTTTAATTATGTTTTGTAATTTAGATCATAGAAATGCATCACAAGTTAAGAAATAGACAAGAGATGGTAAATGGATTGAACAAATTTTTGGAAGAAAGTGGTATATTTTCAAAAGTTAATTTACTATTATTTCCTTAAAATTGACTTTTATTTTAAAATTTGCTTTTATTTTATCTAAAAACATTGATAAATTACAGCAAGTTAACTTGCAAGACAGACTATTCTCCCCCAAAATATAGATGGTCCTTGACTTATGATGGTTCAACTTAAGCAATACACATTCAGTAAAAACCATATTTTTAAATTTTGAATTTTGATCTTTTCCTGGGCTAGTGTTATGTGATATGCTATGCGATACACTCTCATGATGTTGGGCAGCAGCAGCTCCCACTCAGGCCCACAGTCATGAGAGTAAACAACCGATACTTTACAGTGTACTGTGTTGCCAGCATTTTTTGGATATTGTGTTCTGAGCACATTTAAGATCAGCGAAGCTAAGCTGTAATGTTCAGTAGTTTATATATAGTAAATGCATTTCGACTTAAGATATTTCCAACTTGTGATGAGTTTATCAGGACGTAACTCCATCATAAGTCAAGGAGCATCTGTATATTTTAAGTAACTCACTAATAATAATAATAATAATAATAAATGTTTCTTGTGCCTTTACATTTAAATAGATAATGTATATAAAGTACTTATTATCTATTTTGAAGTTGTTTGCATTTTTTTGGTCTTTTTTCCTTAGCTTTCCTAGTCATATAGAAAACTGTTATAGATCATTTTCCCACCTACATAGTGATGATCCTTAATGTCCCAGATAAAAATAAGATTTTCCCTCCACGCATGCAGTTTGTAACTTGTCAAAGATTTTATAGAAGCAGTAAAGTTTTAGCCATTTTCCCACTTAAAACCAAAATAAAATGTGCAATCCTCTCTGCCCCCAAAGTTGAAAGAAGAGTGCTTCATGTTTTCTAGGTTTCTTCAGATGACGACATTGAGGATACTCTGTGCATACTAGTATGTGAATATGGCCTAAGTCAGCACTTCTCAAACTTCAACACGTGTATGAGTCTCCTGACGTCCTGTTAAAATTCGTGTCTGATTCAGTAGTCTGGGTTAGAGTCTGATATTTTGCATTTCTGACAAGGTAATGCTTATGCTCCTAATTCAAATGCCACACTTGGGTTAATGAGAGCACACATAATCCTTTGGCCAAATGCTAGGTTCTTGAAATAGAATGCAGATACATTTTTAATCTAAACATATGCTAAAATTCAAATAATCAGAATTATGAGTCTTTATGGTTCTCTATTCTCTTTGGGAAGTCAGATTTAGGTTGTCTTTTGGGACATCATTCTTTTTTCAAGAAGTTCAGTTTATATAGTCTGAAAAATGTTACCAAGGTAGCTGGATTTAAAATGGCCACCATTAATTCTTTCTTTCTTATACACACATTCCTCCATTAAGAGGTGGTGTCTAGTCTTTCACTATTTTGCATCTAGGCTAGTTTATGATTACTTTGACCATTAGATTATAACAGAAGTAGTTCTGCATGTCTTCCAAGGCAAAATTGTAGAGCCTTGCAGCTTTCCTTCTGTCTATCTTGAAACAGTTTCTCTGAGAAAGTCAGTCACCTCATAAGAAGTCAGTCTCCCCTGAGTCTGCCATTCTATAAGAAAATAGAAGCTAGCTAGGTAAAGAGGCCATGTGGAGAAAGAGATGCTTGGCTAGTGGGTTCCCAGTTATTCAGCCATACTATCTCAAGTGCCAGACATTGAGTTCAGACACTTTTCAATGAATCCTCAACTGCCATCTGATTACAACTGTATGAGGTACCTTGAGAGAGAACCACCCAGGAAGCTCATCGAGCCCTAGTACCATGAAAAATAAATTGTTAAACCACTGAGTTTTGAGATGGTTTGTTATACAGAGATAGATAAACAGAACATTTATATTATGCTAACTTGACTTTTATTACTGAATGTTATGTCGATCTTCCAGAAAATGATCAATATAAGGGTTGCACATTTATCTGAAATTTTGATACGAATAATGTTATAGCCTTGTTTTTTTAAAAATATAAATTTACTCTTGTAATATCTAGCTTTTTTTTTTCCATTAAAATGTTCTAGAATTAAATAACTTGTAATCGAGTCATGTTTTATGACCATGCCTTTGAGATTGAGGATTATACTACTTTTGAGGATTATTTATTTGTACATTTGATTTGCAGCTCTTTCACATTATCACTAGAATTTTCCATTATCACCCATTCATGCTGCCACCTACCATGATATCAAACTATGAATGAGATAGAGATTGATATTTTTTTATTGAATGTTAATTTTTCTTTTACTTTTGATTCATGCCATGATTTGTCTAAATATTGTTCCCACAATAGTTTCTTAAGGGTGCTCCTTTGAGCTTTACTTCTTTCATAAAGAGTGATTTTAGTAACATTTTAATACTTAATCATTCATTCAGTTTTTACCAGACATCTATCAAAAACACACTAAGGGACTCAAGACACAGGATTCAAAATTAAATGAAACATAATTCTTTCCCTCAGGAAGATTTTAGTCTATTAAAAGAGAATAGTCCACAAATAACCTTATTAGAACCAATGCTGAGTGAGAGGAATAAAAATTCAGAGAAGGTCCAGAATAAATAAAAATCACATTAGCAAGGATGATAGTTTCATGAAGACAATTGCTTTTGAGCTGGGCTGTGCAGATGCACAGGGTTTCATGTTTGCATATTTGTTCATTAGAAATTAGAGAAAACATTCTAAGGATGACATGGGAAATAAAAGGATGAAGATATTAGAGATGAATATGTTGAGAATGATGCCTTAGAAAGATTAACTGTGGCAGCCAGGTGTAATATTCTTTGTGAGAGAAAGATCTAGAGACGAGCCTATTGTAGTAGTAAGAACACGAATATTCCATGAATTAAGACAATGACCCTGGAAATTGAAAGGAGAAAAAGATGAATGAAGATACACTCAACAGAACTTAGTGCCTAAATAAGACACATGTATATATATAAAGGGCTTAGAATATAGATATACACCCTCACTTAAAGAACTTGTATATATGTATCTCTCTACATATAAATATGTCTATATATTCATATATATGTGTATATATAGATATATATATGCATACTCACTTAAAGAAATAGGCATTGCCTGAATTTTAAGTTTTAAGTATAGCATATAGGTGACTTGAAATGAAAAGGAGAGCTGCTAAAAAAATAATTTCTCACAAACGTATTTTCCCATTTATTTCCATCTTTTCTGTCATATGCCATTATATATACCTCATTTTATGTATTGTCTTTCCCATCTTACTTTCTTGTATGCCCACATACTTCTCTATTTACATTTTTCAGTCTTGGTATATGCTTTTAGAACATAACCATCTGTATACATACAATCACTATTATACAATCCACTCAGTCTCCCAGGTCAGGAATATGAGATTTTAACATCTCCTTGATGATCTTGTCAGTTCTACTTCCTAAAATCTCTTAAGTCACTTTTCTTCTAATTTCCAATGCTACTGTCCTAGTTCAAACTCATCACTTCTGGCTTCAACCATTTTAAAAAATGTATAGTCTCTTTTCCTTAGTCCTGCCCACTTCTTGTCCATGTTTCCTGTTGCTATCAAAGAATTTTTCTCAAATGTAAACCTCAAATCACTCTCTTGCTTATAATCATTGTTATAAGTTTCTTAGCATGATATATTTGTAGTCTGGCCACTATAAATATTTTCAGCTCCTTTTCCAATAATTTTTTCTCTGCTACCCTGAACTTTGACATGATAAAATGCTTGAAGTTTTGTAAAATAACCTGTGTTTTTTCTGCTTACCTACGTTCCTCTCTTTAGAATATCTGTCTCTAATTTCCCACTACCTGATTTCCCCAGCTCTACCCCACCTCAGTCAAGGACTACCCATCAAACATTTACTTGTCTTACAAGACTCAGAATTAATATAAATTCTTGATAATTAATTCTTGATCTCTCTGAGCAAATTGAGCACCCTGTCCTCAGTGTGTTTCCATAGCATCTTGTACAGATGTTTACCACTCATGCCACCTCATTTATTGTCATATTATACACTTCTTCATATGTATAGCTTCTGTCTCTGAATATGTATCTTCTTTTTTACATGGCCATAATTTTTTCTGCAATATAAAAGTATATAAATAGATTTCTAAATATGTCAATATTATTTATTACATATATTGGAATTACTAAAGGAAATTTATGAATTCATTTGACAGGTATTTGTCAAGGGCTTTTGTATACCATGGGCATGCTAGATGCTGATGAAATAGCAGAGAACAAAGCACACCAAAGTTCTAGTCTTCATAGACCTTACATTCTATGCTGAATGATTGTATTAGTTTATGTTAACTTCCTAAACTCACTTCTTCAAATACAGAAAATATCCATTCATGAAGCACAGTCTAACCTCTTTCCTGAGGTCATTTACTTATGTTACTCTAAATATTAATCTGAATGATATTCTAAATCGTGTAAGCACACCTCAGAAAGTATCTCTCAGGAGTATCTCAGAAATAACAGATGAAGAAGTTAGGATTAAATTACCTAAGAAATTTGACAACTTTTAGGGACTAAATGACAAAAAAAGTAAAATGTTTATTAATAATTTATTATAAAATACTTTTTTATAAGAATTTAAGCTACTGTCCTGACATTTTTCTTAGGACTCCCAAATGCCTTAATTTCATGTGTTTAGTTTTAGTATTTCTAAGTATTATTTTATGTGTCACAAAATGAGAACAGTCTTAAGCCAGCTATACAGTTAGCTTGGTGGCACCTTAGGGAGGCTGCTAGGAATTTTCCTGAATTTTATATTTATTTATAAACTATTCAAACAGACAGAAAATAATAGACTCCTTTGTGCTCATCACCTAGATTTAATAAAATTAGCCATATTTTCTTTAGATCCAAGGAGCTAAAGTGTGATCCATGGCTTAGCAGTATTAGCATCACTTTGGAGTTTGCTAGAGATGCAGAATCTCAACACCCTCCTATCATCCTCAATCCTATTGAATCCAAATTTGAATTTTAATAAAATTCGCAAGTTATTTGAAATTTTGCTGTAAATTTTTTTAACAGAAAGATATATATCCAGCTAAATATTCTCCCATCCTATTTACTTCTTTCCCTTACAAGAGGTAATATCTATGTTAAAGTTTATATGTATCCTTCCTGTTCATATTTTTATGTTTTTATCACATAGGTTTGTATCCCTGATTACACATCCATGCATGCTCACTGTTTTAAAACTTTATATAAGTCCAGGCATTTTTCTGCAGCTTTTTTCACTGAACAGTGTTTTTGAGTTTTATCCATGTTTTGGTATCGTAATCAGGAAATATTTACTTGCCTCAGAGTTACCAAGATTTTTTCTCACATTTTCATTTAACATTTTTTACCACTTTCTTTTCATATTTGTCGGAGGCACAGGACAATTAAGAAGATGATTTTATTCAGGTTATTGCAATAGAACATTTATTAATGAGGAATATCTCAAAGTAAAATAAGAGGACTTGGGATTTTATAAAGACAGTTAAAACAGAGAAGTCATAATCATTGAGGAAGGGTGGAGGTGGGTCATACAGAGGAGCATGTGAGAGCAGGGTAGCCTTTTGTAGTTAATCAGTTCGAGAGACACAAAAGGGTGGAGAGATTTCTCAACTATTCCTTTCAGGGAACACAGGGCTCATACAATCACATTTAAGAATTGTAATTTAAGAATTAAATTCATCTAGAATTGATTTTGTATATATTCAGATAGTTCTCTTTTTATCATATGGACAGTCACTTTTCAATTATCCTAATGATATTTATTGTTATGAAGGTTCATTCTTCCTCCACTAGTTTCTGAATTTTCTGTTCTCTTTCATCGGTCTGTTTGCCTAACTCAGAGCTAATATATAGTTTTTAATTATTATAGCCTTATAAAATCTGTTCTAAATGTGCTTGAAAGGAGTTATTGGGTGCAGTGTTACACACACACACACACAGACACACACACCACCTTCAGGTTTGTTCATTGGGTTCTTAACACAAACATGCATGAATTTTTTTGTTTATTAGTTATTGAATACTACCATGATTGAAGGAGGATGTTAAAATATTCCACTGTGATTGTGGTTGTTTTTTCTTCTGGTTCTGTTCACTTTTGCTGTGTATATTTCTAGGCTATGTTATTAGGTGCATTCAAGTTTAGGAATGTTTTCTCTTGCTGATTAAAATCTTATGTAATAACTCTCCTTATAGCTAGAAACAGATTTTGCCTTCAAATCTATTTCATTTGATATTAGTATAACTACAGCAGCTTTCTGTTTTGTTAATATTTGTGGAGGTTTTCATCTTTTTTATTTGAACCAAAATCCAGGTGTACAACTGGATTTTTGTTAAGTCTGATCTTTTAATTGCAATACTTTGTCCATTATTACTTACAGTAATTACTGATATATTTAGCTTATGTGGCATTATATTATTTTTCCCATCTTATTTTTTTCATTTTCTAGTTGTCCTGCTTTTTTCCTGTTTTGTTTCTCCCTCCCTCTCTCTCTCTCTCTCTCTCTCTCTCTCTCTCTCTCTCTCAACTTCTATAGATTAATTGAAGTATTCTGGTTTTTTTCCTTTTCCAATGGATTGTTTTTGTTCGTTTGTTTTTGTCCCTGTGCTAATGTGAAAGTTATACTCTGTTTCTTTGTTGGTTTTTTTCCCTCCCAAAGTACCTAGGGACTATCCACATTTAGATGTCTTAGTAAGGTACATAGTAAGCCATATGTACCGATGACTTGGAACAGAGGATAGAGCTGAAAAATACAAGCTTGAAATAACAGTTGTATAGATGAAGCCTATTAAGAGGGAGAAAATTTAGAATTTAAATTTATTTAGAAATTTATTTAGAAAATAAGAAAGGAATAGGATGAGTCCATAGAGGTTATTGAAAAGAGGTAGCCAAAGAAATGTTACAGAGGCAGGAGAAATAAACAGCAGTCTCAGAATCCAAGGGAAATGATAATTTTAAGAAGGAGGGAAAAATCAGTATTAAATGCTTAAGAGAGGTCAAGTTAGACAAGGATTGCAAAATATCTTTTACTTTTAGGATTTCAGAGATCATTGATGACCTTAGCAGGAGAACTTTCAGTAGAGTAGAAAGAACAGATATTTTATTATAGGAGTTTGGCAAGTTTATGAGAAAGAGAGGACTATACACATGAAGCATAACATGTTGAGTATAGAGTGTGTTAGTAAAGAGAGATGAAACCAAGTGATAATTTTTGTTTCAAACATGTAAAAAATCTCTTTAAATATGTTTTTACATCTAAGTAAGAGGCATAGAGTAGAATGGATGAGGGTGCAGAAGACAGGGAATCATTAACAGAATGAGAGATGGAATCCAGCAAAGCGGGAGGAAGTAAAGATATGGGCTGATGCATGGTATAGAGTCTTAAAGACCATTTTCTATTTGAGGTCAAGTATATACCTTAGCTTTGCTTAATTGAAGAGTGTTGTTCATCATACAGTGCTTTTACTTTGGGAGAACATTTAATTGATGGTAGATGAAGGACAGATTTCAGCTTCTTTCCCTCATTTTCCTCATGTCTTTTCAGCTTCTTTAGAGTACTTTCTTTTCAACTACTCCTTGCTTGTGAGGAATGGAATCGTCCCTTTAGACCTTAATCATGTAGGGTTCCAAGAAATTTGGATGTTCTCAATTACACTCTGATTTAGTGTGCCCAGATATCCATGAACATGAAACCTACAGTGATTCTAGGTGATGCCATTTCTTGATTTTTCTTTGTAGAGCACTAGGGCTTATCAGATATAAAACCCTGCTTCTGGAGGCATGAAGATTAGGCTGAGCTGCCAGTGTTTTATTGTCATGGATGTTCTGAGCTTTACTTGAAGAGCAAATTCAAAGAATTTAAAGGATCTGTAGTGTATCTACATTATATCTATAGTATCAAATTTGCATGTTTGTTCTATTCCAATTTGAATTTTTTTTTATATAGCAAGAAGAAGCAAAGTAGAAGCTGATCTGTATTATTTTGTCTCTATCAACTTCCTGAGAGTTATATATCATTTAAAAAAAATAGGCCTTTTTGTTCATCTTCTTGCTCTAAGCATATCTAAAAAGTTTCTTACATTGCCTCAAGTATTTTTCATAAGCCAGTTCTAATTCTGGGCTAACTTCGACTTTTATAGATTAGTAATATTGGTGTAGCTCTGAGCAGTTTATAAAGCACTTTCTTATGTATCAGATTAATCATTTTGTTTCGTGTTCATTGTTATGTGATTTTCTGTATTTTATATAGATTCTTGGAAAATATTAACTCATAGGTTGCCTAAGCTACATTATTATTTTAATTGAGATAATTGGTAACTATTGTCAGAAATGGGATAATAATGATCTTTCAGACTCTACTCTTTTTTAATCTATAGTCTCTTTGAGGTTCTTCGACCGTGGATTCAAATCTGTTTCTATAATAATTTTGAAATATTTTTGTACTGTCCAAACAGTGTGCATGTGTGTTTTTCTTTGCTTGGCTATTGTCTTTTCTCATTACTGTTATCTATGAGTCTTCTGTCCCTCTTCTGGTGATCATTTTCTTTCTCTTCTCTCCTTTATAACTTGTTATCCTAAGAACATTATCTATATTTTCTTCTCTACTTTTACCTCCAGTTTTATTTTTAAGTTTAATTTATGAATTAAAAAGTTTTCAATTTATTTTAGAAATAGAAAAAAATTTTAAAGGAAAAAATTATCTAAATTCCCAATTAGATCCAAATTCTATCCTTTTAGGTGTTTTTCTATGCACATATTGCAGTATTCATATACTTAGGATAGTGTTAAATATACTGATTTATATCTTGCTTTTCTTATCAGTAATCATGAGTGTATTTTCATGTCAGTAAATATAGATTTGAATTATCATTTTAATCGTAGCATAGTATATTATTATATAGATTTGCTAGAATGTGTTTAAAGAGTATTGAATTGTTACAGTTTAGTTTGCTTCCAATTATTTCTCCCCGATATAAACAATGTGACCTGCAAACTTATTTTTACAAAAATATATGCCTATTTGTTTATTTGCTTAGAATAAATTCATAAGACGTGAAATATTTGGACCTAAGAATATGACTTTTTTAAAAGATGTTTTACACATCACCACATTTATCCCCTAAAAGGATAGTAGTAGTTAACTCTCACGTCAACAATAATTGTCATTGGAAATTTTACCACACTTCTGCCAACACTAGCTGTCTTTGCTCATCAGGCAAGTAATTTATTTTAATATGCATTTTATTGATTCCTAGTGAATATGAAAATATTTTCATGTTAATTGGTCATTTTGTTTCTTCTCTTACAAATGCCCTTTTCTGTTCTTTACCAATTTTTTTTCTATTTAGAGTGTCAGTAGTTTTATTACTTGTAAGAACTGTGCTAGAGAGAGTAAAGCTTTGTTCTATATACTGAAAAAAAATTACTGGTTTATTACGTGTATTTAACTTGGTGGTGGTGTATTTTGCCATGCAGATGTTTTTGATTTTTATGTATCCAAATATATTAGAAGTTTATGTTTTGTTCTTGGTATCCTTAAAATAGGCATAACTCAAAATTATATAAATGTATATTTATGTTTTCTTCTTGTACTTTTAAAATGTTAATAAAAATATTTAATTTATATGGAAATTTACTTGGTAGAAGAAGTGACATGGGTATATATCTACCTTTTATTTCTAAAATGTTAGCCAATTGTCTCTCAAACTTAATAATTCACCTTTACCTGAAATGCTACCTTCATCATATGCTGAAGTATTATATACACTCAAGGATATTAATCTGTGTCCTTGACTAAGTTACTTAACTTCTACACTTTTCTTACCTCATCTGTAAAATGGAGATCAACTTATAAGTTTATTTCAGGTACTAAATATGAGTCATTAAATGCAATGTAAATATGAATAAAACATATTTAATACAATGATTGACCCATAGTATATGCCTGATGAATGAGTTATTGTTGTTTGTTTTTGTTATTAACATTAAGTCTCTATTTTGTTATCAGAACCATACTTTTTATAATTATTGCTATATAAATTTTAATATCCAATAGGGTAGATTTTCCATTCATATGGAAAGTTTGAAGACTAAGAGATTGTATTCATCTTCATCTATTAAAATGTTTTCTATCTTTACTGTTTATTACCTACAAGTTATATAGATATCTGAGGCTTTAAATATCATCCTTTTTGTTCGTTTGTTTTTAAATCTCATTCTTAATTATCTTATCTATGGTTTTTTTCCTGAGATTTATTACTAGGTATATTATCTTTAGTTATCTTTTGTTTCCAATGCTACAGTTTTTTAAACTTATAAAATATTCTATTTATTTTATATTTTCAGAGGCTTAATAAGAGAATTACGAAGTTTGTTGTAATTACAAATGAAGACTTCAGAAAACCACCAGGAAATTATTGGTAATTTCTGCTTTTCTAATTTAAAAAATCTTTTAAAAAATTTTAGATGTAAAATTCAAAATATTTTCTATATTAGTTGCACGATTAGAAATTTCTCGTAGAGCTTTTCTTATTTCTTTCTTCCATAAAGCTTAGGATTCAGTATGTCAACTGATATGTACTGTCACTGTAAAAAATAGTGCATGAGTGCTTATAAATATGCTGTTAAAATAAACGTGTAGGGCATAGACAGTGTAAGTAATAGAACTCAGAATTAACCTTTTTTTTTTTTTATCAGCTATGAAAAACCCATACTTCAGTGTTTAACTTTGGCTATCTTTTTTTCATAACTAAAATTTTTTTATTTGAATTAGCCAATAGGGAAGAACGGTAATAGAAATCAGTTTTATGTACAACTTGGCAGCACATATTTTCCCCCTTTTATTGTTCAAGTGCATTAAATAAAAATGATTCTTTATTAATGATCTCTTAAAGAGATGATGAGATAAACTAAAGAGAAAGAAACTAACAATTGAGAGATGAGGAAGGAAAGAAATAATATAGATTAACAGGCTAGATACTAGAAGATATTTTAAAATAGATTTTTTTGAGGATTTTAAATATAAGAAAAATCGAAAGTGTAAACTGCAAAAGAAACATTTATAAATGGAATATCAGAGTAAAAGTTAAGCAAGAGAGTTATATCTTTCCTATAACTAAGCATTCTACTGAATAGTTTTCCTTGAAAGATAGAAAAACTTTAAATATTGAATATGTTATTCAGCTTAATTTTAATTGTGGTAGGAGATTGTATGTTGATAAAATTAATCTAAAATAATATGAACAATATGAAAAATAACATGTTTGCATGTACATAAAGTAACTATATTAAACATACTTATTAATTAAATTCATAATCACTGTGCTTAGCTGAATTATTATTAAAATATTGCATAAAAACTTATATTCATAATGATGAATCTTAGAGCAAGGCAAGATTTTGAAGAGGTGTTTTAATCAGTTAAAGAAGATTAATTTTATATTATGTTTGTTTTAAGTATAATCTTATTCATTATATTTAGTTCTTTGAGAATCAGTAGTCAACATTATCATCACCATTAGAGTCGGTAAATTTTTGAATACCTTTTATAAGTAAACATTAAGTTAATTCAAATTATTAGGGCATGCTAAATTGGAAAAAGGAATAGTGCATTGCCTATAAAGATGAGCTTCAGATAAGGTCGTGAGACAGATTATGTATATGACTTTTAGAAAATAAACCTGGCATTTTATAGTCATTCTTTATGTGCAAAAAATTTTAATTTATAAGTATTAAGAGGGAGTGATTATTTAAAAGATTATTCAAAATTTGCTTTCTTTGATTTCTATACAACTTTTTAGGAACTCTTCTATAGCTTAAAATAACTTTAACTATACATGTCGATTGAATAGGATTAGTGTCTACATTAGGAAATACAATGAGCTAATCAATAATTCTGCTGCCTTACATTTATATAGTGCCATTATAAACATTTTTATGTAATCCTCACAGAAATATTATAGGTCATTACTTTGTTTTGCAAATGAAGCGCAACATATTTAAGTGACTAACCCAAAATTTGCCCCTGGTAAATCTCTTTACTCTTGGTTCACTTCTCTTCCTACCATGCAAGCTTTCTGCATTTGCTTACAAAATTATGATTCCTTTTTTACTTTGTTATAAAGACAAATTATTTGTTTCTTTTAGTTATCTCTGAATATATTAAAGTTGTTAACACAGCATGGGAAAAGATTACCTAACTGGATTCCTTAATATGAAATGCAAAAACAATTCTCTAGGTAGTCATCCTGGCGATGCTGAAGAGAGAACCTCTTTTTTTAAAGTCACTTTAAAAGGAAGGAATGATTTTGCTAAACTTTGTGCAATTATTAACATTAGTGGACTTCGGTCTTTAATCCTTACATTTGTACAACCAACCTTGAAAGAAAATATGGCACAGAAGAGATGATTTTGTATACTATGAAGAACACTATTTAGAGTGAAAGACTTATGTTCAGACTGACTTTGGTAATTGCTAGTTCAGTGACCTTTGGAAAGTCATTTATCCCTTTTGAACTTTAGTTTCTCACTTTAAAAATAGAGAAAAGAAGTTCTTAGTTACTTCTCCTCTTTCATTTCTGATTTTATTTTTTGGGGGTCCTCTTTTTTTCTTGAGTCTGTTTAAGGATTTATCAATTTTATTTATCCTTTCAAAGAACCAGTTCTTGGTTTCATTAATCTTTTGTATTATTTTTCTAGACTCTATTTCTTTTATTTCTGTTCTGATCTTTATTATTTCCTTCCTTCTACTCTGGGCTTTGTTTGCTGTTTTTTTTTTTTTTTCTAGTTCTTTTAAGTGTAAGGTTAGATTGTTTATTTGAGCTTTTTCTCATTTCTTGAGGTAGGCCTGTATTGCTATGAATTTCCCTCTTAGGTTGGTTTTCTCTGTGTCCCATAGATTTTGAGTCATTGTATTTTCATTTTCATTTGTCTCTAGGTATCTTTTGATTTCTTCCTTGATCTCATCATTAACCTATTCATTGTTTAGTACCATGTTATTTAGCCTCCATGTGTTTGTGTTTTTCTCGTTTTTTTCTTGTAGTTGATTTCTGGTTTCATACCATTGTGATCTGAGAAGACACTTGATATGATTTCAGTTATCTTAAATTTACTGACATTTGTTTTGTTGCCCAAAATCATAAAACTTCTAAAGAAAACATAGGCAGAAACTTTCTGATATTGCTGCTAGTAATTTCTTTTCAGAAATAGTGTATCAAGCAAGGGAAATAAAAGAAAAAATAAACAAATGGGACTACATTAAATTAAAATGTTTTTTGCACAGCAAAGGAAACCAACGACAAAATGAAAAGACAACCTACTAGACAGTAGAAGATATTCGCATATGATAAATCTGATAATGAAGATGGGACTCCCGTAGTGGAGGCTATGAGTGGTAGAGGCCTTATAGCATCCCCAGCTCACTTTTCTTTGCCCTATAGCTTAACAATAGATTGTCCCCTTTGGCTTGACCCAGAGCTTGGACAATTCCCTGCCATAGAAAGTTGCCCTGAAATTTATGGTTAATGCCCTGTGCTTACTGATCACAATCTTATGGTCTAGCATTCTTTCCAGACTACTCCCGTTTTTGTTTCTGGGTTGCTAATGCTACTGGAGGACCACGTTGCCAGAGAGAGAGGGCCCCTTGAAGCACAACACACGCCCCTGGAGTCGTCGCACAGCCTCTGGAATAATGCCCAGATTTTCCCTTAAGTCCCCTGAGCCAGAATGAGAAGGAAGTCAGTTTTTAAGGGTGCTTACTTGCTGCCTTCCTGTATCACTGGTGCTCTGACAATAAATGCTTATTCTAAATATCCCAACTCCTGTGTCGGTCTATTGGCTGAGTGGCACAGGCAGCATGAACCCTGGACTCAGTTGCCCTCTCGTTACAAAAAGGGGTTAATATCCAAAATTTATAAAGAACTCATACAATTCAATAACAGAAAAACAATTCAATTTAAAAAATGAAAAAAAGACCTGAATATATATTTCTCCAAAGAGGACATACAGATGGCCAATAGACATATGAAAAGATGCTCAAGATCACTAATCAGAGAAATGCAAATTAAAACCACAATGAGATATCACTTCACACCTGTCAGAATGGTTATCATCAATAAATCAAGAAACAAGTGTTGGCGAGGATGTGGAGAAAAGGGAACCCTTGTACATTACTGGGATTGCAAATTGGTACAGCCACTGTGGAAAACAGTCTGGAGTTTCCTAAAAAAATCAAAAATGGATCTACCTTTTGACTCAGCAATTGCACTTCTGGGTATTTATCCAAAGAAAACTAAAACACTAATTCATAAGGATCTGTGCACCCCTGTATTCACTGCAGTGCTGTTCACAATAGCCAAAACATGGAAGCAACCTAAATGTCCATCAACAGATGATTGGATAAAGAAGTTATGTTTCGTATATATAATGAAATATTATTCATCCATAAAAAAAAAAATTAAATCCTACCATTTGCAATCGCATGGATAGACCTAGAGGTTATTATGCTGAGCAAAATAAGTCAGAGAAAGATAAATACCATATAATTTCACTTATATGTGGAATCTAAGGAACAAGAAGAACAAACTAATCAAAAACAGACTCACACATATGGAGGACAATCTAGTGACGGCCAAAGGGGAGGGGAATTGCGGGGCTTGGAGAATGCGGTGAGGGGTTAAAGAAGTACAAATTAGTAGTTGATAGATAGTCACGGGAATGGGAAGCACAGCATAAAGAATGTAGTCAGCTGTAATGTAATGGCTGTGTGTAGAGACAGATGGATAATAGAGTAATCAGGGGGATTGTTTCATAAACTTTAAATTTCTACCCCATGTACTGTATACTTGAAACTAATAATTTTAAAAACGCTTTAAAAAAAAGAAAAAACAGAAAAGATACCGTTATCTGACAGGATTATTCAGATGAAACAAAATCATACATGTCAAAGAACTATGTAATTATTTTCACTTACTACTACTAAAAGGATACATATTTATGTATCTCTGTCACTTTTCTATCCAAAAGAGAAGGATAAGGTTTAGTCCTCACTGATTCTAAAAGTCTATCACCAATAAGTAAGATCTAAAAATAAATACTTATTTTTTTAAAATTTCCACCTAAAAGAAAACCTGATAAAGTCTTTGTTAAGAAAAGATACATCTTGTAATACAGGTATTTCACAATTTATTTGTTCTCAGAATAGGTGAATTTTCAGTCTTTTGAAACTAGGGATAGCTGCAATTGTATTTCCTAAGAAGCTGATGCTTTAGTTGCAAGACAGAGTCCCTGATTTCCATTGGTATAAAGTTGCGTAGAGAAACATTTTGAACTTTAGACAGCCTTCATTATTTTATTGTAAAGATGTGAAAATAAGGAAGTTTACTTCAGTCAGGGGCTGACTAAATAAAGAATATAGTTCGAAGTAGGTAATCGAGACAAGACTGATATTCATAATTTCCCTATCTGCCACAAACATGAAAATCTGAACCTCATTATAGGAGAAATCTGTAGCAGATGAGATAGTTTTGGATTCATTCAGTGAAAGGAAATTTTTATCCTTTGTCTTCAATGTCTACAGGCTATACAATTACCTTAAATCCTTGGCCACTAATGTAAGTTTTAGGTATTTATTATGTTAAACAGTGCTTCATCCTCCAATATGTAGTCAGTTGTTGATTATCTGTTAAATTGAGTCAGTACTGCATATGAATTTCCAAGCTCTCATCACCAGTGGGAAACTGTGCTTTAATAACTTTCATTCAGCATCTACTTGAACAAAAGGAGGCTTAAGAATGCCTCACTAGCATTTACATTTAACTTTAGGAAGAGAGTTTTTTACAGCAATATTTGAAAAATTCTTTCCAATATTTTGGAGGACTTTATGCAGGCAGATGCCCTGAGGAAGGAAGGTGGCAATTTGGTTTACCTTTTACATTAATTTTGAAGTAATATATAAATATTAAATTTATATTGAATTTCTCATGTACACGTGGTACTGAACTGTATACATCTTGTATTTCCAAATATGTTAATTATACATACACTAAAATGCACAGGAAAAGACTAGAATGAATTACACTAAAGTTTTAATAGCTGCCATCATCTCTCACCTGGATTATTAAAACAGCTTCCTAACCTCTTAATTCCACTTCTGCTTCCTTATAGCCTATTCTCCACATAGCAACCAGAGCAACTTTTTAATTACAGAAATTATTTTGTCTTTTTTTTGCACAGAACTTCCAGTGCCTTTGTCAGAGTAAAATCTGTAGTAAGTAGCCTTCACTATGGCCTACAATGTCTTACATTATGTATGCCTCCCATCCTCAACTTTCATTTTCTATGTGATTTTCATACTCTGTCTCTGATTCCATGATTGATTCCTCTAGTCATTTTGCCCCTTGAGTGTTCCTTCAGAGTGTCAAGCATGCTGTTTTCTCAGGGTATTTCCACTTGCATTTCTTTCTAGAATGCTCTTTCTCCAGATATCTGTACTGCTTCTTGACTCATTTCCTTGAAGTTTCTGCTTGAATGTCATTTTATGAGAAAGGACCTCCCTTGTCACTCTATAAAAATAGCCATCCCTCTCTTCCCATGACTGTCCTGCTTACCTTACTTTTTCTTTCTACCACTCTCCTAGTCTATTTTTAATGTTTGTCTCTACTCACTAATATCTAAACTTCATGGAAACAGTAATTTTAGTCGTTGGTGCCACTAAAACACGACAGGGCATGTAGTAGGCATTCAATAATTATTTGTTGAATGAATGAATGTTATCTCTGAATAGGAGAATTTTAGATGGTTTTAATGTTCTCCCATATACTTTTCTGTACTTTTTTTTGCTGTTATGCAAATATTATTACTTGCAGAATCTAACAAACTTTAGTAAATAACAGTTTTTTTAGAACACTTTACTATTCTAAGATCAAATATAAATATATATTTTTATAAGTTTTTTTTCCTTTGGGGTTTTTATATCTATCACTCATTCATTCTCCAGATCTGCTCAGTTGTCTAAATTGCTTCTCAATAAATTCACATGCATATGTAGTCTATAATTTTTATTTTCTTAAAGTCACCTCAATGAAGGCTTCTGATCTGCTCTAATCTGAATTGCTTGTTCTCTATGGCTCATACACAGTTGTTATCCAGGGGTCTGCCATCATCTGGGGATTTATTTCACATCTCTTTTGACTTAAATCCTGTTTCCTGGATCTCATGTCTTGCTCTTTCTTATTTCACTACCTATTTTAATGAGACACATCCTTCAGTAGTTTCCTGAGAAATGGTGCGTGAGAATTAAATTTTTTGAGACCTTACTTACCTGATATCTCTTACGTTTGATTGTTTATATTCAGTGATATATAGAATTCTACTATGGAAACAAAAATTCTCATAGAACTTTAAAGGTATTACTTAGCCTCTGGTCTTGTCTAAAGCCATGTTAAATTTTGATCTTCATATTTGATGTGTTTATTCTCTCTGGAAACTTATAGGTAATTTCTTTATCCTAAATATTCTGGAATTTCATGATAATGTATCTTGGTGAGGATTTAATTTTACCATTGTGCTGAGTACTCCATGAGCCTTTTCTATTTTAAATTCATATTCTTTAGTTCTGAGATGTTTTCTTGAGTTATTTTTTTGTTGATTTCTCCCTCTGTGTTTTCTTTGATTTGTTTTATGAAATTCCTCTTGGATTGGTGTATATATCAATGTATACGCACACATATACATATACATATACATATACATATTCATATACATATACATAATCATTTCTATCTCTTTGCCTTGTCCAATTTTCTAGATTTTCTCAACTTTATTTTCCAACTTTTATTTTTAATTTCTGATAATCTATTGTTAATACGAAGTGCTCACATTCTGTTAGTGGATGCAACATATTCTCTTTTCTCTCTGGGGATTTTAATGTATTTTTTCAAATAATTTATTTTAAACATTTTTAAACACATAGAAATGCTGAAAGAATAGTGCTATAATTATATACTCACCCTCTAGATTTCTAATTTGTTAACATTTGCCATATTTATCCACGTGTTTGTATTTTTTTGAACCATTTGAAAGATGTACTCATGGTGCTTCATCTCTAAATACTTCAAGATGTATCTTTTAAAAGAATGCATTTTATAAACATAGGAACATTCTTCAAAAATAAAACTAGTGTCACATGTAAGAAAATAATCGCTTAAATTATCTAGTACCCATTTATATTCAGATTTTCTTAATAAAAAAATATCTTCTAGAGCTGTTTTTTAAAAATCAGAATGCAGTCAAATTTATGCATTGCATTTGGTCTCATTGTATATTGAACAGTTCTCTCACTTTTTTAACTTCTTTTTTTTTTTTTTTTTGAATGATATTGCCCTCTTGAAGAGACCAAGAAAGTTGTCTTGAGGAAGAAACCATGTTCTGGATTTGTCTGATTGTTTTCTCCTGGTTTTATTTTACTTGTCCTATGCTCTATTTCTCAACTCTTAACAATTAGATGAGATTCAGATTAAACCCTTTTGGCAAGAATACATTGTACATGGTGTCGGGTATTTCATTTTACTTAATAATGGGAGGATGTAATATCAGGATTCTTCCACTGTTCCTGTTGCTAAATTTAGTCATTTAGTAAATGTGGTGACTGTCTGATCTCTCCTTGCAAAGATATGCTTTTTCTTTTGCGATTAGCAGTAGTCTGTGGGAAGATACTTTGGTATTGTACAAACATTCCTAAATTAGTTTTTATATTGAGTGTTACAGAATGATAATTCTAATTCTATTGTTTCTTTAATATTTATTAACTGACATTTTTTTTTTCTGTTAAGTAGAGCTCTCCCTCACCAACTGGCATAAAAAAGGCAGAGTGAATGCCTAATTCTTGATTCTTATTTGCCAATTTTTACTGTAAAAGTGATGTGATAGTCATCTTTTATGGTGACAAATGAGGATTTTTTTTCTGCTTTGACTGGTACTAAGGTTTCTTGAGTACTGATTAATTCAGAATCTTACAGTCAATTACAGATATTCTATAAAAACTAAAATTGACAGTATTTTGGTGAGGAAGAGAATAATATTGTAAAAGGTCCATGCCACCTTATACTTAAATTGTCATCCTGTTTTATGTAGAAGATTGAAACAAGATGGCAGCATGGCTTCTCTCTACCTTCAGTACTAGAACAGTTTTAGGGATATAGCTTTATTCATCTTGACAATATTACATTGTTTTCTAATGTGTGAATTTAAACAATCACATTTATTGTGATTATTGATATATTTGGACATATTGCCATAATCTTATTTTCTGCTTTTTGTTTAGCAAGCTTTTGTATGTTTGTCTGTGTGTGTGTGTTGTGTCTGTGTCTTTCTTTTCCTCTCTTAATTCTTTCTCTTGTAAATAATGCAATATATGGATGATGCATTATTGAATTGTGCACTTGAAACATATATAATTTTATTGATCAGTGTCATCCCAATAAATTTAACTAAAAATGCTAAAAATAATTTATTTTCCCCTTTTCAATCTCTTTAGTTTGGAAGCTGTGGATTATATTTCTTATTTTGGTATTTTTGCTATTGTTTGTTTTTTGTTTTTAGTCATTAACCTTAAATGTTTAAAATGTATTCTTGACCATAATTTTTTTTAACAAAATTATTCAGCATCTCTCTTCTAAACAAGAGAAATTTTATTTTACCCATTAAACTCTCAAGGCAATTTTTTTTAAATTAACTAGAATTTGTTTCAATATTTTACCACAAAACTTATAAATTTAAATCAATTGTTAAATTAACCAACATTTTATCAATTTGTATATTATTATTTCTAACAGCTGTCTTTTTCACTCTAAATTCTTTCTTAATCTTTATTTTTTTTCTTGGAATTTAATTATTATTCAAAATTTAATCTGGAAAAATAAGTAGACAATAATAGCAAGTATAGAAAGAGTGATGGGGCCAAGTAGTAGTTATATAGTTTCAATAAATAAGTGTATTAACAACATGAGATTAAGCAGATATCAATGGAATGAAATAGGTGACTCAGAAAATTAAACCTGTAAGAATAAAAAAGCAAGTGCTATAAATTATTAGGGAAGTAATGGATTATTCAATTTCATATTCAGGCATTCCATTATTAATGTGGACAAAAAGACTTAGAATCTTATCTCATACTATATTTTTGAAGTAGTTAAGAGATGTATTAAATTTTATTTATAAAATATCAAACTAGAGCAAAACTAATAGAAAATATAAATGTGTATCAAACTTGTAAGGGGACTTTTTAAGCATACGAGCTCTTGGTTGAAATGAATAGTTAATATATGTGTACCTTTAAAAACGAAGGGTATACAAATATGAAAATGTTTGGAAAAGCATGAAGCCTTACAGATATAAATTATTTATGAATATTAGGCAGTGTGTACAGTGGTTGTAAAGGTGAGGCTTTAAAAGCAAACATAACAATTGCCTGCTCTACAAAGTCAGCATTCCATCCCCAATAATTAACACACTGCAAAATGTGTTCAAGAAATGTTTGTTAAATACATTTCGAATGAGCCTGTCTGAAGAAATTTTCTTATTTGTATGAAACCATGTCTCATAGTTTTCCTAGAACAGTCATGATTTCCACCTGTCTCACCTAGGATAATTATCAATAATGCCCCGAGCTTTTATTCTCAGAAATGTACCAATTTTGTCAGTGAATAACACGGTCCTCTTATTTATAAAATTTGGAAAATGCCAGTTTAGTATGGATGATTTAAAGGTTACAGATAATCTGTGTAAAGAGTTCTACCTGGTATTTATTTAGTAGGTGCTCAGTAGTGGTAGCTCTCATAAGGGAACAGCTTAGATTTCTTGTGTAAATATTGATTTTTTTTGTTTGTTTTTAAAACAGCCCACTATCTGATAATATTTTAATATCATTTTATTTTTGAATTATCTTTTAGTTTTAGGGAAAAAAATCACCAACCTGGTAAGCTGTAGCATTTATGTACAAAAATTTGAATTGATATTTTTATTAATGGTGATTTCTATATTTTATATGTACCTCAAACCCTTTATGAATAGCTACTGGTTTGAGTAGTGATAAGTATAGTATTTTACATTTATAATTGTGTTAAGGTATTTTTTCAAGTGTAAAAATGGTTTCTATAACACAGGTCAAATATCTAGAATGAAGAAATATATTTTTCTTTAGCTCAGTGCTTGGATTAGCTTCCTGTGTACATATTATTCTGAAAATGGACATGTTCTGAATTTAGCTTTATGATCCAAATTTTATTCATTCAAGAGTTTATCACTTGAAATAGATAAGGGTAGACATTCACCTCGGAACTGTGAAATTTTGCTAAATAATATTCAGATGAAGAGATTTTAAATGACTTTAGAACAAACATTAAAAGCACTATTTGCATAAAAGTTAATTTATAACACCTACTTTTTATGTAGGAAATCTCTGAGAACAGGAGAGTGTTTTTAGGAACATTTTAACAAGGGTTAAGAAAAACAGTTGCACCTTCTAGCGGCATTGGCTATGTTGCATTCCTTTTTTTGTTTTGCCTTCATGAAATCACAAAAGACTTGATTCACAGAAATATTCTTAATACTCAGCTGAAAACCGTCCAGGTATTAACCTAGAAATTTGACTAAATTTATGTAATAGGAATTTTGAAAATCCAGCCATTAGTTATTAGAAATAGCCATTTTGTAATTTCTTTAAAGGCTCGTTCTTAAAAGCATTAAACTGTCATTCCTACTATCTTTAATGAATTGACAAGTTATTTTGTCTCTTGGTGGCCATTTGTTTTATTTTTCCCTGAAGTAATTGAATTAATTACTTTACCAAGTATTATTTAAAAATCTTAGTTATCTAAGAGAGCTTATATTTGTATCTTTCTACTTCTATTTTTTCTCTTATATTTACCTCAACTGTTTCTTTTAGCAATACAAATTGGTTGGTCCGCCTTTCCTTATGTACATGATAAGAATGCAAAGTAAATATATAGTTACTAGAATGCGTATGTATATTCAGTTATAGTAAAAAAAATTAAACAATTTAATCTTGTATGGAAAAGTAATTTAAAAATCCTTTAAAGTGTGTATTGTACTTTGTGTAAGTTGATACAGCACTGTGTGTACATAATTCCAAATAATATACCCTTTTCTTGATAATTAAATATGATAAAGATTATAATAGCTCATATAAATGGTTACATATGATAACTAAATTTACGAAGACTGAGGGCCTTATGAAGTCTACATAATTAACTCATGAGTTTCTGATTATATGAATTGGATTATTTACTGTATACTTCAACTCATTATACAGATCAGTAAATCCCATGCTATGTTTCTCAGATATTATCATTTTACCATATTATAGGCAGAGTTAAGCTTTACTAGATTCCACAATAAAATTAATGTTTTTCTTTATTCTTTTGATGTAAAAAATTGTTTCCTATGTTTCTTTTCAAAATGTCAGCAGCAAACTAATAGAATTTTCATTGGTTATAACTCATTTCCAAAAGAACCAAAAAAACTATTGTAACCAAAGGACCTGGCTGAGGACACTTTACTGTAAACATGTCGAGTTTTTAATTTAAATTTAAAATCATCTATACATGAGCTAACAAAGAAAAGGAACAATTTGAGAAAGATCTGAATGCTTTGTATAATCTTAAATAAGTGAAATGTATGTACTTTATATGTTTTTTTCTCAGTTGTGTATCTCAAAATATGTACATGTTAGTGGACCTCTTTTTCTAAAGCTAATTTGACAAATGTCTTTATTTTAAGAAAAGAAAAGAAAGTGACTGGAACGTTTTAGATTCCTTTGATGTTCTCCCTTAACTCTTCCTGTCTAAGTTTTATATATTAAAAGTAAATATAATGACAAAATTAAAATATTTCACAGTGGTCTTTGTCATCATCAATTTGTTGATATTTTCATTGACATCGATTTTGTAATTGTCTTATAATATTACTGTTATAATTTTTAAAATTTAAAGATTAGTTTTCCAAGTTTATTAAATTACTAGAATGGAGTCAGCTCTTTTATTCAGGGCATTTTATGTCGATTGTGGCATATTATGTTTTAAAAACAAACAAAAACCAAAACTATATGTTACACTTATGGTATTCACAAATTTTGGTTACTTTGACATGCTTTAGGTGAGTGATTATTGAGAATTTATTATAAAAATATTGAATTTCCTCATAGTGGCCTTGGATTAAATACATATGGCTACAGAGTAGCTGGAGTACTTGTCAAAATAAATTATAAGCTCAAGCTTCATTATCATTCGTTTAAACATAGTGAATCTGATACAGTGTTACTTCATTTTGATGCTTTTTGCAGTAAATTTGATATAGAACAGTTGCTAAAGAGACCCTATTCAAATGTGTGACCATTTTTATGGAAAACATCTGGAGTAATTATAATTAGTTCAGGATGTTACTGTTTAAAAATAATCTTGAATTCATGGAGAAAGAAGCATGTCTTTTTCTCAATGACTAGAGTAATCCAAATTAGTATAAAGAGTTCTTTAAGTTGTTGGTAGCTGTGCTTAGGGTATAATTTTAGAGTATTCCAAAAGGAAATAAAGAGAGTAACTTTTATGTAAAATGCCAAATTGGCACTTTACACCTGTTAGTGTGTTTCGTTTAGAACAGCTGTGTCTTTTATTATCAGTAAACAGATGCAGAAAGTAATGGAATGTTTTAAAGCAATATGTTAATCCTGTCTTCCACTACTAAACTGTCTCACAATATAGTGATTAAATATTGACTGTGCAGCTGTTACTTACAATTATAGAATTTCTTAGTTAATTTCTCCTTAGCAGGCTCAAATGTTTTAATATTTAGAGATCTAATTTCTGATCTTAAAAGTGTTTCATAATGTAGTTTATTACGATTTGATTTCTAAAGATAAGTTTTGACTGTTATAGAGGCAAATTCATATGTTCATAAAATTCTTATTTGTATGAATTGACTAATATTCTGGGTAAGAAACAAATTTTTGAAGTGTTTAAAAAATAAATTGTTCATGAATATGAAGCTTATTAAATATAGCAATTTTACTTAATTTTATGCTTAAAAACTGCCATCAATGAGCTAAGTAGGAAATTAGGATTCTTTTTATTTATTATATATTCTGGAGCAGAATATATAATACTTTCTTAGAATAATGACTATATTCAGGCAAAACATTTAGAAAATTATTTCAATTCTAGGCTTATTGCAGTTTAATTATATTTTAATCCAGCCTTGTCAGAGAAGATATTTTAGAAGCCATTTCAGTATTAATACTTCTATACTTGTTTGAAGAGCAATTGTATTAGCTGATTATTATTAATAGCTGACATTTATTGCACTCTTAATATGTGAAAGATATTTTGCAAAGAACTTTATATGTATTATAAAATTCTTGCCCCCTTTTTTAGTTGAGGAAATTCAACCTTAGAGATATGAGGTAAATTGACCGGTCTCAGCTGGGAAGTGGTGGAGACAGGATTTAAACCCAAACTCAGGCCTCTTGTTCTTAACAACTTTGTGTTTCCCCTGCCTTTTGCATCTGATTTCAACATTTTACAGAGGAGAAATTATGTGCAAAGTAAACTTTGACAGTGTCCTTCTTTTTGAAGCCACTATATGCAACACAAGGTGACGATTATTTCATTCAGTCCTCTTGACTAAAAAGCAAACTCAGTTAAAGCACACATGGAAATATGGAGAACTCCAATGTTAGTATCTCACCGCATGATGACTGTGTCATTGCTCTTCGTCATCATCAGGAGTGTCCTCTATCACAGGTGTCATGACACAGTCTACACTAGAAAAGATTTTCAAATACTCCCTTAGGATTTTACTCCAGTTGTGCTACTTCGTGGCGACAACTTCAACCATCTGTTCCCTTTCCCTAAAAGAAACTTTCTTCAGTTCAAGAACTTTTAAAGAGCAGCATGATGTAATTTCTACCTATGTGACATTATTTTATTTATGTCTTAACCTAGAACTTTCAGGTATTATTGAAACTTATTTTTTTAAATGAGTGTTCCCTGTTAGTATAGAAGTTAGTATTACTTCTGTACCCTCGGTTTATTTTGTCATTTGTCATAGGAAGTATTCCATTTTATATATGAAGAGACTGAGACTCAAAAAGTTAAATTAATTTGTCAATATCATAGTTAGCAAATGATGTTCGTATGCATTTGATTTTTAAAAGGCTGGAAATCTAAAAATGTCCAGCTAATTATTTTTGTATAGAGTATTTAAGATTTCCATCTCTAACAGATGATTACTTCAACCTAATTTCCCTTGACAGTGATGAGAATACTATAAGATTAACTAGGATAAGCAATGTCATGAGGTATTGCTGGAAGAAATTTAATATAGAAGTCCATTATAATGTGGTTCCTAAGAGGCAAAATGTTCTTTCATGAAAGCTCTGAAACATCATCAGAAGGATAGACACATCTTTTTGCATGCAGTAATATGAAATGCCATTTTATGTTATCAGTTTTAAATGAATAAAAATTTCACATATTTTGCTGAACTTAACCAGCTATTCTATAGTTATTTAGCATTACAGTTCTGTTCAAATTATGTTTGTATCTTCATCAAAAGTAATTACCCAAACTGATTACCCAACACAAAGAATATAAGAGAGAAACAATAAAATTATTATTTTATATAGTACAGAAATTTCCCAGGCAGAATTATTTGGTAGTTTGTTTTTTTCTTTATATTTGTTGAAGACTTTTAAAAATGAAAATTTATTTTGAGGTAATTGTAGATTTATATGTAAGTTAAAAATATAAAACAGTTCTTGTGTACGCTTTTCCCAGTTTCTTCAATGGTAACATATTAATAAAACTACATAGTACCATATGCCATCTAGGATACTGACTGTAGAACAGTCAAGATACAGAACATTTCCATCACCACAAGGATCTCTCACGTTAACTTTTCACAGCTATAGCTGCTTCCATTCCACCACAGTCTTTTAACCCTAAAAACTAATCTGTTCTCCATTTCTATAATTTTGTCATTTTGAACATGTTATTTAAATGAAATCATACAGTATGTAACCTTCTGGGATTGACTTTTTTTTTTTCACTCAGCATAATTCTCTGGAGATTCATCCAGATTATTGCATGTATTGGTAGTTTGTCTTTTTATATTGCTGATTAGTAGTCCATAGTATGGATGTACTACAGTTTGTTTAACCATTTACCCCTGAAGGACGTCTCGGTTTTACATTTTATGCCTAAGTTCATGATTGATTTTTAGTTAATTTTTGCATAAGGTGTAAAACTTAGAAACAAGTCCTTTTTTGGGCTTTGATTTTGGTGTCAGGGTATTACTAACTTCACAAAATGAACTGATTTTTTTTAAAAAGATGGTACAGAATTTCTGTCAGTGCGTTAAACATTTGGTAGAATTCTGGGCCTGGAGATTTCTTTCACTGGGAGTTTTTTAGATGATGAATTCAATTTCCTTAATAATTTTTGGGTTATTCAAATTACCTGTTTCATATTGGGTTAGTTATGGTAGTTTGTGCTTTTTGTGATATCGCACTATTTCATCCAAAGTTTTCAGATTTTTACATGTAGGGTTCATTGTAATTTTCCCTTTTTCATCCTTTTGATATCTGCAGGGTCTTAAATGATATCACTGTTTCATTCCTGATATTGGTTATTTGTGTCTTCTCTTTTTCTTTGTCAATTTTGTGAGGTTAGTCAATTTTATCAATCTTTTGAACAGTGAACTTATTTAATTTTTCTTTGATTTTTCTTTATTATTTCGATCTTTTCCTGGTATCTTGAGGTAGAAATATAGATTATTGATAAGAGACTTTTCCTCTGTAAGAATATAGTGAATACAGTTAATGATATAAATTTCTCAGCACTGCTTTAGCTGTAGCACACATATTTTGATATGTTTTATTCTCATTTTCATATAGATCAACTTTTTTTTTTTTTATTTCTCTTGAGATTCCATTTGTGTTTGAAGGTTCTTCTGTTATCTTTCTGATGTTGATTTATAGTTAGATACCATTGTGGTTAGAGAACAATTCTATAATATTTCAGTTCTTTAAAATTTTGGGGAGCTGTTTTACAGCCCAAGATATGGTCTATCTTAGCATGGATATGTCCCATGGGCACTTTAACAGGATATGTATTCTGCTATTACTGGGTGGCGTATTCTAGAAATGTTTATTATATCCTATTGACTGATTATGTTGTTCACATCTTACATCTTTTCTGATTTTCTGTTTAGTTTTATCAATTGTTGAAAGAAGGATATTGAAGTCTCCACCTATAATTACGGATTATTTCTTCTTCTGGTTCTATCAGTTTTTGCCTCACATATGTCACAGTTCTTTTTCTTTTTTGCTATGTGCTTCATCTTGATGGAGTGATTTTTTTTTTAGCATAATATAATGTCACACTTTGTATCTGAGTATTTTCTTTACTCTGAAATCTGCTTTATCTGATATTAAATAGCTATACCTGCTTTCTCTTGACTTCTATTTGCATGATGTATCTTTTTCTGTCTTTTTATTTTCAACCTGATTATATTATTTATTTGAAGCTGAATATCTTGTACACAGCACATAGTTTGATGTTTTTTAATCCATGTGTCAGTCTGTCTTTTAATTGATATAGCATGACCATTTACACTTAATGCAATTTTAGACATGTTGGACTTATGTCTGTTTTTTTATCTGTTTCTTCTGTTTTTCATTTAATGCAATTTTAGATATGTTGGACTTAAGTCTTCCCTTTTCTTTTTTTGTTTCTTCTGTTTTTCATCTTTTTTTTTTAATTTTTTTTGCTTTCCTGTGAGTCACTTGACTTTTTTAGAATTCTATTTCAATTTAAATTTAGTGGTTTTGAATATCTCTTTAGATAGCTTTTCTATTTATTTATTATTTATTTATTAAAATTAATTTCAAGGATGCAGTACATTGGTTAGACATCTATATAGTTCATAAAATGATCCCCACATTTGCTCCCTCCCTCCCCTGGCCCTCCACCTAGCCATCATACTAATGCTAACTGCATTCCTTACGCTGTGCTCCGCATCCCTGTGACCAGCTGTCAACTACTAATTTCTACTTCTTTAACCCTTTACCTCATTCTCCCAGCCCCCCAAACTCGCTCCCCGCTGTATATAGCTTTTTTAGAGGTTGCTCTGGGTATTAGTGTATATACACATACACACACCCTTCTTGTATTGTCAATTGTTGTCATTTTGTTGGTTCAAGTAAAGTGCAGAAACTGTACTTTCCTTGATATTCTGTTACCCTCTTCTATTTATAATATAAATCTTAAGTATTTACTCTGCATACATTTAGAGACATAGTAGGCAATATAATTTTTACTTCTGCCAGCAAATATAACTTAGTTAACTCCAGAGAAGTGAAATATATTACACATATTTTTTTTGCTTACTGTGTTTTATCTTCTTTTCTGCTGTTCTGAAATTTCTTCTTTTACTATTTCTTTTCTATTTAGAGAATTTCCTATATCTATTTCTATATGGTGAGTCTGCTAATACATTCTCTTAATTTTCCCTCATCTAGGAATATTTTGATTTACCTGTTAATCCTGAAGGATATTTTCAATGACTATATGATTCTGGGTTAAGTTCTTTTAGCTCTTAAAAGCTGCTTTTGAGATTTTTTCATTGTCATTGGTTTTCAGAAGTTTGACTGTAATAAGTTTGACTGTGTTTTGGTATGGATTTCTTTGGGCTTATCCTTTGGGAGGGCTCCCTCAGCTGCTTGAATCTGTAAGTTTATGTCTTTTGCCACATTTGGAAAGTATTTGGCCTTTACTTTTTGAGTAATTTTTCAGGCCTAGCCTCCTCCACCTCCTCTCGAATCTTTCAGGACTCTGATGACATGAATGTTAGATTTTTTTGTTAGCGTCTTTCAGGTACCTAAAGATCTGTTCATTTTTTTTAGCCTATATTTTCTGTTGTTCATACTGTGTAATTTCTATTGTTCTATTTTCCAGAACACTGATTATTTTCTCTGATTCCTTCATTCTGCTATTGAACCCATCCATTGAGCTTTTTATCTAGCGTACCATCAAGTACTGCGTAACGATGTTTCAGTCACCGATGGGCCACATATGTGATAATGGTCCTATAAGATAGTGTCGGACCTGGAAAATTCCTGTTGCTTAGTGACATTGTATCCCTCATACGTCATAGCATCACGCTTTGTTTGTGGTGATGCTGGTGTAAACAAACCTGCGCTGCCAGTTGTATAAAGTATAGCACATACAATTACAGTAGTAGGGTATACCATCTAGTATAGATACACTCTATGGTGCTTGCACAGTGACAAAATTGCCTAATGACACATTTTTCAGAACATGGACATTTTTTGTCCAAATTATAATATGAAACTCTGAATATTGTTTAAACCTATTGTTTTAGCTGGCTTCCTCTGACACCTGTCCAACAGGAGAAGGAACACATTACCTTATCACTGTCAGGTGGGGCTAGAAGTTCTACGTTTCCCCATTGTCCTGTATTGATTCCCAAGGGGTGGGAATGGGTTCTCATTACTGTTGAGTAGTGTGAAAGTTCCAGCTCTCTACAAGGCCTCCACTGATACCACAGGGGTATGGTTCATTATCAGCTAGTGGCGATGAAAGTCCTGACTCCCTATAGGTCTTCTATGGCACCATCTCTGCAGCGTTGAGGGGTGCCTTGTTACAGCGTGGTCAGGGTGGAAATCTAAGCTCTCTACTCAGGCCTGGTGGTGGGGTAGGGTGTAGGCACAGTCTTTTCTGTGATGTTTGACAAGAGTAGATCAGATGTTGTATAAAGCTCATTCCTGCAATCCCAAGAAACTGAATGCTGCTGTTAGAAGAAAGCCTGACCTTAACTATCACTTTGATTGTAGGCTTGCAGGGGGTCCACCTAAGCATGTTTGGACTCCTAGTACCAGATACAGTGATATAATGAATGAATATTGTTTTAAGCTGCTACAATTGTGGTAATTTATTACACCACAGAAGATAACTAATAGACTGCCCAAATATCCATAACTTTTAGGAAAAGTACATATATGATCTTGCTGAGAACAGTTTCAGTGAAATGATAGTGGAAACCTGATTATACTGGATTAAAGAATATGTAGAAAAAAAATCTAATTTAAAATTGATCTAAATAATTTTTCTTCTTTTTTGCCCAGGTTCTATTCAACAACTTTCCACATCAAGAATCACCTCACCTCTTTTCTTCTCTTCTTTCCCCAGTTCTCTTTGTTAGGAGGAACCCTTTTTTTCTGTTGTCTTCTGTGATCCCTGGCTTTCTGTCTAGAAGGTTCTTGTGTATGGCCACTTTTGGTGCACATTAAAGAATATTCTCTTATGGGGTGTACAACTTTGGGAGTCATTTTTTTGCTGGTGCCTTTGGGAGCCCATCATTTTCTTTAGGGGTTAAATAGACACTTATAAGTAAGGTATGTGACTTCTTAAAATAATTCTCTCAAATCTTAGGTTTCCAGTTTAGCCGATTGTAGTTTGTCTCATGTTCAGGCAACCATAGCCAAAAATCTCAACAACACATAGTCTTTTATTTCAGGCCTCTCTGCTTTGCCCATTCCCTCCCTCAGCTAACCTGAGGCCATCTGAAACAGTATTCTTGCTGCTGCCTTGGCTATCATTTTCTTAAGTAGAAGAGACTATTGGGAGCTGTAAATGCCTACATTAAAAAAAGGAGAAAGAACTCAAATCAATAACATTGGCTTTATACTTTTTAGTAGGTCATCTCTACTACAAATAATGAGAATCTACTCTAAATAGTAGAATGTACAAAACTTGATGATCTTTTTAATCGAGGTTTTAAAGAAGGAAAAATTAAAGATAACTCCCAGCTTCTATCATGAGCAAATGGTGGTGCCATTTTTTTAAGAGAGAGAATAAAGAAAAAGCAATTTGGGGTCAGGCAGTAGCGCTGAGGTTCCCGAAAAACATCTAACTGGATATGCCCATGAGTCCATTTTTTAATATGGACCTCAGGAATGGTTTAAGATGGGATGTTCTTTGAATTCATTTCCATATGTGGTTTTTGAAGGCAGTAATGTGGGATAAAATCTCCTAAGGGTAGTGTGTTTATAATGAGAAGAGATGATAGTCCAGGACAGAATCTTAAGAAATATCAATGGTTAAATGAGTAAAGAAGAGGAGCATGCACAGGATACTGGAAAGAGTACAGAGAGGTAGGAAAATCAGTAAATATACATTATTAAAGCTAGGAGAAAAGAATGTTTCAAGAAAGAAGGCATAGTCTGTATTATCAAATATTATCCAGACATTAAGAACAGAAAATCATTATTTGGAGAAAGTACATATATGATCTTTCTGAGAATAGTTTCAGTGATAAGGGAAACATGATTATACTGGATTAAAGAGTAGAAAAAGATAAATCTAATTTAAAATTAATTTAGGTGCTTTTTCTTCTTTATTGTCCAAGTTTTCTATTGAGTAACTTTTACATTTATCATTGACATTGATTATTTACATATAGGTAGGAAATATAGGCAATTTTTTTTTTTATTATCTTCCCAAAGATAAACCTACTAAATCTCACTCTTTACAGGGCTTTCCATTTTACTCTGTGGGAAAGACTGTGTATGTCCTATATCCCCAGAGAGATGCCTAAAATGTTACTTGTGTTCTCCTGAATGACCTTAACTTTTAAATACCTTTACTTCTTTTAATGTTCAGTACTCAGCCTGAAATCTGAGCTCTATTCTCTTTCCTTCTCTGCTAACTACAAAAGTTTAGAATAACTTAAAATATTATACACTTTTGGTCAAGGAGTGAATATTTTGTTTATAGAGTGGTAGAGGAGTTGTTTTATGAAAATCAAATCAATAGTTGAATGCTCACATTTCAAAAACTAAGTGAAAATATAGAGATGAATAGAAACCTGATTAATTTAAATTTACAGATAAATTCTAAAGAGAACTTATGCAGCTATCTTATTCTTTTCTCTTTTTAACTTTTAATTTGAAATAGCATTAGTCTTACAAAAGAGTTGCAAGAATAATACAAAGAATTCTGGATGCCCTTTACCCAGATACTCCAAGTATGAACACTTCACCACATTTGCTTTAGCATTCTCTCTTTTCTTTTCTCTGAAACTTTAAAGTCTTTAAGTTGCACACAAATGCCCCTGAACCTCTAAAAACTTCACTTTGTGTTTCCTAAAAATAAAGAGTCTCACAATCTCAATACAATGATCAAAATCAAGAAATGAACATTAATATAATACTATTGCCTAATCTATAAACCTGTGTTGTCCAATATGATAGCCACTAATCAAATTTAAATGTGGTTATTAAATTAATTAAAATTAAGTTAGAAATTCTGTTTCTTAGTCACACTAGTCCCCTTTCAAGCACTCAGCAGTACAGGGGCTATTGTATTGGAGAGCATAAATATATAGAGCGTTCCCATCATTGCATAAAGTTCTGTTAGACAGTAATGCTCTAGACGTTCAAATTGTTCCAGTTGTTCTACTAATGACCTTTATAGCAAAAGAAAAAGAGTTGTTCTAAATTTTGTTAAATGTCCTACTGTTCTTACTTTGGTCCAGGATCCCTATTGCATTTAGTTGTCACATCTCTGTTATTCTCCCCCAGTCTGGGGGTAATTCATCAGTCTTTCCTTTTAATTCATGACAAATTATAATTTTTTTCTAATTCTATAATTTCTGCCACTTTTATTCATTGGAATTCTATTTTAAGAAAGAACTTCCTCTCTTTTATTTATTTACTTGTATTGGTAGGGACTCATGGATTCTTTCATTCATTAGTTAAAATCCATTACTATCATTAGTTATTTTATGCTCAAATTATTCCAGATTTGACTAGTGAGAAGTCCTTCAGACTGATTTATATTCAGATTGAACGTGTCATCTGATGAAAATGGGATTATTTTGCAGTATTGGTAACATTTAATTAAAAATCGTGGATCATGGCATTCTTTATCTCTTGAATATCGTAAAGCTATTTAAAATATCTGAATCATCATTATCCTGCTAAAAAGCAAAGATTATTCATCATATGATTATCTGTGTCTCTAGGTTATCCTGTATTTCATGCCCATTATTTAGAACAAGATGTTTTCATGGACATTGCTTTGTTATGCTTAACTTGGGCCAATATTCACTGATTCATATTCACTTTTCAGTTTTGAGAGAGCTTCATATAATTAGCATTGAGTTATTTTCTTGCTTGTTAAGTACCTTTCCTAATGTTAGTGCTTGTGAAACAAGGTTAGCACTATATAAGAGGTGAAATTGGCAGTTTATTCATGTATATAAGTCTTTCTCAAAAAGATTCCTAGTCTTTGGGGGTGAGGGGATGGGGGGAATGCGAGGGTGGAGGTGGGAGCAACTTTCTAGAAAATCAACACTTATACCCATTGCTTAACATTATGCTTGGTACTATAAATGCTCAGTTAATATTTGTTGAATGAATGGATAGTAGCTGGAGGAAGGGCTCCTCTACTATTTATCGTAAATTCTTTTAGATCATTTTTTTACTTTTAACATTTTGCTGCCTGAATATCTATAATTACCTATTAAAGCATTCCCAAATTGTCTTCTGTGGAAAAAATATGCATTGAAATTTTCAAAGTGGGGTGGGAATTTCATGTAAAAAATCAGATTGGTTGTTTTCCTGCACTTTGTTCACAGAGCTTTTCATGTTATTGTACACTATGAACATCTTAGGAGAATGACAATAGCCGGCATTTTTGAAGTTTATTTAATGGCAAAATCCTTTTTCCTCCATTTGTAAAGGACTATGGTATCATGGAACACACTTGGGAAAATGCTTATCTGATCTTTAGAATGCTGCTTGATTTCCTTCAGGCTGATTTTTTTGTTCTTATTTTGTGTCATTTAATCATGTTTTTTGGTCTACTTGATATGCCCCAAATGAATTTTCTTTCTCACTAATCCACACAGCCTCTTTTCAGCTAAATATGACATGTCTTAGGAAGTCCATTGATTTCTCCAAAAGCTGAATCCATGTATTAAAAATGGCCTTAAAGAGATTACACATCTAAACATTTGTCACACAGTCCATTCATCAGGCAAATTTAGTGCAGTTTTTCAAAATCATTTAAGTTCTCTATAAGCCATTCCTCTACACCTTGGTAGATGTTTCATATTCTAATAGAAAAAGTAGAAATTTTAAAAATTCTAGGAATGTTGAGTCACTCTCTTAATGACAGAATTATACAGAGTAAGAAAAAAGTCCATAGAAATAGAACCAAGAGGAGTCTATATAAATAGTAATGTGAAGAAGAGTGAATTCCTTTTTAGCTGTAACATCGCATTTTTTGCATGTTGCACACATTGTTTAGCTGTTTCTAAACACATTTCCATTTACGTCATTTGTAAAAATTGCCTAGCCTCATATTCTGGAAAACTGACAAAGTTGTAATGAACAGATGCAGATTCCATAATTGTAATTGGCTTTTACTCTAAACTAATGTTCTGACTCATGCATCATTAATGATTTCTATTTTTCTTCATTATTACCTTACAAATTTTAATGGGTATCTTTCAGAGTGAAACACTTTTTATGACTTTTTAAAATCGGGTTATTACATTATGAACTGTAAGTTCTCCATTCACTTATATTTAAACCTAGAATTTTATTTTAGTATGGCCATTTTTTATATTTTTGTTAGTATTTGATTTTATATAATCTGTTCCATTTGACTTTTATATTTTCCAGAGAAACACAATTTTAAATGTAACCCTCTTTTTATTACATTTTTTCCTATCAATATTTCTTGTTTTTAAACTAGATATTATAGACTATAACTTATTTACTTTGTTTTTTTCACAAATTCAACTCTATCTGAAGAATAAATAATAAGTATTAGCAGAACCCCAAACAAAAACAAAAGATGTACTCTCACGTTATTTGTTTTATTCTGCTTTTAATAATAACATTGAAACAGCTTTCATTTTCCAAAGTAGGACTAATTTAGGTGAAGGATTTAAAGGGACCAAATAATCTTTTTCTAAGCATAATGCATCTGCATTTTCAAATAGGTTGAAATAAACCCCAAAGTCATTGTTTTAAACAATTCCTATAACAATTTCTGAGTATTGCTGAAATTTGTTATATGAATGGAAAACAATATTTATTAATGAAGAAATGATTGTTTTATAATTTGTTTGGGGTATTTATAGTTCCTTTTTATTAAAGTACCAAAATACAGAGCAAGTGTTCTGGCATATTGTTGCTTGTTGTAAGGAAGATTTAATAGCTTGTTATGGACTATTAATATGAACAGAAGTCATTTAGAGTTCAGATATATATTTAGAACTAACATGTGTGCAAAAAGATACAAAGTGAATCAAGAAATTCTGGAAAAGATTGTTTGAAAAGGAGAAATTTCTATTTTCTGGCTAGCTTAGATGAAATAAATATGGGAAAGCGATTTAAATGTTTTATTTTGAAGAATTTTATTTTATTGAAAGCCTCAAATAGTAATTTAAAGTTAGTAAAATTAAATCAGTGGAAGTATGAAACTCTTTATCTAAAATAGTAGTTACATAAATATAATTTAATTTCAAATGTTTTCTAGGAAACCCAAAAGAGTAATAGCTGTTAGTTAGATGATTAAAACTGAACATCTGTGTTTACTATTAAAATATTATTTGTTACTGCTTACTGAAAATTTAAAATAATTATATATAAATTAGTTTTCTCTAGTTTTGAAAAGTCTTTATCATACTATTTTGCATAGAGGAGAGAAAAATCTTCAGCTCCAGATACTTATTCAGCAAATGTTAACAGGAATGCAAGTGGATGATTTGTTCTTTAACTTATAATTTGTTGATTAAAAGGTGTGTATATGGAAGCACATGGCAAGTAGGTTTGCTGCATGAATTTTGCAGCATATGGTAAACTAAAACTGTGGTGACCTTTGGTCTTGTTGATCACATGCATGAAGATGATCATCTGTTAATCTCTACTAATCACTGGTACATCCTTGTACAGAAGACGGAATAGTTATTTGTGCTACATTTGCTCTTTTGGAAAATGCTTTAATAGGAATCTTTAAAATTATTTTATACTCTTAAGATTGTAAAATAATTAATATTTTATATCTTAAGGTAATTTTAAAATAAGAATTAAAGTTTTCAACCTGTATATATTTCCATATTTTGTTTGTTATGAGTTTATTTTATACTGGCAATAATTTTCTGAAAGTCATAAATATGAATGACTCTGTTGGTTTGTCAATAACAATACACACAGGCTTATGCCTTTTACATATAAATATGTATTGTTTTTTGTTAAAATTTTAAGGGAAAAAAACACCAATGCTTCTCAGACTTTGATAGGCACATATATTACCTGGGTATCTTGTTAAAATCCAGATTCTGACTTCATAGAGTGGGATTTGAGATTCTTTTATTTCTAGAAAGCTCCCAACTCATGACTATTCTGTTAATCTGAGGTGAGCAAACTTTTTTTTAAAGGGCTATGTAGTAAATAGTTTATACTTTGCAGGTCAGGAAGCAAAATGAGAAAATTATGTAGGTATTTACATAACAAGAGAAAAAGAATGTCCACAATATTTTTATTGATGAAATTCAAAGTATAATAATAGTCGAGTACTTTTTGTGGTATATCTGTGTATAATAGAACCCCATTCAACAATAAAAAAGAATGCTCTACTGATACACACAACAACAGCAGTGAATCTCAAAATTATGCCGTGTGAAGGAGGCCTTGCACAAAAGCTACATACTATGTGGTTCCATTTACATGAAGTTCTAGAAGATATAAAGTCATCAGCAGTAACAGAAAGCCAAGTTTCTCTCTTGCAGAAGGAGAAAGAAACCTTTGCTGTAAATTATGAAAAGGAAAGAGTCTTCACTAATGATGGCTCCAGAAAATTGGTGCAGTTGTAGCATGAGAAAGTCAAATAGAATAACATCTTGACCAGGAGCAGGTACTCCAGGTCAACAAACTAATGAAAAAAAAAATGTAAAAATAAGAGAGCGATAACATTTCTAAGCAGCTTATGTTAGAGCAGCTTTGTTGAGAAAATTAATCTTCCGTTCTGCCCCTCCTTGCACTCCCATGTATATTGAAATTCTTTCATCTCTGTGATGCAGAGTTGTTGAAATATGGACTGCATGGCAAGACACAAGTTGACATGGTAACCCAGTATACTGATGTTTTGTAACTGTATATCTGTATATATGACTTCAACAGTTTCGTGAACAATGCTAAAAACAAACACTACTAAGGCCAGAAGTGAAGGGAGGTACCTGAGAAAACTCTTTAGATGATAGAAATGTTCTGTATTTTGATTATGGTATTGGTTGTACAGGTGCATATGTTTTTCAAAACTCATCAAACTTGGAGAAGGCATCTAACATTTTGTGAGGTCACTCATAGGCCTATGGGAGGTCTAGGTGGTTGGGAACTAAGGCCTATTGCCAACAGCCAGCAAGGATCTGAGGCCTTCTGCCAAGAGTCAAGTGAGTGAGCCGTCTTAAAAGCAAATTCTCCAGCCCCACTCAAGCCTTCAAATTACTCTAGACCTTGGCTAATGACTTAATTGTAATTTTATAAGAGACTCAGAGCCAAAAGCACCCAAATAAGCCACTCAGTTTATTTTTCAGTATTATTCTATGTAAAATATGCATAACTTGTTCATAGATATATATAAACATATATATGGCATATACATAACAAAGTGCTGGAACAATTTTAATTTATGGGTTTTTTTCTGTCACGTGAACTTTAAATTTTTATTTAGTGAAATGTATTTTTTTTTTTTTTTTGGTGTACTTGCAGCGTTAGGCTTAGAAAGGTCTTTTAAGGTATTTTTTTATATTTTTACTAGTTTTTCTATGGTTTTATTTTTACATTTAATTCTTCACATTTAAATTTGTTAAATGCATTAAGTGCTTGAAAGCCAAATCTGCAGGGTATGAAAGTATACCTGTAAGTAGACTGAAAAGCTGTTAACGTTTCACTGTCCTGAAATGTTTCCCCATATACCCTTCCGAGGCCAAAACGTTTAAGGTTAGAGAATTATCTTAGTCTTTAGTAGAGCATTTTATGAAATCAAGAAAGGGACTTAGGGTAGCCTGTTTCTTCCCTTGCCCTAAGGTGGCCACTGACTCCTCAGATCATGAGCTTCTGATCTTCCAAATCAAGACCTTTTGGAATTCAAACAAAACCAGTTTTATCTTTGAGTGAATACCTAGATCTTGGGGGTGGGGAGGAGTCATACTACTAAGATATTATTTTGGAATTTCAAACCAAGAATTTAGCTCTTTTATATTAAGGTTTTATCTGTTCTTTTACCTGGTATTTATAAATGAAGAGAAATGGGTAATGAAAGTTAACAAGGAATGGAAAGAGCAACTTTTTAATATCCAAAAACATCTCATTATAGTTTTTATGGTCAATATGAAGCAGGATACTTCCACTGTATTTAGGATGTGCAACTACAGTATAATTATAGGCATGTATCTTTTTCAGAACTTTTGCTTTTTTGGGGTGAGTCACATCATCTTATAATTTATTGAATATATAGTCAGGTATTTCTTTTTTATTTTGGCTATTTAACTAGTCGATACTTATATATCCATAATAATCATTAGTCTTAGCTATAAATAAGTTACTTTTAGTTGCACCAGTTTAGGATTTGAAAATTGTAGGCTGTAGTGATGGAAGGGTGGAAAGTATGACCTAGAAGTAATGTCCAAATAGAGAATGAAAATGTGCTAATAGCAACAGAAATAAGAAATAGGTGGTTAGGTGGCTTTTGTTATCTGTACCAGTACTGGGAATTGTATCTTTTCCTGATAGTTTTAAGTTTAACATTTTTGGTGCTTCCTGTTTGGCGCTTCCTGAGATACCATCTCTAGCTAAAGACTTTGCCTAGGGTCCTCTTAGGAATCTGAGTTAGGGAAATTGGGAACAGTTTACACCAAAAAAGACTTTTTCAAAGACTTGTCTATCTAGTTCACCAATATAATCCATCTATGTAGTAGAATGTTTGGCACATAGGTGCTCAAATCACAACAAAAATAATAACAGTAAAAGCAACTGACATGTGATTTTTACTACATTAGGCACTCTTTTAAGACTTTCACATATATCGATTTGTTCATTCCTCACAGCAACCTATGAGACAGGTATTGTTAGTACCTTCCCTTTACACGTGAGAAAATTGATACACAGAAGTTAGTGACTTTCCCAAGGTCTAATAGCAAATAATTAATTGTCAGAACCAAGATGCAGGCAAGCCATCTGGCTTCAGACTCCAGCTGTTAACTACTAAGTACACCTTTTGTTCATTTATTGTTTGTGATGTTGAATGAACGAATAAATTCCACAGTTGCGTTGTCAAAATGAAAACATCATCAGAGGATTAGAAGAGAATTCAAGGTGATGGTTGTAAAAGATGGCAATATATGTTGAGGCAGAGAAGTCAAGTGAAGATGTAATAATGAGATGAGCATCAAGGTTGGGGATCAAGGTTAGGAGGAAGGTAAAAGAAAGGGAAGAAAAGAGATACAGTGATATAGTGGTCAGGTAGTTTTAGAAGCAAAAAATAAATAAAAATAAAAAACCATTTTGCAAGCCCTTTTTTCCTTACTTTCTTGGTATAGGCTGCAAGAGGCCACACTTACTTTGTTGAATTTTATTTTCTCATAATGAGAAAATTACTTAATTCACATTCTTATATAATTGATTCTAAGTAACAAAATGATAAATTTGTACACACACTAGTTACTTAAATATATGGTAACTTATTTTGTAAATTAAAACATCAGTATACACAGTTTGACCAAATTTCTCTTCTAGTTTATTGATATGTTTATATGAGAAACTTAACAAATATATAAACATTAAATCGCATTGTGTTTGAATATTAAATGTTTTTTTTAAAAAAACTCTGTTAGAAGTAACACACTTTTTGCATCGTTTTTACCAGTGACTAGCTTAGTTCACTTAATTATTATTTTTTCAGACATCTGTTGGCCTATCTCAGAATAATTCATTTGGAATATTGCAGTTTTATTGACCATCAATGACTTTTCTAATATTCAAACATTATCAGCAAAAATGTTCTCTGCATCTGTGTTTAGAATTAGACCATGCAGTTGTGCATTTTTTGTGTTTATTATTGATGTTTGAATTATCATAATCTTTACATATAATTCTAGTACCTTTGACCTCTAGAAAATTTCTCTTTAACCTATTCAGCTACAAATTTTTATTGAGCTGTGCTTTAAGAACACAAAATTTATCATAAATGCTATTTTGTGACAAAGCAGCAAAAGAAGCTTCAGAAAATATTTTATATCCTTGCTGAATTATCCCACTTGAGAAGGGTCTTTTAAAAACTGAATCCAGTATAAATATCTCAAAACTTAAGATAACTCAGAAAGTTAACATAGAACTGACTTAAACTAGATATATTAGATCAAGTCACAGTGAATTTCATTGTTGGCTATTTGCTTTGTTCTTTTGCCTTGCCAAAAATTGTATTTTTTATGCTCTTCTAAATTTGGATATAAGAAATGTTCACTTATGACTTCTACTGCTGATATACTCGGATTCTCCATTTTGGAAACAACAGGATCCACAGTTTATCTAAAGATTTTCCAAAAATTCTTAAGAATAATTTTCAACCGATAATGCTTTAGCATCTTTAAACTTATTTTTCGTAGTATATTTTTAAAAGCAGTAATAAGACTTTCAAATCTTATATAAAAACATAAGATTAGTCTGTGTAGCACTATAATAAAATCACAGGTTTTATACCATATAAAGTTAAATTATTTTAATATTTTTAAAATAATTTTCAATTCACCTTGAAGAATATTAGACATAGTTTCCATTATAAAGATAATCCATGTTCATGGTTTAATAAGATATTACAGAAAGGTTGGAAAAGTAAAAAATTCCTCACTCCCATTACATAGAGACTTTCTTTGCTTATACATATGTATCCCTTATAATGAACAAATGACATCAGCTCCATTATTCATGCAAATGTTGCAAATGTATCTTTGCAGCCAGTGTGTACTGATGTTTTATTGCAGTTAATTGATAAGTTATAGATAACTTTTCATAAATCCGCTTTTCTTAGCTCCAGATTTATCAGCCAGCAAACTAATTTGTTAATAAGTCAGCACCACCAAGAATAGAGAAAAATAATCATTTAGACAATTATTTGAGCCACAATTTTTCATTTGAACTTCTTTAACAATAAAATTTAATAAAATTTAATTTAATAAAAAATATATTATGATGAAACAAGTGACATTTCTCCAATTTCTGTAGTGCAGATCTTTAGCTTCTCTATTAAGACTCTTTTTCATATTTGGTACTAACAGCATAAAAAATAATTTTGAACAGGAAAAGATAAGACTACATTAAAATTTATAAAAAGAGTGAAAATACAAGCCATTGAAAAAAGATATTTGTAATATATAATTGACAAAGAATTAATCTAGAACATATAAAGAACTATTCAGCTAAGAAAAAGACAAGCAACTTCATAGGAAAACGGATGAGAGACTTGAACAAGCACTTTACAAGAGATTTTCAGTATGACTGATAAACAAAAACATACTCAACCTCATTGTTAATTAGAGAAATGAAAATTAAAACCACAACTATATACTGCTATAAACCTACCAGCTTGGCTTAAAGTCTGAGAATATCCAGTATTAACTAGGATATGGAGCAGTTAGAACATTTATATACTGCTGGTGAAATATAAATTGGTAAAAAGCACATTAGAAAACAATTTGACATGTCATGTATATAATTTTGACGTTTTTTATATATATATATATGTATATACATATATATACACATATATATATAAAATAAATATATATATACCCCCTTTAGAAACTCTTGCATATGTACACCAAGAGAGTCATGCAAAATTGTTGTTAGTAACACTAGGTAATAGCAAAAACTGGAAATAAGCCTTATGTCCATCAACAGTAGAATGGATAAATAGATTGTGTTACTTTTATATAATGTAATACAATGAAAATGTTTGAATTACAGCTGCATGCAATAACTTGGAATCTCAGGAATACAATGTTAAACAAAATAAAAGTCAAAGAATACTTACAGTATTGTTTCTTTATATAAAGTCTAGAGTATTCAAAAGTAAATAATAAATTGATTGGGGGTGCAGCCTATGTGGTACAACCCTAAAGAAGAGCAAGAAAATCAAATACACAAAATCCAGGAAAGTGATTACCTCTGAAAGATAGAGTGGAAGGAAATTAGTTCAGGAAGGGGCACAACTGCAATGTTAACAGTATTTTCTTAAACTGTAAATATTTTTGTTATTCTTTACATGTTATATACTTTGTTAATATTATTTCCTATCAATATATAATGAAAATGTTAAAATAATCATATAAAACAACTTAAATTTAATAGAGAAATTTAGCTCTTTAATACAATCTACAAACCTGAAAATGATTTTTATATAAAAAGCTATGTTTACCCTTCTCTGGGATACTAGCTGCATTTAATCTAGAAAGAATGCTCTCATTATATAAGGTTTTAGCTATTTTCACCATAAGAAATTTTCTAAATAATCAGACTTTATTTAATGGATCAACTCTTTGAAGTAAAATGTTCTTTAATTTACTGAATGGTTTTCAGAATTAGAGCAATATTTGTAAATTTCTCAATAGCAGTCCTAAGTATGCTTTAAATAATTTTAAGATAATATTTAGAAATTGCCATTCTAATATTTTCAAAAGTAAATGCAATTATTGATACATTATTGGATTTTGCTGAGTAAAGCTGTTCCTACACACAAACATCTTGGCCACCTGCAACTGTTTGTCAGTGGACTTTGAGAACACTAGTAGTAATTGTAAACTTAGGAATGTGTGACAAGCTCACAGCCAGCTGTGCATATCCTGACTTTTTCCAGGTGTTAAAATAAATATGACCATTTGGTTCACTTGTAACTCAACAAAAATATTTCACGATTCGTTAGCTTAAAAATCCATTTATAATTTTTTATTGGAGGGAGTAGATAATGTTATATTTATTTGAAATTAAAAAATACATACCCAGAAATATTTGTGGTATTACTTATTATATTCAATGGTCTTTTCAAAATATGAAAAGAATTTTAATGTAACATTTGCGTAGATTTTTTTTCACATTCTTTTCACAGGAAAACACAACTGAGCCGCTTCTATTGGGATCAAAAAGAATGGGGAAAAAATGAATGAAAATATGTTTATGCAGTCAGAGTTCAACTTGCTTGGCAGAACCTAGTTCCAAACTGATCTTATATTGATTTCTGGTTTTGGTACACACCATATGTTTGATCATTATCTGATAATAATTGCTATTTATTGAACACCTGCTGTTAGATGTTAACTCAAGAGACCCAGATGCCTGAATCTTGCCTTGGCTGGATTACCCATCCCAATAAGTTTCCTGAGGGAGAATATGCATATAAGAGAAAACTGCAAGTGGAAAATCCAAATTTATTGTATTGTTAGATTATCTTGTATCCAAAACCAAAAGTAGAGCTAGAGTTCTCAGATAAACTGGAGTGGAATATATAGCATAGGCAGCCCCGCTCCACCCCAAAATGAATAAACTCAGGAAGAGCAAAGAGGTGAAGTGATTTGAAAAAATAAAAAAGAGTTAATAAAAGCTTCTCTATCCCTGGCCCCCACCCATCACATGCACTTTTATTTCTAATCCATTAGTCCAGTGATTAAGGCAAAACAGTGATTCTACCCCTTGGAAGAGAAAATTCTTTCTTGATTTTTCTAGAAAAGAGGATAAATTAACATAATTGATTAGATTTCTGGGACACTTAAGCCTTGTTAACTTCTGGCAGAGACTCACTATGTTTTTAAAAAGGAATGCACTGCTATAGACAGCTTTCTTTGTCTTGAGTCAGACCTACTGTGTGGCTAGCCAGGATAGTATAAGGTCCCTGACCCCATCTATGTGTGTCAGCTCCCTTCATATTTACTATACTATTTATAAAAGTATGGGCTTACAGAGATGCCCTTTTTGAAATCAATTATTAGAGGCTATCGATTAACTCCAGACTAGATTAAAAAAAACAACAACGCTAGCACAAATTTATTTAATTAGCAAATATTTGAGTGCCTTCTACATGTCAGTCATTGTGCTGGATGCTGACTATATAATGGTAAAAAGATAGACCACTGACTGTGCTCTAATGGAGCTTACAAAGTGAAATTTCCCCCCTCCACCCTTTTTAGCTTCTAGTATAGAGATATATTGAATGTTTTCCTTTGGACTAACTCAGTTTGATAACCATCAACTTTCATGCAAATATCAACTTTAGATGGAGAAATACAGAAGGCTTTCATAGATTAAAGTCATCTTAGACTGATGTTAAAATTTAAAATATTCGATATGCCTATTAGGCATCCAAGTACTGTTCCAATGCTGTTCTTTTTTCTGTTGAATTGCTTTTGTACTTTTCACTTGATATTGAATTCTGGGTTACAGTTTTTTTCTTCAAGCACTTTAAAAATATGCCACTTCTATTTTTTTAATTATAGTAAATAATATACATTATATGACATGACATTTACCCTCTTAACAAATTTTTAAGTATACAGCATATACAGTAACCACAGTGTTGTACAGAAAATCTCTAGAACTTTTTCCTCTTGTGTGACTGAAACTTTATACCCATCAAACAGTAACTCTCCATTTCCCCCTCCCCCCAACCCCTGGGAACAACCATTCTACTGTGTGCTTTAAATGAATTCGACTACTTTAGAGACCTCATATAAATGGAATCATACAGTATTTGTCCTTCTGGGAGTGGCTTATTTCACTTAGCCTAATGTTCTCAAGTTTCATCTATGTTATAGCATATGACAGCATTTTGTTTTATGTTTTTCTGGCTAAATAATATTCCGTTGTGTGTATATACTGCATTTTCTTTAACCATTTATCCATCTTTGGGCAATTTAGTTGTTTCTACATCCTGGCTATAGTGAACAATGCTTCAAAGAACATATGAGTCCAAATATCTCTTTGAGATCCTGATTGTGATTCTTTTGGATAAATATCCAGAAGTGGGATTGCTGGATCATATGGAAGGTGTTTGTTTGTTTGTTTTTTGAGGAACCTCCATACTGTTTTCCATAGCAGTTGCACTATTTTACATTCCCAGCAACAGTACACAAGGATTCCAGTTTTTTCACATCCTCTCAATAATTGTTATTTACTGGCATCCTCACATGCATGAGATGATCTCATTGTGGTTTTGATTTGCATTTCCCTGATGATTAGCAATGTTGAGCATCTTTTCACATATCTGTTAGCCATTTGTTTGACTTCTTTGGAGAAAGTCTTTTGAAGTCCTTAGCCTATTTTTTAATCAGTTTATTAGTTTTTTTGCTAGAGTTGTAGGAATTCCTTATATATTTTAGAGATGAACCCCTTATCAGATATATGGTTTGCAAATATTTTCTTCCGTTACTTGGTTGCCTGTTTGCTCTGTTGATTCTTTCCTTTGCTGTGCAGAAGCTTTTTAGTTTGATGTAGCCCCGCTTGCTTATATTTGCTTTTGTTGTCTGTAGTTTTGGTGTCATGTCCAAGAAATAATTACTAAGACTAATGGCATGAAGCTTTTCCCCTATGTTCCACTTTCTTCTGGCCTTAGTGATTTATTATTAGAAATTTACTGTCATTTTCCGCCTTAGGTACTGTTTTATTTCTCTATGGCTGCTTTCAACAGTTTTTCTTTGTTTTCAGTTTTTCATGTCTGGGCACCAATTTCTTCTGGGCATCGGTTTATTTGAGATTCACTACAATTTTTGAATCTGTAGATTAATTTATTTCACTAAATTGGGAAATTTTCAACCTTCTTCAAATATATTTTTCATCACGGCATTTTTTTCCTCTTTTAGAAATTTGGTGACATGAATGGTAGGTCTTTTGTTACTATCTCAACAGGCCCCTGAGATATGGTTCCTTTTTGTTTGTTTTTTTGTTTGTTTTAAATCTGTTTTCTCTTGTTCATATTTGATAGTTTCTGTTGATTTATCCTAAAGTTCAATGGTTCTTTCTTCTCTCATCTCCATTCTTCTATTGAGTCTATCTAGTGAATTATTTTATTTTGATTATCGTATTTTTCGGTTCTAAAATTTTTTACTTCTTCTTTATATCTTTATTTATTTTTTTTTGAGATTTTTTAGTTTTTCCATTTGTCTAAGAGTATAACTGCTCCTTGGAGCATCTGTATGATAGCTCTTTAAAATAATTTTTTGATAATTCCAACAGCTCTATTATCTTGGTCAGTATTTATTGATATCCTTTTCTTGTTCAAGTTTAGATTTTCCTGGTTCCTGACATGCATAATTTTGGATTGCTCCTGGATATTTTAAGTGTTATGTTTGAGAATATATTTCCTATTTAAGTCTTCTTTTCTAGGTTCAGAATATATATCCTGACCTATTTTTATTAACTGTAGCCTGAATGTCAATTTAGTTTTCAAAGTAATTGCAATGCATATCTGGCCTGCCTCACTTGTGTGCTTCCCAAAGGTCAATTTGAAACCTGGAAATATTCCATACCATAGTTCAGTTCTCACAACTTTTACTGTGTTGATTCTCATCGGTTTTATGCCAGGGCCACTTGGGGATGTGCCCAGGACTTCACAAACAAATTTAAGGAATCCCTTTCTTTAGCTCTCCCTCTCTCTAATTCTCCTCCTCCTCTCCAGTTTCGGAGGGAGAGTATTGCTGTTTCTTTGCCCTTTTGCTGAGTACAGGATAAGGATAGTTGATAGGGCTCCATCTCCACAGTGCGTAGAGGGAGAGGCGCACTACTTTCGTGATGTTTGCCTGGAATTGGGAGGGTATAGGTAAGAGTTCTGTTCTGCAGAGCCACCCCATTGCTAGTCTTTTGGCTAGAGAAAACAGGTTTTCATTTGGACTTGCTTGCTTATTTATTTATTTGTTTGTTTGTTTATTTATTTATTTATTTATTTATTTATTTATTTATTTGTTTGTTTGTTTATTTATTTATTTATTTATTTATTTATTTATTTATTTATTGGGGTTGGGGGAGAGTCTGTGCCCATTGCATATATAGGAGGCAAACAAACTAACAAGAAAAACAAAAAAACCAGCATACTCACACAGGTCATTTCTCAAGTTACATGGTCCCTAGCCAGTTTGCCTTCTTCCTCTTTCAGAGTCTTCTGATAATTGTATTTTGTCTACAGATGTTTTTGTTGTAATCTTGAAGAAGAATAAGACTGAATATATTTAGTCCATCTTGTCCAGAACTGGAAGTTGCTCTAAGGATTTAGATATCATTTCTTTAAAGTTTTCTTCTGTCCTAGCATTGTCTTAGTTTCCTCTTGATTTGATTTCTTCTTTTTGCTATATTTTCATATTGGAAGATTTCCCCAAATGCCAATTGATTGTTCATATTTGACAGTGAGATACCAAAAAGCTGATTACAGACCCTTATGTATCTATGGGGCTTAATAACTAGCAGTTTTTACTATAGGGCAATCTGTGGCAAGCTGGCTTTTTTTTTTAATTGGATGCAACTATTAAAGTATAACTTTCAAAAGATTAAATAACAATTCATACAAATAAAAATGAACAGGTATCAAAGATTTTATTTGACTCATTAAGATGTTGACTGATTCAAAGAGTAGTTGAGAAACTAGCATATATATATGTATGTACGTGTGTACATATATATGTGTATATATGTACACACGTACATACACATGTACATATATATATACACACATATATATATATTACTTCAACTGGTTATAGAAGAAGAAGTCAGACACTCTGTAGATGGCTCTAAAAACAAACATCTGTGCTGTGAACGGCCTATGAGGGCAACATGGAAAAGAGCTGAGTGGCCCATGGTTGATGGCTAGTGAGAAAAGGGGGAATATCTTGGTCATACAACCCCAAGGAAAAGAATTCTGCCAACAAAAAGGAATAAGTTTGGAAGAGCATTTTCCCTCAGAGCCTTCTGATAAGAACTCAGTGTAGCTGACAACTTTATATCAGCCTTGTCATACCCTTAGAAAAGAACTCCTCCATGTCTCATCAGACTTCTGACCTATAGAACTATCTGCTAGTGAGTGTTTTAAGCTGCTAAGCTTGTGGTTATGTGGTTATACAGCAATAAAAAACTAATACAATATCAAAAAAATGTGTATATAAATTGATAAAAATGTAGGTGAACCTAAACAAACATCTGAATAAAAAAATAACTATTTTGGGGAGTCTTCAAAAGGCAAAAATAAAATTCTGAGCAAAAACATATAAATTGAAAGAGGGCTTACCATAGTTAAAGTATCCTATGATCTTTGTATTTGGGGGCAGAGATTTGTAGGTATGGTGTCCCTCCTGAAATCTTGCCCCCCTTTCTTTTTGGGTAAATGGCCATTCAGTCAGAGACCATGGTTTCCTGCTTCCCATACAACTAGATGTGGTCATGTGTTGAGTTCTTACCAATGTAATGTGAATTGGGTTCATGTGTGCATCTGTCATATTATTTGCTTAAAAGGAAATTACTTTTCCCTGGACTTCTTGTCCTCCTTTGGAATAAGTAGTGTTTGGAACATGGACAATATAGAGAGACCCAGCTTTGACCATACAAATGCAGATTGCATGGTCTGGGGATGGTGGAGCAACAAAATGGAATCATCAGGGTTCCTGAATGACTAAGTAGAGTAGAAGCTGACTATATCTTTGGACCATTACAAGGCAGACATTTATACTATTTAAGCTTCTGAAGTTTTAGATGTCTTTCTTAGAGTAGCATAGCCTTAGTCTTAACTAAATTGGTCCCTGGAACTGGTGTGTAACTATTACAGAAAACTAAAACATGAGACATTTGGCTTAGCAAACTTTTAGGGCTTAGCAGTGAGGCAGTAGATCTTACATTGTTTGGGATATGGAAGCAGTTGGCTTTTCCAGCCTCTGAGGCTCAAATTTCTGGATTCTCTATCCTCTTCCTTCTCTGCTTGCAAATTGGCATATTCTTGCCTTAGCTCATCTTTTTCTTGTAATACCTTGCTAAAAGCAGCAAGAGCAGTCAACACATATTTCTTATTGCTTTTAGAAATGTATTGTAAGAACTAACATGAGGTAAAACTATTACTCAAAGACTTTCCCTAAAGCTTCATCAGAGAAAGAAAGGGCATCCTTTGACAAAGATCAAATTGAGGATGTTGCCTTCTGCCCTAAAGCTATTGTTCAGATAGCCTTAAAGTAGTCATTATTAAAAAAAGAAAGAGAGAGGGAGTCAAGAAGTCAGGGAAAAGGCTAGTTTAAAAACTATGTCCAGAAGAAAAGTAAAAAACAAACAAAAAACTTTGGTGTGGTAACTGGCCTATAAACAAATAAATAAAACCAAAGCCTACTGAGGTGTTTTGAGAATTATACTGCTTAATTTATAAGTAAGATCTTGTGAAAGACTTTAGATGTTAAATCTTTAAAGTGACCCTCAGGCTCCAAACCTACTCTAGCAAAGAAGTGGGCTATTAAAGCAATATACTTTCTCATTTCCACTATACCCATACCTACAATCTCTCCAAAATCAGATATGGCCACAGAAGATTATGAACAATGAAGAACCTCTAAAAGGCAAAGGCAGAGGCTGTAGATAATAAAGGAGTTTTTTTCTAAAAGATGAGAACCAATGTGTTACTACTAGGCCAAAGTATTCTTTATAATGCCTGTGCAGCATGATTTTCCTCCTGCGTGTGGGCCAGTGACTACTCTGTTTTTTCCATTCTTCCTTTACCTTTTATCCTTCCATTCTTTATCCAAAACGTCTTCCATCGTTGTTAGGGTTCAGGATTATATAATTTGACTATTAGTATATTGTTTCCAAGATTATGAGGAGACTCATATGAAGTGAATGGGGAGAATTTGGACTTTGGACTAGATGGAATTTTGGATTATGTTCCATAGAGAGGCATTAAGTCTTTTCTATGTATGGGAAGAAAGTAGACATAGGTATTAAATGCCCAGACTCAGCTGTCCCCACAAATCTCTTCTCCCTTCTTCTTAGGTACTTGGTCTTACCAGCAAGAGACTACATTTCCCAGTCTAACTTGCAGCAGTATATGGTCATGTGACTAACTTCTTGCTATTAGAAGTGCTATGTGCAGCTTCTGCCTCATTGGCTTCAGAGATAATTGCTTGCTCTGAATTTTCTCTTTTCCCCTTTCCTGTGGAATGTAGATGTGGCAGCAGTCTGCCTTTGACAGTGCAGATGAGGACAACATACTAGCAGATGACAATGCAATGAAATGGAGGCAGGCTAGCGCCAAGTGGAGCAGAGCCACCATAGTAACCTGGACTACTTCCTTCAGGATTGATACATGAAAAAGAAAGAAACTTTTCATTAAGCTACTGTATGTTTGAGTAGATTAGCCTTTTCCCTAATTCAGAAAGCTAAGAGTGTGTCTTAGTTTAGACTTTGTAAAGCTTGCATAATAAAATCTCGAGGATAACCACTAAAAGAATACAAATAGAGTGTATAATTTCTGGTATAAAAAAGAGCAAGAAAGTAGCAGCAAAGGAAAGACAGAACAACTAGCACAAAGTAAGATTATAGAAACAAGTTCAGAAATACAAATAATCTCAATAAATGTTATGAACTAAACTCACCAATTAAAAGTCATGGTAACATAGAAAAGTTAAAAGTAAGAGAATAGAAAAAAAATACTAGACAATCAAAATAAGGTGAAGTAGTTATATTCCTCTCAAACAAAATAAATCCTAACACACACACACACACACACGCACACACACACACACACACACACACACACATTATTAAGGATAGAAAGGATCACTACATTAAAATTTCACTTCTGTAGTAAGATTTAACAGTTCTAAACTTATAAACTTATAAACATATACTCCCATAATACATACATATATATATATATATATATATATATATATATATATATATATATATATATGTATAAATGGGGATTATTTTGAGAGATGCAGTCAACCTGGAAAAGTTTTCTTGATTCTGCATATAGAAAATCTCAAGGAATTCTCTTTATGGATTGGAAGATTCAGTATTGTCAAGATGGCCTTCTCCTTAAATTGATCTACAAATTGAATGTAATTTCTATCAAAATCCTAGCAGATTTTTTTGTGGAAGTGGACAAGGTAATTCTAAAATTTAGAAATTCAAAGGGCATAGAATAGCCAAAAGAACTTTTTCCTTAACAATCTGGATGCCTTTATTTTTGTTTCTTATTACACTAGCTTTTAGAACCTCCAGTACAATATTGATATAACTGGTGAAAGCAGACATTTTTGCCTAGTTTTTTATTTTAGGGTGAAAATATTTAAATTTTTCAGCATTACGTATGTTAGCTCTGAGTGCTTTGCCAATGCCCTTTATCAAATTGAGGATGTTGTCTTTATTCCTGACTGTGGAGAGTTTTTTTTTTTAAATCACAAATGGATGTTGGACTTTGTCAAATGTTTTTTTATGCATCTTTTGAGATGATCATCTGTTTTTTGTCTTTTATTCTATTAATACAGTGTATTGCACTAATACATCCTGAAATGTTAAGCCAGCTTTGCATTCTTGAGATAAATCCCAACTGGTCATTGTGTATTATCCTTTTAATGTATTGTTGGTTTTCATTTCCTAATATTTTTAAAGTATGTTTATGTTCTTATGTGTTTGTGTTTATGAAGGATATTTGTCTCTTTTTTCTTGTGATATCTTAGTCTGGCTTTGGAATCAGGATAATACTGGCCTCAGAGAATAAGTGAAAAAGTGTTCCACTCTGTTTTCTAAAAGAGTTTATGAATAATTTACATTATTTATTCTTTAATATTTGATAGATTTCACCAGTGAAACAATCTAGGTTTAAACTTTTCTTTATGGGAAAGTTTTTAATAACTAAATCTTTTTGTTACAGTTCTGTTCAGATTTTTCTACTTTTTAAGTTAATTTTGGTCATTTGTATCTTTAGAAATTTTTCTAATTCATAAAAGCTATCTAATTTATTGCTGTAAAATTGTTTATGATATTCCATTATTTAATAATTTTTATTTATATGTAATATATAACTAT
>NW_011888783.1:4149684-4235583 GCF_000151845.1 Pteropus vampyrus | reverse complement strand
GTTTTTTTACATAGGCAATAAAATAAAATTATTGGATATATACTTATTTGCTCACATTATCAGAGTAAGAGTTGAGTAGCTAGACTTCTAGAAGTATAAGAACCAAGGCACCTTTGAAGATACTAGAAACAGGATATCTTGGGGCATCTCTTTTGTTATTTTCAGGCTATCAATGGCCGTATCATTGGATGATTCAGTTACAACCACCTTTTGTCCTTGTACGTCTGATCTAATGTTTATATTTTCTTAGAGAGAGTGGCTAAGTTGGGCAATATGACCACGTTGGTGGTGAGAGTCCTGTGATTGTCAGTTCCACATGAGGTAAGTTCCACAAGTAAAGATGTTGCCATAACCAGAAGAAAGAGAAGGGACTCTGGACAGACAACCCAGCCAGCTATCCTATAAACTCACTATGTCACCTCATCCTTATATCTCAGCTGACCTAACCAAAGGTTCGTTGTTATTTTCACCTGCCAAGGATATATGCCCTTATGGTTACAGTGCCCATTATTACCTTGCAGAGCCTTTTCCCTGTCCATTTGGTGTGAGTAGAGATCCATGCATTCATATGTGATCCTAGCCAGGCCAATTCAAACCGAGAAGTTTCAGTTCTTTGATTTGAAATTATTAGGGGGAAGGGTATTCTTTTTCTTCTGGATGTTTACCTTCACTTATGAAGGTTATTCCTGTTGTATATGGAATTATTGGTTGACTGTTTTTTCTTTCAGCACTTTGAATGTGTCATTTTACTGCCTTCTGACTTCTATTGTTTCTGATGAGAAGTCAACTGTGAATTATATTGATGCTCTTTTTTATATGATGAGTTTTTCTTCTTGTTGATTTTAAGACTTGTCTTTCAACATTTTAACTATGGTATGATTTGTAGGATCTTTTGTATTTGTCTTACTTGGAGTTTGTTAAATTCTTGAATCTATAGATTTGTGTTTTTCTTCCAATTTAAGAAGTTTTCAGTCATTATTTCTTCAAATATTCTGCCCTTTTGATCTCTACTTTTTGCAGGACTCTCATTGCATTTATATTAGTACAGCTGATATTGTCTCACAGATGTCTTAGGCTCTATTCATTTTTCTTCAATCCTTATTTTTTCTGTTCTTCAGACTTTATAATTTCTCTTGCTCTATCATCAAGGTCTCTGATTCTTTCTTCTACCATCTCAATACCTTGAGGAAACCCAATAGTGAATTTTATGTTATTTATTCTTCAATGCCAGAATTTCTATTTGTTTCTTTTTTGAATAATAATTTATATATCTTTATTAAAAAATCTCTGTTGATTCTTTGTGGTTATACGTTAATTCTTTATGCATAGTATTCTTTAGTCCTTTGAACATATTTATAGTAGCTGGTTTAAAACCTTTGCTACGTACAACACCTGGAGCATCTGAGAACACACAGACCATTTCTTTTGACTGCTTTTTTTCTAAGTAAGGATCTTACCTTCCTGTTTCTTTGCATATTTCAAATTTCCTGTTGAAAACTGGACATTTTAGTTAATATATTGTGATATTCTATATTTTCATATTTTCTTCCTAAAAGGTGTTATGCTGGGATTTTGTTTGTTCATTCGTTTATTTACATATCTGGGCTTATTCTGTAAAATATCTCTGTCTTGTAGAGTGTTGCCACTGATGGCTCTGTTTATTTTTGAAATTTTTTATTTTTGTTTTTAAACTTGGGTTTCAAGGAGCTGCCCTTCATCTGCATAATTTAGCAGTCAGCTGGTGATTAACAAAGATTACGTTCAAATACCTTAAGCCCGGAAGACTATCATCTGCAGATGGATTTGTATGTAGGAGGAAGAACACATTTAGGACATGTTCACATCTGGGTCAGGTTTTACTTTCCATAGATCCCTTTCAAGTCAGGTATTCACACATGAGAGTGTTCTCAGGAGAGTATGAATAGCTCGGGCCCACCACTAGGTCGTAGCTACTTCAACCTGGACCTTCTCTTTCTTCTCCGTTTTTCTTATCCTGCTCAATTTTGAGTTGACTGCCATTAGTTTCCCCTCAGTGTGGGGGACTTTCCTAGAAGGCAGGCCCAGAGGCTCAGTTTCATGGGAGCTAGTCAGCTCCAGCCCTTATCATGGACCCCTTGTACTAATATACTATTAGATTGCACATCTGCTCTTCTGAAATTGACTCACTGCTTTCCATTGAATACCTGTTGTTTATTTGGTTCTCAGGTTCATCAGATGTTTATTTTTTCCTTCTGTCTTTACTTTCACAGATGTCAAATTCTTATAGGTCTTAAGGTCTATTTTTACTGTTTGGTATTTGGGTTTTCTGGGAATACTTTGTCACCCAATTTTCTTGTGTTAAATCTTCATAAGATTTTGATTTTTTTATTTAGTTGCTTTTTCTGTTTTTATGTGGGGATTCAGAAATATATAAAAAACTACACCACTGCTGCTCCTGGAATCTTGGGTTTTTTATGTTGTTCATTAAACATTTCTAGTTTTTTTCTTAAAGGTGTCATGTTTCTTGTTAGTTTTTTTCTAGGTATATGATAATTTTTATTGCAATTAAAAGTAAAAAACAATTTTTCACATTATATTTTCTGATAGGAACACTATTGGCTTTTGTATACTGCAGTTGTATTTGGATTTCTTACCTCTTTTTAGCTTAAAAAATTTTAAGATCATTTTGTATATTCTGGGAAGACATGCAGATTATCACATTTTCTTCCATCTTTTCTAATTCAAATTTTATGAATATCCTTCCATACATAGAGAGCTAATTCTTTTTTGTTAATCTTTACATATTATTCACTTATATAATTCTACCATAATTTATGTAAACAATTCCTGTTTTGACATTTATATGATTTCTAATTTTTCGCTATTATAAACAATATTTTTTTGGCATTTATATGAGTATTTTCATAGGTCAAATTCCTAAAAATAGAATTACTGGGGCAAGTGATATATCCAATTAAAATTGTCCTCCAAGTTATTATTAGTATTATAATAAATTTTTAATTGAGTTTTTTCCACACACCCATCTATTTTGTCACCAAATCTTGTTAACTCTAACTTTACAATTTCCAGAATCTGATCATTTCTTACAGTTGTCACTCTTTTAATCTTGTTCAAGGCCTCTTAATTTGCAGGGGGCATGTATTATTGCAATGATATATAATCAATCTCTGTTTCCGTTCTTGTGGCAGAATCTATTCTCAGTGTATTAATACAGTCAACCTAGCAGCTAGTGTGAATAAATGAAAAGGTAAGTCAGATAATATCAGTGTTCTCAAAATCCTCCCCTGGTTTTAATCTGATGCAGAATAAATGTCATAATCTTTACAATAACCCATTAGGCCTTTCACGATCTCTTTTTTATCTTTTACCTCATCACTTATTACTTTTCTTCAGCAGATCTGTTTCAAAAGTGTACCTTCCTTTCTTGTCAGTACTAATATTCACCTTCTTTTGTGTCAAGAAATATACTTTTAAACCGTATTGTTTTCTTGTTTATTTTGTTTACTAATCCTTTTATTTTGAGACGTGCAAATGCCTGCTTTGCACACCTCTGCCCCAAATATCAACTAATTTCATTTATATTTTATGATCATAATATTATGTCATCATATCATAATTATATAATATGTCATATGATTATAATCATTTTACTATGGACTTTGGAGGATCCATACCCTACCCCCACTTCTTTGCAAGGAAATCAGAATCAGAAAAGTAGCAGTAGCAGAAGCAGCAAATACAGTAGGAGGAGGAGAAAGAAGAGAACATTCTAGTACAAACTTTTGAGTGTGTATACCTTTCTGGAAGGGACAGATACCAACACTTTTATTGGATATTTTAGTGGACTCAAATTAGGGGACATTGCTCTAGGTTCAGTTGCTTACTCTATTAAAGTTTTATGTGTACTGGTAGTAATTTTACTACCTTCTTGGTTTCCTTCTACTCCCATCTCTGCCACAGTAATGTCCCATTACAAGATTTCTGCTTACCCCAAATGCTAGTACCTGCAAAGTCCTGCCACAGTCTAAATTTATATTTTGCTGTTTTAGGACAGACAAAAAGATTCCCAGTGGCATGTTCCCTATTAGTCTCATGGTTTTTCCTTTCCTTTACCCTTAAATTAGGAGAGAATGACAAGCTTCTTGAGTGCCTTCCTATAGATTAGAACTCTAAATATTTTTGAATATTTGTAACATCTGGCATTCCTTCCTTAGCTTTAAGCACCAACTCAACTTTTCCTTTTTACATTTTCCTTGGTTAGTTTAGTTGGGTTTGAGAAGAAGGGAGGTAGATACTGTTTATCATCTGAATTTTTGTCCCTTTAGCCTTCTTTCTTCACAATGTCTGATATACTATATTGTTGCTCAATATATATGAGCTTCTACTATCATTCAGTGGAAGTGCAAATGAGCACTAAACGTACCTAAAAATGGCCATTTATACTTTGCAGTATGTCTAATGAGAAGTCGAAAATATAGCACAGTGTTCTTCTTACTTGTAAGATGAATCAGTGATTCATCTATGAAAAGGTTGTATCAGAAAACTGGAGAATATCAGGAATAGCGGTTATAAAGGAAGCATGCTTTGATACGATTTCTGGAGCATAACTGAGTAACAGACATTTTCTAAGCTACATCTTCCCTAGACTCAAAGTCAAATATCCGACTCAAAGAGCCACAACTTCCTTCTCAAAATCAATGATTCATTGCGCAGCCGAACGTCAAAGCTAGTTAGAAGCAGAATTCTAAGGACAGGATTAGTATGATATATTACGAAGAGATTCTAATATAAGAATTTAGATAAATAGATCTGAGGATATCTTAGTACAAAAAAAATTCAGTAATTTAATTTAGAATGTCAGATAACCACAGCAGTGTACATTTTATAACAGTAGGGATATACTTTTATCAATAATCTTCAAACTGGGGAAGGCTACCTCTTAGGGATGTGAAAACTTTCTAGGGGTTACAAGAATACGGATCATGTGAAAGGAATAAATTTCCAGATTCTTTACTTCCACCTCTTTCCAAAAATTAATTTAAGTGAGAATTTGCCTGAGTTCATAACAGCTCTTCTCTTAGTTTACAAAATAAAGGCACCGTAAATGGTAAGCTGTCTGAGTCTCAAAAAAGGGATGGCCTTTGTTAATGATTAATTAAATTACCCACAGAGAATTTCTCTGTCTTCTGTGTTTATGCTATGGGTGAAAAATGGGTTAGGAATCTGGTATTTTGGACTATGTTGGGATGTTTTGAATGCAGATATATAGTAGAATAGAGTATTGGAACTAATGATGATTTTCATATAAGGACTTTGCCTCTTCTATGCCCTCAGCTACTATCAATGAGTACATGCACATAAAGAGAGTACTTTAAGAGCAAAGCAAGGAAAGTATTAATAAAAAATATTGAATGCTAAAAGCAGCTTGGACAATTTTGCTGACCTGTTTCTGCTCCATATATATGCATATTTTTTTCCAGCAAGCTAGCCTGGGCATGTTCTCTTAGCGAAGGCAGGGGAACCAGGAGAAGGCAGAAATGTACAAGCATTGTAATTTCTGACATCCCATTGGACAATGCAAATCATATAGCCAAACCCAGAGACAGAGAGGGAGGAGACTAGAAAACTACAAGGAAAAAGGTATGGAAAAGGGGAAGACATTAATTAGAACCATTAATATAATCAATTTACAACAGGTAATCAATAAAAGACATTCAGATAACTATCTGAAAAGGAAGTATAATGAAAATCTGAAGCCAAAGATAAAAAGGAAAGATTTAGAGAAGAGCGTGTTATTGTATTTTTTAAATAGAAAATTATGTGTATCAGATCATTATGTTATTATGATTCCTTTGGATTTGTTTAAAAGAGTGAAGTTATTATTTTATTTCTAAATGTCAGTATTTATAATATGTCTAAATTCTTTATAATCATTTCGACTTCTGGTGAACAGTATTAGACATCAACTAAAAATGTGTGAAGGGATAGCTGTAGATTTTCAAAATTATTTTGAGGACTATGAGAGCAAAAGTTTGATTATTGCCCAAAATCATACCTCTATTTACAAACCTAAATAAGTGTGGACATGACAGAGATCGCTCAAGCAGATCCAATTTTTAAATCTGGTAGTGTTTTCAGATTTATTTGAGGACGATCCATAAGTATATATAAGGTCATGTGAGAGTCACTTCAAACTTTATGAGCCAATTGTCATCTTCCACTGTTGTCAGCTCCTATCAAGTCATATTTTCTATATATTTTCACCTGCAGATAATAAAAAGTCTTGGCCCTGCTATGAGGTGTGTATATGACATCTCATTGTTTTTCAAATTACATTTTCTTACTGCAAGTGTATTTGTCATTTATGGAGGTGCATTCATTTAGGAGTGTGCTGAACATCCACAATGGGTATTGGCTGAAGCAGGAATGACCATTGTCATCCTCCAGGGCCTCTCTCCCCATGCCTTTGATCATTCATTAGTGTAACCTGGATTTTATATAACACGACAGCTAGATTTTAAAAGAACTAAAAGAGAAGATGCTAGTCCTTTTAATAATTGAGTTCAGAAGTCCTAGAATATCACTTCTGTCACATTTCATTGTGACTGTGACATTCAACATGACTTCACAAAGTAAGTCACAGGCTAGTGCAGATTCACTTCCTGATGTGAGGGGACATGTGTCTGCAGAGATAGAGGGAATTTAGAGTCAGTTGGACATTGGATTTGTTCTTCGATTAATTTTCTATTCATATCCATCTTCCATTTAAATTCTGGGTTGTCTTTTTCTAGTAAATTTTAAGAGCTCTTGGTATATTACAAATATCGATCCATGATCTGTCAGTTGCAATGAAAATATTCTTTGCCTAAAATATGTCATATCTGTTGAATTTGTTTATAATCTTATGCCGAACATATTTATTTGAACTTGATCAAACATCTTAAATGTACTTTTTTTTTCTTTTTAGCTTCTCTAGTGTTTTTATGTCTTTTTATATTAAGTATTTAATCAGTCTGGAAATCAAATATATGATGTGAGACTAGGGTCCAGGTTTATTTTTTGCAGATGATTAGCCAGTTGAAGTAGTACCATGTTTTACATGTAGTTACCTTTTCCCACTGAATTGAGATACCACATTTGTCACATATATACTCAGCTGGAGCTCTGTTTAACTGAACTATTTTTTAAAAAACCATTTTAACCATTTTTAAGTGTACAGTTCTGCAGCATTAAGTACATTCACATTGTTGTGCAACTGTCACCATCATCCATCTCCAAAACCTTTTCATCTTCCCTAACTGAAACTCTACACCTATTAAACAGTAACTACTCATTGTTCCCTCCCTACTAGGCCCTGGCAACCACCATTCAATTTTCTGTCTTTAATGACTTTCACTACTATAGGTACTTCATACAAGTGAAATTATGCTTTATTTATCCTTTTGTGACTGGCTTATTTTACTTAATATATGTCCTCAAGGTTCATCCATGTTGTAGTATGTGTCAGAATTTTCTTCTTTTTTAAGGATGAATAATATGAAATTGTGTATATATACCACATTTTGTTTATCCATTTATCCATCAATGGACACTTGGTTGCTGCCATCGTTTGGCTATTGTGAATAATACTTCTATGAACATTGTATACAAATATCTGTTCGAGCCCCTGCTTTTGATTTTTCGGGTATATACTTAATAACTGAACTGTTTTATCTATTTCTGTGCCAATATTGTACAGATTTCTAAATGTTTTATAAATTCTGTTTCTATGTAAAAGGAATAGTTTCATCTTTTATTATAAATGATATTTTAGATGTTTATTGCTATTACAGAATAGAAAAGCTATTGATTTGGTATATTTTATTGCATCTAATTACCTTACTAGATTCTTGTATTATTTCCAATAGAATTTTATTATAGTTTCTTAGGATTTATGGATAATATGTATCACTTTCTGATACCTGATACTGATTGAAATTATTTTTGCTATTGGTTTTAGAAAATAATCTTTTTCAGATTTAAGGTTTTCCTTATATTCCCATCTAGGTTTTTATCAAATGCCTTTTAGCATCAATTCATTTGATTATCTCTTCACCTTTAATTGGTGATGTAGGAAGTTATGTTAATAGATTTCTTGATATAATATCTTTGTCTTCTTGGAATTAAAACTTACTTGATAATAGGCTATTATTTTTTGAAAAATTGCTGTGCTGTATTTCATAATGTTTTACTTAAAATTCATCATGGTAATCATTTTGCAATAAATACATATATCAAATGATCATAATTTGCATCTAAAATTAATATGATGTTAGATGTCAATTATATCTAGGTAAAACTGAAAGGAAAAAAAGATACTTTGATGGGGAAGCTTAAGAAGTACTGTAGGAATTAAATCATTTTAAAGAAAAACCCATCTCTGTTTTTATTCTGATATTCTTTTTATTTTAAAAAGTCAGATTTTTTTAATTTAAATTTTTTCTTGTAATAGAACAATATCTTTAGTTTTAAGAAGATTATCTTCCCCAAAACTTAAGGAAAAAGAAAAACTACTTAAATTTCTTTTAGAGCATAAACAGAGCCTCAAAAGACTATATATATTATCCTTTAAGTGGTATATGTATATTTCCTGGTCTGTATTTAAATAATTTGAAGTAAAGATATTTTAGTTAACTTATAACATTTTCTAATGGAATTACAATTACAGTTTTAGATGCTTTCTGAGAGACTGTCAGAACTCCATCAAAGTAAGAGGGAAAATACCAATTTTTCCTTATAGTTATTTCCTCATACCTATAAATCTATTACCTATTGTTGCCTTATAAAATTCAAGATGTCTTCCATGGAGCACCAGATACAGGAGTGAATGTATTTGATGTCAGGCAATTGCAAACGACATGTGGGGAAGTAATGAGATGGTAGGATCGTGTTTTGGCTACCATGGTGCTCCGCTGGAGCTGCGGTTACTGGACTGCATACTGGTTAATGTGGAATGCCTAGGGATATGAGCCTAGATCAAACAGTTACTTAGCTGATATGCACTTGGAATCTTAAACTGTTTTTGACTGAGAAACCAAGATAAGATTTGCAAAACTGTTATATATTTGTATATATTTGTTTTTTAACACGCCTACTCCTTTTCGCTGTGTACAAGGGCACGGACAAATAAAGTCATATTTATATATTCCTTGTGCAGCTGTAGATTAGGTACAAATCCAGCCGATCACTAAGGTCTATCAGTTTTATCTTCCAAATATCCATTCACGGTGACAACCTAATACTTTTAATTTCCCTGTTTCTAGCTTCATCTCTTTTTCATTAATATCCTAGCTAATACTAGAGTGATGCTTCCTAAAAACAGTTGGACTACTTGCAAATTTGAATTCTTTCAGTCACACACTATTTAGTACAAAAGAAGTTTTTAAATCTTTAGCAGGGCACACAAGGTGCTTCAGAATCTGCCCTCAGGTTACCATTAGATCTTCATCTCTTCTTCCCACTTTTTATATCCCCACATCATGTATCCACAATAAACTGATTATTTTTATATAGTTTAAAAGCATTTACCTATGGTAAATTATATTCACTCTTTTTGGTGTAGATCTCTAAAAAATTTGACAAATGTATACAGTTATTTAACCACAAAAGTAATTGAGTTACAGAAAAATTTCACCACCACCAAAAATTATCTCCTGTTGTTCCTTTGTAGTCAGCCTCTGTCCCTATCACTATCTCAGCCTCTGGTGACCTCTGATTTGCATTTTGTCCCTACAGCTTTGCCTTTTCCAGAACATCAGGAAAATAGATTCATATAGTATACTGCCTTTCTGGTTTCTTTCACTTAGCATAATGGATTTAAAATTTATTCATATTGTTGTGTATATCACTAGTTTTGAACCATTTATATTTACCCTAAACAAGACAGTCTCTGTCTCTAACCTCTCATGTCTTCATGACTGAGCATTGTTTATTTCTGGAATGTTTTATTAGCCTGTTGAACATCTACTCATTTTTGAAAATTCAACTCATTTTTAACTCTTTTGTCAACACAACATGACCATTCTGGGCAGAGTTAGGCATCATCTTTTCTATATTATGTACTACAACGCATTGCAATAAGCAAACCATGGCCTGCAGGCTATATCCAACAGGCCAAATCCCGTAACTCCTACATCCCCCTTTTTGAACACTTGGAACTAAGGATAGTTTTATATTTTTTCTTTTTAGAAAATTTATTGGTTTTTTAAATTGGCTTTACCCTTCTAAAGAATTGTTAAGAAAGAGAGAAAGAGAAAAAAAGGAGGAAGGGAGAGAAGGAAGGATGGAAGGAGGGAGGGAGGGAATGAATATGTGACAGAGACAATATATAGCCCACAAAACCTAAAATATTTACTAAGTTGCTGTTACAGGAAAAAAAAATTGTCATCTCCTACTTGATTTGGCTTTGAAACCTTTGCATTCTTAGCATCCAGCTACATCAGTTAGAGTTCAGTTAGGAAAACAGAAACTAAGTTAGGTTTTTCAACACAGAATGTGTTTTATAGGGGACTGGTTAGAAGGGTGAGAGGAGCATAGAGGGAAGATTGTATTAACCAGAGACCAGGAGCCCAGACTCTTAATGGCCTTATAAGACCTGGGAGGCTTTGTGGCTGCCAGAAACAAAAAGAGTGGCGCCAACCTAATGCCTGTCTTCTAACCTCACGTGAGTGCCTCCGCATGTTAGAATCTAACCAGAACCAACTAGACAATGAGCTTTGGAAAATGTCGTTTGCAAGCTACTAATGCCAGTGGTTCAAGGGAAAACATAGAAGTGTGAATGTGTAGCTGAGTGTCAGTAAAAACTATCTGGCACACCAGGCATTCTGTCTTGCACACAGTAGGTTCTTAGTAAAGGTTTATTGAATTAAATTGAACAAACATTTTGAGAATTTAGTGTGCTAGGCACTTGATATCTAGATGAATAAAGCCATTTTTTGCCTTCAAGTAGTTCACAGTTTACAACTTGTAAGCCAATCTAATGAGAGAGGCTGAAGTAAGCATCTAACTATACCTCAAGACATAATGTAATAATAGGTGGTGAGTAGAGGTTACAGGGAAAGTGCTGAAAGAAGGCAGTTCGAAGAATAAATTCAGCTTGAATGGAAAGGAGATGGCTTCTTGGGGGAAGTGACATATACTTAAGGCATTGAAAAGGCTTTTGAAACAGAGAGGACTGGAAGAAATTTCACTTGAAAGAGAAAAGCAGAAGCCAAGACACCAAGATATAAAAGCAAATGGTATTTTGGGAAGCTAGTACAGTGTAGCTGTAACTTAATGGATTTTTTTTATGTTAAAGTACTTAAGTTTTTAAAAATATGATAAATTTTATTCCATAGACACATTAATTTATTTTAGTGCTTTCTGCATATACACTTTTAATTGTGAACTTCAGTGTAACCCAGGTCCAAAATTACATGATTAGAATTTGAAAATAACTTTACTGCATGTACTAAAATACAAGTACTTAAATTGGCCCTTGGAAAGATTATGTACCTTAGCATTAACTTTATACTCAACACCATTTGTTAAAAGAGTAATATTTCTTCCCCACAACCCCACATTGACCTCACCCCACATGCCACATTATGTTCCAAATCCAAGCCTGGGACATGCATGCACAATGCTCTACTCTTAAAAGAGTCAATGGGAATCATGTGGGGGCTGTGTACTACAGATCAAACTTGACTTGAGGTTTCAACTAACTAATTTCTCTATCAGATTTCACATGCTGCATATACCAATCACATTTTGCATAGAGGGAGAAGTATAACTTCTTACTAAACTTTGTTTTAGTTTACATTTAAGCAGAAGGAATTTGATTAGAATGAAGATTTAAAATGGCATCCTTATTTTTAAATTAAGTGATGTATGTAAGTCTGCCACAATTAGCACCCAAAATTCAGTGTGACCTTTATGGCAGCTGGTGATACTCTAATATTTCTGAGTAGTCCATAAAAGGTGAAAGGGCATATCTCCTTTCAATGTACATATGTAACTGCAATAAGTATTAATAGGAGTACATACTTGTGGGTATTCCTGGAATGTATATCTATATTTATAATTAGGAGTAGTTATGTGAATTTGATATAAATATCTGTCATTAGTGGTATTTGATTATCAATTTCCCTTGTACATTGTGTAAGCGCTATAAGTGTATGGTAGCCTACCATTAGGTTTTGAAAGAGTAATGAAAGAGTGTTTAGAATTAAAAAATTTTTTTCATGTGTAACAACATTTGTTCAGAATCCATAATTTTAAATATAAGGGTGCTTTTTAATTTTTTACTGCAAAGTTACAGGAAATGATCAGACCTGGTATTTTAGAATTTCAAAATGTGATTTTGTATATGAAATTCAATTCTTAACTGCTTGTTATTTGTAATCCCAGAAGAAACTTCTAGAGCAGAGGGTGGTGGTTTTATTATATTCTGCTGCTCTCAATACAGATTTCCCTTATTTTCAGGTTTTCCTTAATTTCTCTTTCTTTGCTTGGTTTTTTGATCATCCTCATTCCCTGCCATTTGGTTTAGATGTGTGCAATAATTTGTGGGAAGAAGTGAAAATAAACATAAAAGCATATTTGTGTGAAAGATTTTTGATGGTTTTTACTTTATATTTTTCTATATTGTTTGAGGTTTATAAACATTAGAAAAATTAAAAAATGATTATTCTGATCTCAAAAAAACTTAGCATTAACATTCTAGGAACTTAAAGAAACTCAATTAGTAGAATTCTTAATGTATAGGCTTTAGAGAACAAGCCTAGTATCCCCATGATTAGATTAATTTCAAAAGAATTGACTTGATGTTGTTCTTCCTAGGACATGTTTATTAAACAATTCACTGAATTTTAAAAAAGTCTCTGCATTTCATATGTCAAACAAAATGGTAATCTCTGTCTTTACTATATTGTCACTGTGAAGGCAGGAACCATACTTGTTTTCTTCTTTATATGGAATATAGCCATATTCCCTGTCTTTTATCTTCAATAGATATTTATTTAATTATTTAACATAGCACACTTTCAAATCAGTTTAAGGAATGCTCCAATGGAAAAAATTGGCAAAGTACATGATGTATATTTTTATGTAAATATAAGGTAAATGCAGTATGTTATTTCATAAAGAAGCACAAATGGCCAATAATCATGAAAGATGTATTATCTCAGTAAGAAGTAAATGGTACAAATGGAAACAACTGATACATCTTTTTTTCAATGATTCAAAATACTTGCTTATGCTCAGCATTGGCAAGGGAATAGAGAAAAATGTGCACTTTCATTCTCTGTTGATAAAACGAAAATTCTTTCAGTTTATTCTCAAAAGCAATTGGGAAATATATTTCGATTGTAAAATAAATGGAGCATTTGGCCCCACAATTCTGTGTCTAAGAATTTATATTAAGCTGCTAATCAAGTGTGGTAAGATTTCTATGTAAGGATGTTTATGGCAGCATTGATTATTATATAAAGTTAGAACTCTAAATATCCTTCAGTAGAGACATTAGAATGATGACATATTTATTAATATGTTAGAAAAATAATGTTAAGTGAAAAAACTTTACAGTACAGCATGTATAATATGATTCTGCATAACAAGGTTGACAAAATTTTGCTGTAAAAGACCACTCAGTAAATACTTCACGTTTTGTCAGCCATACAGTCTCTGCCATACTACTCAACTCTCCTGCTGGAATGCAAAGGTAGTTATGGGCAATGTGTAAACCAGTAAGCATGGCTATGTTCCAATAAATCTATATTTACAGAAACAAGCAGCCACCTTATTTTGCATACCCCTACTATACATGTAAAAGAGTATGTGTGTGAGTGTGCATGTGCGTGTGGGGGCAGGGGAGAGAGACTATACATTTCTAGAAGAACATTGTAGAAGAATGTTCACCCAAATGTTAACAGTATGGCTCTGTGGGGGATATTCTAAATAGTTTTTACTTGCTACTTTATATTTTCTGTATTGTTTGATTTTTTTATAAGCATTAGAAAGTCATTAAAATTATTATTTCATAAAAGGAAAGATTTCAGAAGAACAGGTTCATAGGGTAACATGACTAAGAGTTCTATTTATAAGGTCTTTCATGTTACATATGCATATATTAAATACAGTAATATTTAAATGTAGTTCGCCATTTTATCTGATGCAAAATCATCTTATGCATGCATTATTGTACTTGCTTCTTTAATAATATCCTTCTCCCTGGTTTTTACAGTCCTTCATCTTCCTTTGCATACACAATTGCCAGCTTTACTTAAGTATATATATTTTTTGCCGTCTTTTTTTTTCAGTTCTTGTATGTATTTTTTCTTAAATGGGGTAACATTAGTAAATACAATTATATAATTTTCAGGTGTACATTATAATTTGACATCTGTATATTCTATTGTGTGTTTACCACCCAAAGTCTAGTTTCCTTCAGCTACCATATATTTGATCCCCTTTACCCACTTCGCCCTCCCCCTTCCCCTCTATATTTGACCTCTTTTACCCTGTCTAACTTCCCCCTCCTCCCCCACCCCTTACCCTCTGGTAACCACTAGTCTATAGTCCATGTCCATGAGTCTCTGTTTGTCCTGTTCCTTTGTTGCTTTTAGGTTTATACCCCACATATAAGTGATATCATGTGATTTTCAACTTTTTCTCTCTAGCTTATTTCACTTAGCATGATTATCTCGAGGTCCATCCATGTTGTCACAAATTTCATTTCTTCTTATGGCTGAGTAATATTCCATTATATATATGTACCACAGCTTCTTTAGCCAATCATCTATCGTAGGACACTTTGGTTGCTTCCATGTCCTGGCCACTGTGAATAATGCTGCTATGAATATCAGTGTGCAAATATCTTTTCAGATATGGGTTTTCAAGTACCTAAGTATATTTTTTAAATCTAGAATTCTACTATCTAGGTCTTCTAGACTATCAGAAGTAATCCAATTTTGTAATAAAAATAAATATACATGTATATACACATATATATTTGTGTTACTGCCAGCTTTCTGGTTTCTCGCCCCATTCCCCTAATATGGAACCCTAAGGTTCTGTCCTTGTTCTCTTCTCTCACCATATTGTTTCTTTTGACATTCTCATGGGTTCATATGCCACCTCTATGTGAAGACTCATCTGGACATTCATGGAAGTAGGTGACAGCCAATTCTGTCTTAGGAGTTTATTCAAACCCACACTTACTTACAATAACCAATTACACATAGCTACTTTCACCTTATATAGGTTTTAACTTTCCATTAAACTCCTCCTATAGATGTGCCAAGTAGATTTGCTAACTCAGATTTAACATCTAGCTCACCACAATATACCTGGATTGGGAACCTAGATTTTCAATATCAGCCTTGAATGAGGCACTCTGGTGCCTTCTAGATATGTAGTCAGATACAGAAAAGAGTAGAAACAGAGAAATGAGTTAGTTTTACCTTTAGCTATCTAAGCAGGATATGATGGTGGCTCTGACTAGCTAGATTGCGGTAGAAATAAAAAGAAGTAGCTGGATTCTAGGATTTTAATAACACAAGATCTAGTGATGGACTAGATTTGGAGGGGTGAAGGAAAACGTCCATCAAAGACAACTCACAACTTTCTGGTGCATACAAATGGGGAATAGTGGCTACCCTTTTCCCCGTGAAGTAGAAGGCTACCATCCTCTGCTGAGAAAGAGGGGAAGTGAGGGGTCAGAAGTTTGAGGGTTTTGTCAGGCCAGAGAGGAGGGGTATTTCAGGTAGAAGCAATATTAGCAAAGGCTGGAAGGCATGGAAATAATCAGTGTTTTCTGGAAATTGCAAATACTTGAGTATTCAATAGTGTGAGTAGGGAAGGTAGGTATAGAGAAATAAGTTTGGGGAAAAGAGGTAAAGCCTGATTGTGAAGGGTCTTAAATCCCATGCTAATTAGTTTTGCCTTATCCTTATAAATCAGCTGTCCCCAGATGTTTAGATTCACAAACTGCTAAAAATTTATATCCAGTTTATGAGACCAACATAAAATTACCTTCTTTTATTTTGCAAAGTATTAAAGCAATAATAAAAACCACTATTTTACTTAAAACCTGTAATCTCTTAAAATAGAATTTATTTTTCATTTGACAGTGGTGACAAACTAAATCATAGAGTTAATATAGAAATTAATATTGTAGAACTTAATTTTTTAACTAATATAGGGTTTCTGGAAATGATTAAACTCTAAAATTCTATTTGAAACAAAGAACTCAGAGGATAGTTGCTTAACTTCAAAACTTTAGAAAAACAGCCACAAGTCACCAGTCAAGTGGAGAGCTCGAGCAATGAAGAATAATAGTAATAGCACTGCTGAGCCTTACCATATGATAACATACTTAAAAGGGCTTGGCAAATGACTGGGCTTCCACTGTCATAGAGGGAATAATGATTTATGCTAGGAAATAGGACAAATGCTGGAACCGCTTTTTTAAAAAATTTTCTGAATGTGTGCTTGGAAGGGATTGATGTTCATATAGCACTTTTAGAATTATAAAATTTAAAAATTTAAATGCCCATTTTAAAAGATCTTCAGTATGAATCATTGTTAAGAAATTTTCTTAATATTTACACACATTTTAAAATATTCATCAATACTACCCTCATGGGTGATTATATGTAAGATAGAATACAGTGGTCTGAATTATCCAAATATTCTTTTCCTTTTTAACAACAGTAACGGTTATTTTCCCTTTATGTTCCATTGTTTATTGTTTTCTGTTAAGTAAATCTTGAAAACTGAATACTAGGTATTTTCTCATATTTCAGAAATAGTACTAGAATTGACATAACTCTAAATTACATTATAAAGGAAGCTAAAGAACATATAAATCATGCCAAAAATACTTAGGATTGGGAGGACTGGATGCCTCAGGGAATTGGTAATTTGATCCAAATCCTGTCACCTGTTAAAATTTATCCTGGGTCAGTAGTGACTGAAAATCATCACGACCTGACAGGTGTTCAGCATTGCGTGTAAAATGAAGTAGCAGACTCAGTATAGTTCCTATTTGACACGTGTATGCATTACTGAAACCACTGCAGCATTAATTGATAACTATGCTGGCAATCTTGATTGAGGTGCCAAGGACTAACTGGCCTGAACTCTCTTCACCCCTACTAATGTGCCTTTTTAAATAGGCTCAAGAGTGCTCGTGTAGTAGAAAAGTGTGCTTGGGTCTTCTTCTTTGACTAGATTATTTTACTCCTAAAATTGACCATCTGCGTTTCTTCACAGTAGATTATTTTTTTAAAATCTGAGGTTTTCATTTTTTCCTGGTAAAATGTTTTGTCTACCTTTTGAATCATCAAATAATAAAAGCATTGAATTACTGCTACTTATTACCCAGAGGGATAAGTAGACCCATCCCCCTAATTTATTCTCTCCTTGGAATTCAATGTCCAAGCATCATTAATATGCTCTTACATGTATAAGAATTTACATCATTCATAATTAAATACTATTGAAAGGACTGTTTTTCAATGTAGCTAATATTTGTCATTTAAAATTGTTGCTTTATATATTACAGAGTCAGAAATAAAAGAAGCTCACTTAACCCTCCCTAGTTGGTAGTGGATAAAGAAGAGGAAAAAGAAAAAGTTTCATCTTCACTGGTATTATATAGTGTGGAGAACTACTACTTTTTCCTCACGAAAGGGTCATGTTGGTATGTGGGCCATTATCAAGAATTTAGCTTCAGCGATGCCAGCAACAGGATTTTAGGCAGGTGGAACAAAGAAGCAGACTTTTAATAATAATCTAATAATTTTGTCCTGCTTAGCAGATGACTTAGTAGTGATCCTTGATTAGTGGTTATGTAGTCTCCTAAATTTAACTAGCAAATTATTCTCTCCCCTATGGCGCCTCCAGAATGCTAAGAAAAGGCTAAAAAGAGCGGATCTTAAATGCATCTTATAAGCAAAAATAGTGATGGTATGAGATTTAAATTAGTTTCCCAATAGAGGCAATAAATGTAACTATATCCAGAGTTTTGTCTCAAGGTTAACAATATACCTTTATAGACAATCTGACCAGAGTTATAGACAGACTCTGTAACCAGGGAGCAAAACCAGTTAACCTATTTGTGGAATAAACTCATGAATTCATTAGCAATATGTTTTTATAAACTTCACAGTTCATTGACTTGATAGTAAAAGATTGAGCTGATTATAAATGAATTATTCAGTTTTGCTTTTGTGCTTTTGTACAGTTACTCCAGGCAGTCCCCAAATATGCATTGTACTTCTGCCTTCATTTCTTTACTTGTGCTCTCCTAGCTCCCTGAAATCTGCTCCCTTTCTTTCTCCCTTCTATCCTACCCTCCCATCCACACCTCTCTCCTGGCTCAAGAAACTTCTAATTCATCTTTCTAGGTTTAAAGTATCTATAGATTCTTTTCTGGTCCTCTCACTCTCTCTTCATTCTAGGTGTATTAATTTTTCTTTCCACACACAGCAATTCTGTTGTAGCTGGTTGTATTTAATTTGTCAGCTCCTCAAAAGAGAGATTATGGTACGTTTTACATGTAGTGGATACATAGAAATATTTATTGAGTGAATGATTGGATGAATAATTACAGCTTCATTCTTTTCATTGCCTTGTGTTTAAATAAATGTTCTGTTTCATAATTAGGTAAACTCTAAAGACTGAGAGAAGTATCTCAGAGACACATTTAAATATTTTTATTTCTAATGAACTTATTTTTAAAAAATCCTCACCATAATTTTATTGACTATGGCTTTTAAGGTAATTTTCATAATTGTTAATTTATATATATTGATAAAATATATCAAGATATATATAAAGTCAGATCACTTCTTTGATCACTTATGTGGAAGTTCAAGTTTTATGCTTTCCCCAAAGAAGAGAGAGGCAAGGTGATTGGAGGGCTGTAAATGGCACAAACCTAGCAGTCTACAGTTTAAACATATTTAAAAGTACAGAGCAGAGTCTAGTGAATCTCAATGACCCATTAACCCAGCATTAATCATATCCATAGCACTCTTGCTTTACCTATTCCCCCACACATTGTCCCAGATTCTTTTCTTAAAGGTAGGTTTATTGATGCCTTGTTTATATAAAATATAATGTACCCTTTTTAAATGTAAAGTTTCAAGAATTGGGGCAAACATCCACATTAGTACATGTGTTCAAGACACAGAACTTTTCCATTACCACAAAAATTTCCCTCATGCCACTTTGTAGTCAGTCTCTTCACCAACCCCCACTTCTTGGCTTCTACTGATTTGTTTCTGTGTCATGTAAGTGGATTCAAACAGTATGGAGCCTTTTGTATCAGCTCCTTCTGCTTAACATCAGTCTTTTGAAATTCATCCATGTTGCACATATCAGTAATTTTTCAGTTCTTTGTTTTATGGATGTAACACAGTTTGTTCATCCATTTAACAGGTGATGGGCATTTAGGTTGTTTCCCGTTTTGGACTACTATGTGTGAAACAACTCTGAACATTCACATACAGACTTTTTTTTTTTTTTTGTATATACATATTTATTTCTCTGGCGTAAATACCTAGGCATGAAATTGTTAGGTCATATGATGAGTATGTTTACTTTTATGAGAAATGGCCAAACTGTTTTCCAGAGCATTCGTACCATTTCAGTGAAAAATTTAATGCATTTTAGTGCAAATTTTTAAACTAAGAAAATTCTAAAATTTGGAGTTTTAAATTTCTGTTACTAATAAATTTTTTATTTAAAGTGCTTGGCTATTTTTATTTTTCAAAGCAACAAGACTCACAGAGGCAACTATCAAGACATCTTGCTGCTTACTGCTGGCAAGATCCTGGCTAGAGTTCTCTTAGACAGACTGCAGTGCAGCCCTGCCAACTATGTGCTCCCAAAATCACAATGTGGCCATGGGCCATGGCTCAGTACAGCTGACTTGATCTTTGCAGCATGTTTGGATTTAGGAAAATCAGGGCTTAAATGAGGCTGTATCTTACAAGATTGCAGATCCCAGGAGATTCATTTTTCTTATTAAATGAAGCTGCTACTGAGGGCATAAGCCTTACATTGTAGAGTTAAAATCGGTTCTTTCAAAATTAAAAAAGTATCATTGCTATTAATTATTTTGGAAAGAATGTAAACAATGGCATCCTAGTACATTATTCTTTGACCTGGTGAGATAATTTAAGTCAAGAGTTCCGGATTCTTGACAGTATTCTTTATTTTAGTCATCAGAGTTTTGAAAGATCCTGGATTTAAGACTGACATATTTTCTATTGCATTAGACTTTATTTCCTTTGATTTCGTAAGCATTGATCTGATTTTTTTATTATAGTTACCTAGACTGGAAGATGGACACAGTCCTACAGTAGTATTTATTGGTACCCGATGCCATAGTCACTCAGAACCTATCTAAGATGTCCAAGATTAAACACAGCCTGTAGCTGCATCTTAGCATGATTATAAACCTTAGATATGACATCCAAGTCAGTTTTAGGCCAGGGCTAAAAACTTGTGAAAGAAATGATATGCAAAGCCTGGAAGGAGATGTCCCTTTGCTTGAACTCTGAATTTTCAAGTATTGAGACTTTGCAGAGGGAGAAAACAGAGACGACTCAGGTCTTCAATATAGTGGATGGGGCATATTTAGAGAATGGGACTCCAAAGCCAGGATAGAAGGAGTATGTGCAGCCAGTAATGTGGGAGAACCATTAAAAAAGACTAAGAAAACCATAGTGGAGCTGTGTTGGCTTTGCAAGAAACAAGGTTCATCTGATACTCATGTTGCTATTCCACTTGAAAGTCAAGCTCTAGAGCCTAAGGATTCTCTTTCTTCCTTAGAATCAATGGTGTGATCAACACTAGCAGGGTTGAGTTGTAATAGTCACAAACTGGGGTTGAAGAGATGTAAATTACTTTATTGTCTTTAATAGACCTCATCTTTTAAACCTCCACTCCTTCAATGATGGAAGATGCTTGAGCCTGCCAATCAAAGTTTCCTCTTTTCCAGTTAAAATATTAGTTTTTTAGACAAATACTACATAATTCCACTTACATGAGATATCTAAAGTAATCAGTATACTCTGTGGGTATAGAGTTTCAGTTTTACAAGATGAAAAAGTTCTAGAGATATGTTGGACAACTGTGTAAATATATTACATTACTACAGTGTACACTTTGAAATGGTTAAGGTGGTCAATTTTATTTTATTTTTTACCAAAATTGAAAAAAATATTAATAAATTAGACATCACCAGAAAACAGTTAGATTGGGGGGGTTAATACTCTTTTTCAGCATTTCTCACTTCACAATTTTCTCCCCTACCCTCACTATGTTTTTCTGGATGAATATGGAGCAGAGAGGCTCACCTAGCTTCCTGGCATCGCAGTGGGTTTTCTGGTCCTCCCTCACAGGCTTCTTGTTGAGGTAGACCGTTTTGCCTGGTTTTGGGGTATCATCCTTTCATCTTAATGCATCTGCTTTGATTTAGTTGGGCTCCCTGGTAACTGAGTGTCCTGTACTGGTAGCCACTGATATTTTGCAGGTTCATTTGGTTTTTGGAGCATTGTGCTGGCACCTGCTATTGATTACCACACTATTTTCTCCAGTTATGAGGTCCCTATACTTTGTCATCCTCATCTAAATCCAGCAGCCAATCTAGCAACCTATTCAACAATTTATCTGCCTTTGGAGACCTGGTGGCTCTTGGACACTTTCTCAGAAACTATCTGGAGAAGATCCAGTGTAGTGCCCTTAGTCTAAGCACCTTCTTAGTCATTGTGTTCAACTCAACTGGTGCTGGCAACGTATTAGATATACGACTGTGACAAGCAGAGGAATTCTCTCAAAGCTTTCTGACTTTCAGTGTTACATAGGAAACAGGGCACTAGTCCCAATATTTGATGATTCTCCCAGATTTGTCTGGATTTTTTTCTTCTACTTACCTTTCTCAGCTAAGTTTTGACCCCAAAAAGGGATGTAATCTCTTAGTTTCTCATTCCCTTTCTCTCTCTTTCTTTTGCCCAGAAAAAAAAAATTAAATTCCAATTTCCTAGATAGTGTTTTCTATAGTTTTCCAGAGGCAATAGCCTCATCCTCATAGTTTATCCTTAATAACCAAAAGTCTACTAGGAGAGGAGGGGAAAGAATTACCAAGAAGAAAAAGAATAGGTGTCAAATATTTTTACATTATCTCCACTTCACCTGGGCTTCTTTGTAGATCCCTGCATGTCCTGTTCACTCTTATTTTCTACATATTTCTAATACATTCTTTTACCGTTATTTCTGTTGCCTCAGTTGTAGATGAGTGAAGTTCTCGAGTCAAACTACCCCGGTTCAAAACCCGATTCTGCTACTCACTCACTATATGAACTAAACAAAGTTTGCTAGCCCTCTGTACTTCAGTTTCTTCCCCAGTAAAATATAGATTAATAATAGCCCTAGCTCTGCAGATAAGATAATCATATAAAGCATTTTGAACAGTGCCTGGAATTTAGTAAATGCTCAATTAATATTAGCTATTAATACTCAGACCATCATCATTTCCCTTCTAGACCAGTAAAATAGATTTCTAATTGAATTCATTGATCCTTTAGGCTCCTTCTTTTATAGTATTATATAGAATTCAGAGGATCTAAAAATTAGATGGAAAAAATTACGCCTTTATTTTTGCTTATACTTAATTAAAATTAGCATTTCTTTCCATTCTAAATGGGCTTGAAAGCACAAAAGTCTTTATAATATCTGTCACCATGTCACCAACAGAAATCACAGTTCATATCAAGTTGCAATTATCGCATGTATATTATTTATGCTCATCACCACTTTTAAATCATGATAGTTATTCAACTTATTACTAGACCTTGTCATTTTAAGTTTTTGTGCTGTCATATTTTATTATAGCACATTAAAAATATTTTTATAATTGTAATTTAATATGATTGGTTTTCTTTAGAAAACAAAGCATTTAAACCATTATTCTAAGAAGGGATATATAGGCTTCACCCAACTTCGGAAGGGACTTTGGTAGAATAAAGGTTAAAATACATTACTAAAAGGGGTTTTAAAAAAATTTTTACATTTAACCATATTGCTCCCTGCTTAAAATGTTTCACTAGCTCTCATCACTGACAATATTAAGTACAAATTCCTTAAGAAGATATACAGGGCATGTCCTGCTTCAGTCTACCCCTGTAGCTCCATTGTTTGTCACTGTACAAGGCTCTGTCCCTCCATCCATCCTACTACTCACAGGACCTGGAAGGCATCATGCTGTTTCCTGACCGCATTCATGTGGGGGACGGCGGGGGTGGGGGGGCGGGGAATGGGGGGCAGGGAGAGGGGAGGTGAGAATGCCCTTCCTTCTTCTTCCTTATTCATTTTTTCTCCTTACTCATCTTTTAAGCTTTTTTTCATTATTAAAGACATTGCCGATGTCACCTCCTCCTTTAAGTCTTCGGTGAACTCCCAGTATAGTTGAGGTGGCTTGTTCCTCTTTTCCCACAGCACCCTGTGTAAACCATTTGTCACATTTTATTAAAGTGGACTATTATTTGCTTTTTTCTTCTTACTAGACTGTGAGTTTCTTGAAAGATAAATGACTTACTCCTCTACTCTCCTCCCTACAGAGTTCCTGCAGGAATATCTAAGACTCAATGAATGGGTCAAATCTGATAGGATATCATACATATATTAACAGAATTGGTATCTTATTTCAGAGGGAAAGTGCCAGAGATATTCTTAGTTATTTTCATGTACTCTTCTGGTGACAGTGGGGAAAAACTATTGCTCCTTTGAGAGCCTAAATGATACATTGGGTAGTGTGATTGAGGAGAAGCTTTGTGACTTTGGAGGAGAGGGATGTATAATTTTTTTCCTCTAGAGTTGTGGGAGAAAGAGATCTTGGCTTCAATAGAGATGAGGACTTCATCATTGTGGGCTAAATGTCCCACGTGAAGTGGAAATTAAAATACAACTGCAGCAGACTCTTAAAAAATTTAAAGGAAAAAATAGATGCATGTAGGTAGAACTGCAGCTGGTTGTTTCTGACTGGACAGAAATCCAGTTATCGTCCTACTGTTGGATTCCTATCCTATACTTATGACAAAATGAGATTGATAAAAGATGTTTTAAAAGGAAATAACAAACCATAAGACTATTAGAAAAAATATGGTACATTTTTAAGTATAAATACATACTGGAAAAGGCCTGAGTATGACACAAAAATTGGAAGTCATAAAATATCTAAAATATGTGACATGCAGATATTTTAAAGAAAAAAACCACACACACACACACACACACACAAGAAACCACAAAGTCAAAAGACAAATGAAAATCTGGGAAGAAATAGTTTTAGCTTATATCTTAAATATATAGATATTTTTTAAAATACCAACAACCTCATAGAAAAAAATAAGAATAAAAGCAAACAGTTAATAGAAATGTTATAGAAATCATCTATTACAGATGATTCTTAAAGATGAGATTAATGACTTTTCAAAAGAAGAAATGCAATTAAAATCATGATAAAATATCATTTTTCACTTATCAGACTAAAATAAGGATAAGGGTGTGGGAAAATAGGTAACTTCATATATGGAAATATAATTTGGTACAACTTCTACAGAGTACAAACTGTCAATATATATTAAAATTAAAAATAATCGTATTCATTGACTTCAAAGGAAATTTTTCACACACACACAATGTGGCTCCCTTCCTTCGGTTTAGGTAGACTTTGTCATGTAAACTGCAGCAGCCATCTTGTAACGACAAAGGAAAATGACCTGAGGGCCAAGGAAACACAATGAGGATGTCAAGTGAGAGGTATAAAAAATCTGTCTTCATTAATATTGAACTACTGATCATACTGTACATAGAGCAGCCTTAAATCTGTACTTATGTGAGATGATAAACATTTCTATTGTTTAAGCCATATTTGAATTGGGGTTTCTGTTATTTACAGCTGAAAGTATTCTAAATAAGTAAATATGTATATATACATATGTTATGTATATGTCTATACAAACACATGTCTTTATATTTGAATATGCTATTACTGAGTCTATCATAATATAACCATTTTCTGTTATTGGAATATATACTATTTTTATTTTTAAAGTAATATTAAAAATAAAAATTATTTTATTATTTAATTTAATATTTTAAAATAATTAATACTGTGATTTAAATAAATGTTTGCATCTCTATTTCCTTTGATAAAATTTTAGAAGTAAAATCACCGTATGGAACTTTTAAGGATCTTGTTAAATATTGGAAGGCAACTGCTGAGACTTTTCTATATTTTTTCTGTATAGATTTTTGTATAGAGTATTCATTTCTGATCACCTTTACTGATAACGCTAGATAATATAAAAATGTAGTGCATTTGTAAGTGAAAAGATAATATGTAATTTTAATTTATTATTCGTGAGAATTAACACCATGATTTATTAAAGAGTCACATATTTCCAGGGGGTACTTACCAGATCAGAATCAGAAAAAATAAATGGCAAATATTTAGCTTTTAAGTTTGAGAGCCTAGAGTTCAAGTATGAAATATAAAGAGTTAGTAAATAGATTTAGTCAGCCAGAACCTATTTTTTTACCTTCACACATAACAGACCTCATGAGCTGATGATGGGAGTGAACTTGATGAGAAGAGAGTTGGTCTTTTTTAGTGCTCTACCTTATAGGCTGAGTTGGACATGAGGTAGAAACATATTACAATCCTCTTTTAAGTTTGGTGATTTGAAAGTAGGAGGATATTGTGCATTATTTTCTAGGTGAGGTCCAGGAAGATAAGTATTATTTGAGCAGTTCTCGCTGACGTCAGGGTGTGGCATCTATAAAGTAGAAATGGTGATACAACAAGAGGAAGCTTTAGGTAAAAGCCAATGTCAGTTTTGCAACAATTAAAAGTTATAGATTTTTCACATCTGAGCTAATGACTAAAAAGTTGTACCACTACATTTGTATTTGTATTTTTTCCATCATGTATGCACTCATCTTAGTCCCTTGTTAATCATGAGCATCTCTGAACCTTAACTTCATCATTTTAAAATGAGATAATAATAGCTTTAAAATGAGTATTTCTCTTGTAAGGAAATACAAGAAATACATGCTCTTATCCAAGATCCTGTGTATGATTTATTCCTTGCCAAGCTGAACAGCACACTAACCAGGTAATATACTCTGTCACAGATATAATGTATTAATATAGTATATGTTGTTTCGACAAATATATAGCCAAATTCCAGACTGTGACACAAACTGTGGCCTGAAGTGACACTGCTCTCTTTGGCCAGTACCAGGAATCTTTGGTCAAACATCTGGCCAGGCAAGGTGGAGCTCACTGTTCAGAGTCTACCCACATTTGTCAGCAAAGGAAAGAGTTGCACTGGCACTGCAGCTGCAGGGCTGTTTCTCCCAAGAGAATCGCACTTGGTGCAGTTTGTTTTAGTTATAGTTTAGTTTAGTTTAGTTTAGATACATCCTGACCTATGAGTGGATGGTAACCTAGCTAGGTTTCCATCAGTCCTATACAAGTTCCTTGGACTTCTGTCTTACTCTATCCGTAAGGGATTTTAAGTTCACAAAAGACACAGGTCCTGGTCCATTCTAGAAATTAGGACAATTTTATTGGCTGCCAAGGTATATATACAAGTAGGGAGGACTATCCTCATTTGTTTTGGTTTTGGCTTTGATTTTTGCTGTGATTTCTAACCCATGGCACCTGACCTGGTTCAGAACCCAGGATGACCTGAGGTTCCTCAGTAGAATGCAGGCAGCCACATCACTCATGCCATAACTTGAGTTGCTGAGAAGTATGCAGCTTTTCAGGAAGACATTCTTGGAGCTTGAAGCCAAGCAGTTGTCTCAGTGACTGCCTGATTGTTTCCATTTAACAATTTGGATTTTCTCCCACAGTCACTTCAGTGTGCTCAGTAAATTGGTGTTTTATGCTTGATTTTCACTTTCAGAATTTTATCTTAGCATTATGAGGATCTGATGTCATGATGTAGGCAGACGTTCTTGTATTGACGTGTTTTGTTTTTGCCTGATGGAGAGGTAATGCCAAAATTCTGAGTTCCATGGGAATAGAGCCAAGAGACGTTTGGCTTCTTAGTCAGTTGGTGTCCGTGGGAGCGGATCTGGGAAAGCCTTGTGGAGGATCCATGGCCAAAACCGCATAATCAAATTTTGTTCTGAATAATGTCCTTCATAAGACATTAGGGGAAAAAAAGAACATAACACTTAATAGAAAAATATTTTCTTAATACAGTAATCTTGAATGGTTAAGAAAACAAAAAGGTGAGTTAGTAGGTTAATCTTTTTACATTTTTTGGTTTAAGGTAAACTTTAAGATTAATTGAATCAAATTTCTGAGTTGGCCCTTCTCAGGACAACTTTCTAACAGATCTCCTTAGCATCAGAATCTGGGAATATGTTTTAGATCTCTATAAGCCAATTCTAGCGAATAGTGTTTTGCCTACAATGCATATGTAGAATAAAAGAGTATCTTATTAAAGTTAGTTTTTAAAGAAAGTAAATACATGTGTATGTTTAATACAAACATCACCTTTATTATGAAGCAGAGATATAGTATAATACCTTTAAAAACTTCTGTCTTACAGAGTGATTCAAAACTGGAATAAATGAAGACTAAGTATGTATGTCTTCGTTTCATTGCCAGATTATGTATTTTATATCAGGAATATTTTGCATAATATTAAACCATAGCCGAAGTGAGATATTGAACCTTTATAACAGATTATTAGAGAGTTGTCTGTTATTATTACATATATTTTTGTCTGTCAAATAAAATAGACAGCTTTATATATAAAATATTATGTTCAAGAGCATCCTGTGGTTTTGACAGGATGTGATTGTTATTCATTGAGGTATTTTGTTATATAATCTAGTAAAATATATAAATATTCCCTCTATCTTGTGTTTTGAATGGCAACAAAGATTATCTCGCTATTAACCATGCATGCTATCTAATGAAAACATTCATTTTCCAAAGACATCCTCTGCAAAATTCCATCTAGACATGAATGAACTAAATTTAGTACCATTTTGCATTGCTTGACATCTTACTCAGGGATGACAAAAATTAGTATAGTTTACTTTGATATGTTTTGCAGTGTGTAAACTGGAACTGAATGACCATGGAAATGAAATTTCAACACTGTATGTCACATGCCAGGCAAGTCATGACTTGCATATCATGTTTTAGCCTATGGTTTATTAATTATATTATGGGGTAGCATCCATGTGTTTTATTTTAAAAAATAATCATTTGATATTTTAAATAGAATTTTTAAACATGCTACATTTTTAATAAGTACTGTTGGAATGAATGATCAAACAAATGTAACATTGATTTTTATTTCTATTTATTTAAATGAAATATAATTGATAGATTTCTATTTCCTGTATAATTAATGTACAGATATAAATGCTATGTTCCCTTGGGTAATTTGATTAATTTCTTTTAGCCTCAATTCCTTTAATAAAATGAGTATAGTAATAATACTTAACTTTTAGCATTATGAAGATAAAATTACATCATTAATGTGAAAGCACTTTGAAAACTAATTATTAATTAATTATTTAAATTTTTATTACTATGCTCAGTACAGTAGTGGTTTTACTCACATGCTACCATAGATTTTCCATTAGAGTCTATTTCTCCAAGAAAATCTCCAGGCTGATCAAAGATTTGAAATAGATGTAAATTATTATAATCCTATAAACATTTATTTAGTGTCCAGTATTGACTCTTCCTAGCTAATAATCCATGACTCAGAGCTTTTTTGTTTTAAGCCCTCCTGCATTTTTTTAAAAGTTTATTTCTAGATATTTTATTCTTTTTGTTTCAATTGCAAAAGGAATTTTTTTTTTCATTTCTTTTTCTGAAATTTCATTGTTAGTATATAGGAACAATGGATTTTTGTATGTTGATTTTATATCTTTCTACTTACTGTATTTATTGTTTCTAATAGTTTTTTTGGTGGAGTCTTTAGGGTTTTCTATATAAAGAATCATGTCATTCGCAAAAAGTAACAATTTGACTTCTTCATTCCCAATTTAGATGCCTTTTTTTTTCTTTCTCTTATCCAATTACTCTAGCTAGGACTTCCAATACTATATTGAATAAGAGTGATGAGAGCAGGCATTCTTGTCTTGTTCCTTATCTTAGAGGAAAAGGTTTCAATTCTTTACCGTTAAGTATGATATTAGCTAAGGGTTTTTTGCATGGCTTTTATTATGTTGAGATATTTTCCTTGTATACCCATTTTATTAAGTGTTTTAATCATAAATGGATGCTGTATCTTGTCAAATGCTTTTCTACACCTATCGATGTGATCATATGATTTTTATCCTTTATATTGTTTATGTGGTGTATCACATTGATCAATTTGCGTGTGTTGAACCATCTTTGCACCCATGGAATGAACCCCATTTGATTATGATGTATAATCTTTTTCTTCCTTTGTCACTTGAATTTTTTATTAAATTTATTTGGTTAATAATAAATTGATATTGGTTAATAAAATTATATAGGTTTCAAGTATACAGATCAATAATATGTCATATATATATTGCATTGTATATTCACCACATAAAGTTAAGTTTCTTTTCATCACCACATATTTGACCCCTTTTAGCCTTATCTATTTTCCTCCCTTCCTGCTTCCCTCTGGAACCATAAACTGTTGTCCATGTCCATGAAACTCTTTGTCTTGTTCATTTGTTGCTTTCAGTTTTATATCCTACATATGAATGAAATCATACAGTTCGCAACTTTTTCTGTCTGACTTATTTCTCTTAGCATGATAATCTCAAGATCCATCCACGTTTCCGCAAATGGCACTGCATTTTGTCTTTTGGAATCATTCCTCTTACTCTGACCCACCATCCATTCTACTCTGGCATTTCAGAGTGCTAGTCTTGGTTCTTGAACCAATTCACTATATGACTTCGGGCAACCCTCTCTTTAGGCTTCAATTCTGTCATATGTAAATTAGATGATCTCTGAGGTCTTCTCTAGCTCTCACAGCCTACAACACTGACCCATTTCCATTTCTGTGTGTACATCTTTCTGCTTTGCTAATCACCTGCTCTTTATCCACCTTCTCATTCTTACTAACTCTACCCCTCCCTCACTAAAATGCAGCCACATGACCTTTTGCAAAAACCAGTGCAAATCCAGATAAGGCTATATTACAAAGCATAAACATTAAAAAACATAGTTTCACTCTTCCATCAATGCTTGATGAAGTACTGTTATAACCAGAGCAATGAATCATTATTGCTGTTAGTTCAAATCCAAACCTGGCTGCTGAGATACCTCCTATTGTCTCAGTTCCTCAGAGTTCTCTTCTGTAAATTGGGGACACTAATGTCTCTTACACCAAGCATGTCAGAAAAGTGCCTGGCATAAATCTGGTACTCAATAAATATTGTCTCATACTCTCCTAATTCTGACACCCAGATATCAGAAGCCCTGATTATTTCTTGATTCTGTTTTTGACACATAAGAAGAATGTGAGTTCATAATTTAGTGTTTTATATTCAGTTGTCTAGTTTTATCTATCACAGAGTTGCCAGTTGGTGATTAGATGATCCTTGAGAGGCATAGAATGGTTTGGTAAATAAAGAAGGGTTTTAGCCATGTGAAGACATCCAGGCTGCTTTGATATTTGTTTTCCTTTTCCAACGCTCAAATTGTTTAGTGTCTAAAACTGATTTATTAAAAATAGGTCTTTATAAACATTTTATTATTTCATAAATAATAATTTTTATCTTAAGGAAAATTCAGTATCTTTCCTAAGGTTTTATAAGCTAGGTTCTGTGAATGAGCTCTAGGAAGACCTTAAGTTCCTTGAAATTATATGTAAAATGGAGTTTTATTTTTTCTGGTGAGAGTGTCCCTAGTTTTCAACAGATTTCAAAAGGGTCATTGACATCCTAATGTCATATCATGGTTTAAAGTGAAATGAATTCATCTTGTCAGGGAGGAGGGATAGAATGAGTTCTAATTTAGTTACTGTCAATGTCAAATTATTGCTTTATTTTAATAAAATAAATTTTTATGCAGAAGTGCAAAAACCAACTTGAATACAAAAAAAACTATAGAGTTTGGAAAGGTTTGCTTTTATTTTTTTAACTAATATAGGTTTGTGAGAGGTATAACAAAATATTCAGAATATTAAAACTGATACACTGCATTGAATTTTACATTGTGTTTTTTGAAAATCTCAGGGATTAGTATCATGTATCACAAGTGAATATTCTGAGTATACTGAAAATGAAAATAATGTGCTCATAGACAGATTGGAAGAATAGAATACTCTTGCTATTTTTAGGACCTCAGCAAAATAGAACTGCCTAGGTCTTTTCACAAAAGAAATTGGTCCTGATGCTTTCTTTCATGATCATATAGGTTCCAAATTGGTCCTGATGCTTTCTTTCATGATCATATAGGCTACCACATAGTGAGGTTGGTGATGTGATTCTGGGGCTCCATGATAAGGATGAATATAAAGATTGGGGAGTCCTGTGACTGGGTCCTTGGAAACTGAAAGTATTCCTTCCTCACAGTCTCCACCATAGAGGTCAAGGTCACCAGTTATTTGTACTCCAAAGCCTAAGATATGTTAATGAGCCTGCTGACCCAGACTGTTGGGCCGTGTATATTCACAGCCCTGGAAGAAGTAGATTCTACTGTATGCAACTGGAAGTGGCCTCACCCCGTCACCATAGTTGGCTGCTTCCCCCACAGGGGCAACCCCCTTAGAGTTCGAGCCATGTCAACGTTAAATATGTCAGCATTAAAATTGGAAAAAAGTACTATACTTTGTATGAGTAAAAATTGCTGTAATATCATAGATGATTAAAAATTACATTTGTGTTAATTATAATATTTTATTTAGGAACCATGACACTAGAATTTTAATCACCTCTCCCATTAGACTAAGTTACTAAACCAGTGAGGTGTGGAGAAGAGTGTGCACTTCAAAAACATTTATGTATAGTGTGGCACTTAAGGATTTCTAGGCACTTTATAATTATTTTTCAATTCAATTTAAAAATTGTTGCCCGCAAAGCTCAGATAAATGTGCCAGTATCATTAAAGTGCTAAGAAAAAGATGCAGCTTCCCCGTGTCCCTGTGGCTTCAGTAGAACTTGTAACTCTAGGACCACATACCCTTGCCAACTGCAATCATTTGGAAATTGAACCTATGAAAACATATAAATAGTTTTCAGGTCACGATAAAGAGAAATGAAACAGATATAACTAGTTCTTACTTTTGTATGTGTAAAGCAACTTGACTAGGACCAAATTAACAGGAACTTCACTCATGAGAACCAGAATAGCAGACCTAAAGTTCCTAAACCAAACTTTTGTGCTAAACTGTTACTTTGGTAATAAAGTAAAAATCAGAAATCCAGAATTAACCCTCATAACATAAAACTGTTGTGTCTTTCAACACTCTAATATAATTTATATTGTTTCTACACATTAAATGCAAGAAATAATTTCACTGTCATATAAATACAATAAATTTGATTAACAAAATCCTGATTTACAAATCAGAAGTATATATATGCAGAAATATATTCATTATAGAATTATAAAATAAAATGAACAATTCTTGTTAAGGTATCATCAGTTTATTCTGCATTTCAGATAATAGAGTGAAATCATTTTGGTATGCTTAATATTTATAAGTATTAAAATAGTGGAACGTTGATACTTGAATACAATGACAGTAAACCATTGAAATTTCACATTCACATTATACAGCCATCATCAATCCATAAGTGAATGTTAATAATGTAAAAAAATATAAAATGATTGTAATATAACCATCTAACCATTAGCATATGGAGTTTTAAGACCACTATTTAATCCGCTAATTTGCTCTGAAATATAAACAGTTGCTTTTCTGTCATATATGACATGTCCTTTTATTTAATTCGAAATGTCCTTACTGTAAAAATATACCAAAGTAAATAAAAAAGGAGACACTTATTTACAAAACAATATTGTATACATATTATATAAACATAATTGTTTCAAAGTCTTTTTATACAATATTGATAGAATCTGTCATTTTCATTGTTTTATCATAAAAACTGCAGTGTTGCAAAGGCGGGCTGTAATTTTGAAATTTTTGTAATTTTGAAATGTTTATTAAAATGAATACTTTTGACTGCCTTTTAAGATAATGCAGTTTCTCCAAGTATGCTACAAAAATGATTCTTCTTTTACTAAAGAAAATCCATTCCCTGTTTGGAGGTGTATGAAAGTGCACCTGAAGAAAGAAGGAACTTGTTATTTTACTGAATGTTTTCTACTTGATAACATCAGCCATTCAGCCAATTGTATTAGCACCATTGGCATTGATTGTTAATGTACTGTACCAATCATAATAGGGATGGGAACTTGCATATGATATACCATCCCTATTTTTGTGGAATTTCATCTTACCAAGTATGCTGTCATATAATATAAATTCAAGTGTATAAGGATGATCTAATGATGGTATATAACAATCCTGCACTTTACCAATACTATATATAGATTTTTCTGTAAATACTAAATGAAACTCTAAAGAAATAGACTTTCAAGCATTCTCCTTTAATTCACTAGAACACAAGGAGAATTGCTTTCATTTACCTGCATATGTTGTTTTATATATATATATATATATATACACACATATATATATATGAACATAAATTTAATTTGATCTCCTAGTTCAAGAACTCTGGAAATCATAAAACATTTTGTTGTATGATTTATTTTGATGGTTAAATGCCAACCATTGCATATATTCTCTCTTTATTTCATATACTGTAGTTCGTGCTTAATAGACTGTAGCATACTCTAGGCTTAAAGCCTGTGGTACATAATTTCACAGTTTCAAAATTGTTGAGGGGAAGGCCTTCCATATTTTAGGAAGTTATGAACCAAATGAAACTCTCATGAGCACCCACAGCGATCTACTACCATGGCTGGAATTTTCCCATATATTATTTGTTCTTTGCCATTAAAATACAGCATATTAATTGGAGACATCTTTGTGGGAGTACAGCAGGGGCCTGCTGACCCTCTGGGATTTGCTTGGTGTACAAGATGAGTATGAGGATATTTTTGTAAAAATACAAATTCACACTCTCCAGAGCAGTAATTGGCCTTATATCTTTTGGGTGCAATAATCCAATCCCATCCAAAAGCTTCAAAATCTACAGTTAGAGGGTAACGACAGCATCGAGATTCTGTTGAGTGCTCATCACAGTCAAGTCCGAAATCTCTTCTGGATCTTTTCGGTGTGTCTGTTACTTTGACTTCTAAAAAGGGATTCTATATAAAAAGGAAAAAACAATCAGAATATTAATAGAGTCTGAATCACTTTTCTACCTCAAGAAGTCATTATTGAAGAAAGAAACTAATCTTATTTCTTACACCACATTTATTTTTAAAAGACAACATTAAGGAATTTTAATCTACACTAGGCTTGATTCTTATGGCTCAAAAGAGTATAGCAACAATACAAATTCCCCTGTGGTCGGATCTATGTCTTTTTAATTTTTGTTTTCCCCAGGTTGACTATCCAAATGCCTGGCATGTAATAGAGGCTCTGAAAATATTTACAGAATATTTATGAGAATAGAGAGTGAGGGGAAGAGAGAGGGAAGAGGTTACTCCCATTCTTCTCACTTGTCAATTATGTTGGCTGAATAAGTCTGATGACTCCTAGAGGGATAGGTATACTCATCCATCCTCCACTCAGGAAACCTTGGATATTAACGCCAGAACAAAATAGTTGCCTCCCCACACTATATGGATTGTAAAAGGGGAAAGGAAGGTAGGGTGATGAAGGTGGTGGTATGTATAGTGGGTTAGAAAGAGAAACTCTAAAGAGAGGGAGGGACAGATTCAGAAAAAGGTACAATATTTCTTTTATTCTTTCACTGAAAAATGTTTTTATTCAGAAATTTAAACAATAATTTTCTAATCCTTTCCCTGCCCCAATCTTTTCATGCATTTGAGACTTTTTTCCCTTTTACATAGAAAAATCTGAGGAATACGTCATATTAACCATCTGTTTAATAACAAAACCTATCGCATCACTAACTTTGATCATTAAAAAGCTACCTATAAAAAAAAAGAACATTTTCTTAAATAATTAATAGTAGTTTTTTATCCTATACCAAAATCAAAATAAACCTAGTAGTTAATTGTTCTTTAAGATTATAAAAACAATAACACCATTTTGAGAGTAACATTTTATGTAGCATATTTAAAGAAAAATAGCTCATTGGAAAATTACATAAAGGCTATGTTTTTATTAAAGTAGATCTGACTAATTATATATTCTTTATAAGTAAGATCATTTAAAAATATAGAAAACATTTATTGCTTGCAAATATAATCTTTTGTTATAAATTATGTCAATAGATGGAAGTGAAATATATGGTCACATTAAATAACTTTTTGAAAACAGGAGTAAACACAAGCATAGGTAAGCCAGAAACATGAGTCACTAAATTTATACTAGGTTTTAAATTTGTTTTATTATTTTTTATAATATATAAAAAGTCAGTAGCTTGGTCTGATATTAAGTTAGTTGGCATTACCTAAGTAAACTCTTACAAAAGAATGGTGATGCAGCTCAGAAATAAGCTGAGCAGCACAGGTTAACTAGCCTGGAAATTTAATTTTATTAGCGTAATTCACAAAGTAATCTAGATATACATCAGTGTATTCACAGCCTATAAAATAACATTTATCATGAGGGACCTTAAATATAGTATATGTAATATAAGCCTAAACATGTTATACTTAGTTAATTGCTATAAATAAAAGCATTTTTATTTTAATTATAATTTTAAAAGTTTATTTTTCTACTTTGTAAAGCCAAAAAATTTCAACATATTTCACTCTTATGGGGGAACTAAAAAGTTTTAATTTGTTAAATATGTACTAGAATCCACCACAAAGATTTCATGTTTTTATTCATATAATCATGTAGCATATCCATGGAAAGCACTTTATATTTCATTCTCAATTCAAAAGAACTAACTAAGAAGTTAAGGACTATAGTATAACTTTTTTTTTAATCCTCATGCAAAGTAAAAGTATCAAGAGTGTGTCTCATAAGATATGAAATTATATACCTACTTTTATTGGGTACAGGGCTACCATTAGGGTAAGATACCTTTGTCTGGCCTATGAGCATAGGAAATTGGTAGCTATTTTCCACTATTCACATTATGATGAGAACATAACAAGGTTGTTAGAATGTTGTTTTCAGTTATCACTTACCAGCCCATCTTCTCCTGGTCCTGGGAAGGTTACAGCAAGATCATGACCATTCTCATCTAAAGCTTTGATTTCAATGCCTAAGTTGGATTCAGGTTGTTTGAGCCAGTTTTGCAACACTGTCTTCACATCAATGCTCTGCCAAATACCAGTGCCTGGGTTCATGTCGAGTTTCAGAGATCGGATTCCAGTATACCTTGTACCGTCTTTCATGGGTTTGATGAGTCTCAGGATTTGCACAAACACTGTTGTAGGAATCTTGACGGGTCTCAGATATATCCACAGTTGGGCCTTTACTACTTTATTGTATTGTATTTTAGAACTAAATTTAAAGAAGCAACATTTGGGTTTTCCTTCCACTTGCGTTAGAAGATCAGCTATAAATGAATAAGAAAAGAAAAGTTATTGAAATTATTTCTCATGAAAAATGAACAAACCCCTTCATACTAAGTGGTGAATATTTTTTCTATTAGATTAATGAGTGCATACTTAGTCTTTTAAAATGAAAACATCTGTAGAATTTTATTCAAAACTCAGAAAAATATCAAAGAAAATAATTACTCTAGCTTTTCGGATTTTTTAGATATATGTTTTTCCAGCTGTTTATGAGGAATCTACTCCCTTTCCAGAGAGCTGTGGACTAAGGACAATTCTATGAAGGAATGAACAGTGGATGAAATTTTAAAATGATGATGATTAGAGAGAACAAGAGACACCGTGGAGGAACATCCACTTAGAATTCTTTGGGAATCTGAGTAGTTACACTTACTGAGCAGCTGTACCAATCAGTCTGGAAGAAGGAACCCTTCCCCCAGGCCTGAATTACCTGGGGACAAGACACACTGAGCAGCTAACTGAGCCTGGAGAGTTAGTAGAAAATATACTACATCTGTTACGTTTTGGCTCTGGAATAGCCTTTTAAAGGAACAAAACTAAGCAGGTATTTAGCACCAAAATGTAAATGTTCCATTCAGTCTGTCTCAAAAGTTAGCAAATATTATCCTCAGTGCCAGGCTATCAGTGTAAGCAGAAGTACTTAGAAATTTCTTTCCTCTTGGTTTTTCCAAGATTGTTTATAAATAAAGCAAATCTACTCCAGGACTATCTGATAGCAGAGTCTTAAAGGAAAATTACTTGTTGCATTATAACCTGATTACTTAATAAAGAAAGCAGTATTTTGAAATAGTTTCAAGTCCAATTTAGAGTGTATAAAGCACTGTATAAAGCAAGATCACAGACACATGGCACAAAATCTTTTCTTGTCATGCCTTCTCCTGAGGTGCTTCTCTCCCTTTCCTTGACTATAGTTTTGAACTGACTGCAAAAGGAATGGTATGAAATACATTATCTTTCAGAAGCAACATAGATATTACAGGTATTAGTCCTCTCTCCATGAAGAATGAAATAATATTCTAGAAAGTTATTAAGCAGTGTGGCTGCTTGGAAATATGCAGACTGGGTACCCACAACAGTAGTACCATGGTCAAGGTCTAAGTAGGACTTTGTAAGCCAGAACCTACTTGTTTAAAATGTTTATTTCTTAGGCATTTTTTGATATTTAATTCATAATAATCATTATGCTATGTTTACTTAATTTTTGCTCTTATTAATACATTAAAATAGTAAAAATATTTTTTCATACTCTAGTGTAATTGCTTTCAAAATTAAATATTTTATTTGTGAAGAACATAAAAACACTGTGAGAAATAGCTTTGAATAACAAGTCATTCTAGGTATTCGGCACATGCTCAAATAGGCTTAAACCTCTACAAATTTTTTTCTTGCTCTATTCTTAGTGAAAAAAGTTGTTACTTATAAATGCATATTTCAAGCAACCAAATGCAATTATGAAATTTCATGAAAGTTTTAACATTGCTTGTAGTATCTCTCAGTAGTTGCTTTGGTGGTATTAAGCTTTGAAAGCACAAGCATGTTATATCTGTCACATTAAAGTAAATAACAGTGCTATGCAAGCATTTTCAGATATTGGCCTCATTAGTACATGTCTCATGAAATCTTGAGGGAAAAAAACTCTTTTTCTCCCGTTTACATACAAGCCAACAGCTTGTTAAAAGAACCTGAAAATAGATCCGGTTTTCATAAACACTAGAACAATAGCAGAATTGTTGATATACACTAATAGGACTACTTACACTCTGTAGGCATGGTAATAATTGTTTCTGTCGTAGCGTGATAATCATCATCTTCCAAGGAGCCATCACTGCTGTCATCTCTCTGGACATCGTACTGATCAATCAGTTCCTGGAGCGGAGGAGCTTTAGGCAAAAGTTGTCTTATAGCATCTTTGCTGATGTTAGGAGCTGTTTCCAGACGAAGTTTACTGAGGATCTGAATTTTTATGGCTTCTATTCTTGAAGATTTCGTGTTTTGTCTCCAAGTACATGCATTACACAGCCCCTCTTTTTCCACATTTTCCTTTTGCTCACTGTTCTCATTTAGATCCACTGGACCAGCAACAATCAGCATAAACAGGTAAATATAAACATAGATTTGCAGTTTTTGCATGATTTTAAAATCAATACAATTTTTTTTCCTTGTTCTTATTTCCTTCTTTTACTTTTGTTTTGCTGTTGAGTAAAGCCAAGCAAAATTTTAATGCCTGTACCGTCAGAGAGACAACTTGCCACACCAGTGAATCTTTTATACTGTATTCCAAGTGGCTTTTTATATTCCAACTTTGATGAGACAAGTGTCGTCAGGATCTATGATTGGCTCTTGCTCCACAATGAATCTCGCTGTCAGAGGTTAAAACCCTGTCTGTCACAAGTCACCAAACAGTATTTTGTTACACTCAAGGGTGAGCTGATTCATTTGAGTACTTCATAAAAGAAATAAATCTACAAATAATGAAAGATAAATGTGACATTTGAAAAATTAAAGTCTATGTTAACAGTAATATAAACTACACTTAAATCTTATTAATCTTCATATGTGAAACTCAGGTTATAATTTAAATAAGTAAATATTAATTTACACCTCATACTTAAAAAGTTGAAATGGTACTTCCTCAAGAATTAAAATGATTTTATATTATTTATGCAAGCATTTGAAGTAAAACGAATTTTATTTGTTAAATTATTTTTAGTTCTGTGGAATTAGGGAAATATAAATTTTAATTAGGAAAATCTGAATGAAAAGTCAAGATTGTGATACTGGTGATTTTCAGCTATAATTTGAGAAACTTACTTTCCTGACTAAATTTTTAGCACATTTTGAAAATCATACTTATTATAATGTTATATTGCATGTGGAATTATTTGTAAATGATTTAATACCTTTTATTAATATGAAAATTGTGCTCAGATATTGACTGATTACTATTCTTGTTTTCTAAAGTTGCAGACTAATATTGCTCAGAAAATGTTTCTTCATTGTTTATTACTAAGAGGATGTTAGCCAGTAGAAAAATCTCCAAACTTAGAATAAGAAGATAATGGATTTTATGATTGGCAATGCAGCACTTATTACAGTTTGCCTCAGATTTCCAGTGGTAAAAGCAAAAAATATAGTATCTATTCTCTATAAATTATGTGAGGACATTGCGAACACATAAAAGGGAAAGAGTGCCATAATAAAAGGGTGCCCATTTTTTTGTTTCCCAATAATGTGATAGGTTTGCACCCTTTTGCCAGTTTCTCATTTTGACCAGAGGGCAGACACCTGGCAGGGATTTGGGGTAAGGTCTGGGAGCAGAGAATAGAGCTTTTTGTTCTCTAAATGTAAGTGGCCTCTGTCGGGATCAAACTCTCAACTTTAGCTTTGGGAACCACAAGATCTGATCAAATGGACTATTAAAGAGCTAAACAAACATAGTCAGCAAGAAACAGAAGCTATTTCCATGCCACAGGAGATTTCTTCTTCCTACTCCTTTTTGGGAAGCTAAGGACTAACAGTTAATCCATTAATTTTTTTTTCCAAAAGAATGCAATGGCTCATATCAAATATTTATTTTTTAGGTCACTACCACTTTTACACATTGTACACTAATTTACTGCCTCAGTGCACTAAAATGCAACCCAGTAGCCTGAAAAGTTAATGCATTTTCATCAAATTCTTAAGAGGTATCTACATCTCTTGAGAAAAAATGGCCTTACATAATGCATTAGATTTGCCCATCATTAAAGATTAAGGAAAACCAGACACAAACCAGATGCCCTGAAGGATTTCAGATATTCTTTGTTATGGAACAGTATTGGATCAGGCTTATAAAGTTTTATTTATTTGGTAAATTTATTTTTCAATGTATAAATCTTTGTAAGGTTATAATAATCGTAACATATGCTCCTATGCACTTCTGTGAAGTCAAATCTTTTGTTTTTTTAATTTGATTAGAATTTGCATAGCAGTTGAGAACTCAGCCTCTAGAGTCAGATAGACCTGAGTTCAAATCTCAACTTTTTACTATGAAATAATGGATGAGATACATAACTTCGCTAGCCTTTGGTGTCCTCATAAAGTTTTGGGGGGATGTAATTTAATAATGCATGCAAATTGCTGAATATAGCACCTGTCATATAGTAAGTGATTGATCACTGGTACTTGAGTGCTTGGTTTTTGTTTCATGCAGAGGGGTTTGAGATTATGCTTAAATTTATCCTCCACATGAAATAGAACTGCTTCAGGTTGTAGCTGCCAATTATCATTTCACATAGGCCTCTAGGCTTCTGAGGCAAATAAAATTTTCTAAGTCAGCCCTATTACAAAGCATGTTTCAGCTCTTTATTCTTACTTCCTGGAATAAAGTGAACAACGGTTGTCATTTCCACATATGATCAATCCTCATTATTCATGGATTCCATATTTGCATATTTGCCTACTTATTAAAATTTATTTTTAACCTCCAAATCAATACTCATGACACTTTTGTGGTCTTCCATGCACATGTGCAGGATGGTGAAAAATTTGAGGCTTCTGATAGGCAGGTACCCAGCTGAGGTCAAATAAGGCAATTCTCTGCCTTGTTTAAGTTCTCGTGCCATAAACAAATGTTCTTTTTTGGAGTCTCTTTAGTACCATGTTTTTCACATGTTTTGTATCCTTTTTTTGGGGTGCTTCTACTGTTTAAAATGGCCCCAAGCATAATGCTGAAGTGCTCTGCTCTAGACACAGGAGGCCGTGATGGAAAGTAGAATGGTGGTTGCCAGGGACTAGGAGGAGGGTTGGGGCAGGGGGAAAGCTAGTGTTTAATAGACACAGATTTTCAATTTGGGAAAATTAAAAATTTCAAAATTTGGGAAGATCAAAAAGTTCCAAAGATATTGATGATGGTTGCACAGCAATGTAAATGTACTTAATGCCACGAAACAACACACTTAAATATGGTTAAATGATCAGTTTTATGTTATGTATATTTTACCACAATTAAAAAAAAAGATTATAATATGACTTAGGAAAACAAAATTCTTTATGGAAAAATGTGTGTTAGATAAGCTCCATTCAGGCTTGAGTTGTAGTGCTTTTAGCATTTAATGCAATGTTAATGAATCGACAATATATAGTAAATAAGACATCTTTAAACTGAAATGCATATGAAACAAGCTTATATACTGATTAGTTGATGAAAGTATTATGAGTAGGGGCTCACAGGAACCTAACCTTGTATTTTCCCTAGGAGCAGGAGTTCACTAAGCACTTATTCAGTGTTGGCGGTGTCTTTATAGAACATAACTACTGTGAATAATGAGAATCAACTATACCTAATCAGCTCCTCTAGAGGTCAGTATTGAATGAACTAAGAGGTGCTCAAGAAGTTTTGAGAACATATATATTCCTTTTCCAGTAGCAGTGATTGCAACTGTCCCAGGGCCCCAGAGCAGGCAGATTCCCCAGCTGTAGGAATCTTTACCATGTTCCGACGTCCAGGGGCCTAGCTTTGGCTGCTTTCAGGAAGGATACAAGGTAGTGTCATTGTGAAGCGTGAGAGTTCCTTCTGGTTGACTAGGAGAGCTTGGTCGCCAGCTTGTTGGCTTTGTTTTAGGTTGTCCATCTTTGAAAGCAGTTTCTCATGGGAGTACGAGTTTAGGTGGCCAAATACAAGTCAGTAGACATATTTTTCTTTTTCCTGTTTTTCTTTGTACTAGATAGGTCTTACATTTCTGTAATTCTCAGTAAGGTAACAAGCAAACTTCTCTCACCTCTGTTACAAATGCCAGGCGTTGTTCAAAGCAACTTTGAGAGTATAAAGTGTATGTCAAAAAATATTTACTCTTTGCAGTCTGGGAACTACCGACTGCACTAACAAAAAGGCTTGCTAGAAGTTTAACGATGTGACCAAAGAAAGGAAGAGGAGACTAGGAATTAGAATAAGAATGAATCATAAAAAATTCAACTCTGTTGTGAGAAAAGCCCAGAAAGTTATATTTTGTCTGATCACTCTTGCCATTTCCTTTTGATAACAGCCCTTTGGTATCACTCTATACTGATTATGCGTAAGGGTAGGAAAAAAACCATATAGTTCTCAGCTCACATAACAGCATAAGAAGGTAGTCATCTCACATTGATGATATCTGACTATCCGTACTTTTAACAGATTACAGAACAGAAATGGACAAAAACAAAAGTATTCTTGATCTAGGGAGCAACAGCGCAGGAATAGAAGACAGTAGGCCTGAAATATAGTTCTGACTTTGCTGCTGACATTTTATGTGACTTTGAATAAATCCGCAAATATTTCACTTATAAATGTATGTATTTATTAATTCATTATTTTATGAAATATTCTATTGCCTGTTATGTGCCTGGCACTATGCTGGATTCTGAGCCAGACCTAAACAGTCACTTTCTCCTTGAAACCTACAATCTAGTTTCTTCATGTAAAATATGACGAAATTTGGTGAGGTGTACCCTTTCAGTTGAGGTTTATCCTTTAAGGCAATTATTCTTAAACTTGTCTCAAGATTTCTTTATACTCTTTAAAATTATTTAGGATCTTCAAAAGCTTTAGTTTGTATAGGTCATATCCATCAATATTTAACATACTATAAATTAAAAATGAAAAAATTTAGAATATAGGCATACACAGGCATATATTCTATTTGCTGACAGAGTGATGATGTCACATATTGTGGAGTCTCTGGAAAACCCCACTGTACACATAAGAAAGAATGAGCAGTAAAAATACCTTAGTGTTGTTATGAAAATAGTTTTTACTCCATAGACTTTCTGAAAGGATCTTCACTCCAGGGATTCCCCAGACCACTCTTTGAGAACCATGCTCCAAAGCAATAATTTTTATATTACTTTAATTGAATATTTTTTCCTCTAACTTTGAAGTCTCCTCCTCCTGATACCTATAGCTTTTCTTTTAAGGAGATAGTAAATATTGGCATTTTTGGAACATCGTATATTTATTTGCTGAGATGTACTTATTGCCAAGAACGGAGATATTAATTTTATTGTATTATAATCACCAACTACCGATGTGTAGGCTATCCAGAAGACATTTGCACATTTGTCTGTTCTAGGGTATAGATTGAGATCTGTGGTCTTGTGGGATTTCTTACAGTTGATCTTTAAGTCAGTCTTCAGATGATAACATTCATATTATTGCTATGCCTTGTAATAATGTCCCAGTTAATAAAATTTCTGCATTTCACTGTCCTTTAGAGGTAGAATTCACTCATGAAAACTTCAAAATTCTTTTTCTCCCTTTTTTTCTTTCCAAAGTGAGAACTCTAATTTATTTATTATACATTTGAAATACAGAGAATAAAAATAAAGTTATAATTTGGCTTCCTCATTTTTCCATTGGAAAAAAGATACTAGACTCAAAGACTTGGTGTTAAGATTGTATAGCTTGTGCCCTCCTTTATTATTACAATTTCAAATGTTCGCTTTATTTCCTTTCTTGTCCTCCCATCTCTACCTTTCCATCCTCCAAATAGACAATGAGCTCTTTAAAGGCAGGGGATCATTTTGTTTATTTTGTGTCTTCAACTCTTGGTTCAATACCTGGCCCATAATTAGGTTGTCAGAGGGTGTTTACTGAATAATTGAACCAATAAATGATTGAATATCTTCTTAAATACAAGAAATACCAACTTTCTAATTTTTCAAGATGTATAATTAGTATACTTATAGACTTTGTAAGTGACCTTGGTTATGTTTTTAGTTTGCTCTGACTGTGATTCATAGCATTTCTGTTGGGTTCCCTCTTACTCAAACTGATATGAGAGACTGGTGTTACAGGTCCCTGTGCCCTTGCCACCTCTGATAGTTCGGAAAAACCCTAGGCACTTTGAGTATTCCAATGGAGCTATTGCATTTAATGATCTATGACTACCCAGAGACACTGTATGGCTCTTAACAGGGACTTTGCTAGAGAGTGACCATGCTGGCTGTGACACCACTATTTAGGACTACCAAAGCTCTTAACCAACATAGGTCATATTTAGGTCAAACTGACTTTAAAGAGCATCGAAAATAACCAGAGAAGAGAAAAGAAATCTCAAAAGAGCGCGCGCGTGTGTGTATGGTGTGTGTGGTGTTTGTGTGGTGTGTGTGTGTGGTGTGTGTGGTGTGTGTGTGTGTGTGTGTGTGGTGTGTGTGGTGTGTGTGTGGTGTGTGGTGTGTGTGTGTGTGTGGTGTGTGTGTGTGTGTGCGCGTGCGTGTGCGTGCATGCGTCTTTAAGCAAGGCGAAGGCAGAACAATCTTCTTTCCTTGATGCAGTGGGGAGAACTGTGAACTGATTATATGTTTACAGTCTTTTCCTTCGCTTCATATTCTTTTTTTCTAAAGTTTCTTAGTGATCCTTCTCAGCCTGCTTTCTCATCATAACTGCAGGGAGGAGCTTTCCCCCGAAACTGCAATAGAGTTTATCACTTCAGTTTAACCCAAGAAGGCATAACTCTTTGAGTAGCTAGCTGAGATGGGCTAGAGATCATTATATATTCTAGAATGCTCTCTCAAACTAAGTTCCTTACCTTTCCAGGAACATCTGTGAATCCCATATGTAATTTCATAAAAACTTAGTTCTTTATGGATATTCTGCAGTGTCTACAAATATAGTGTTTACAGCAAATTTTTTACTATAATCAAGTTGGCTTCAAGTGCCACTTAAAGTGATAGGAGTTGACTTATTTATGGGAGGTCTCGAAAAATTATTTTTCCTTTGAAAGGAATCTTTACATTATTCAAGCTTGAGAACCTGGCTCAAATAATTTTCTTATTTTTATCAACAGCAAATGGCCATAGTTACTTAAATCCTTTACCCCAAGGCAGGGACTAGTGTTTGGGAAAAGTCTGTGATTCACTAATTTAGCCCTTTTTACTGGACTTAAGTTTTCTTTTTGTTTATTTTAATGTACATGCAATGAGAGAGCATATAGGAATGTTTCAAATTGCCTCATATGTTATATCAGTCTTTAGCTGGGCTCTCAAATTTGCTATAGCCACACCCTCACTTTTGGTGGAAACTTCCACATCATCGCCTACCTCTCCGGATGAAGAAAGCACAAACTTCTGCCTGCAGCTATACAATCTCTTTCCCAGATTTAATGAAGTCATATTTTTTAAATTTACAACCGAAAAATATAATAAGAATATAATAAGAAGCTTGTTTTCATTATTTTTGATGAATGATTTCTTTCATGATGTTTGGTTTACTTTAAACAAACATGTAACAATATAGATTGAATTGGCAAAGACATATCTTTAGTTTTAAAATCTTTACCCTTATTATTAAGAGTTAAGTTTTCTAGTTAAGAACCACTCCCTAAGAAAAAATCTTGCAGTTCCAGGTTTTGTTTTGGGGGACCTTTGGAAATCATAGAATAAATACAGTGTTTCTGCAACAACAACAACAACAACAACAACAACAACAACAACAACAAAGATTTAGATTTAAAGTTTTAAAGTCTTAAAACCCTTTTTAAAAATTTAATTCCTTTTTGACTCAGCGAATGGCTTGAAAGTAGTGATAGCCTTAAAAAAATTCAGTTCTTACCAAGATTGTTCAGAAAACATTTTATTATTTCCTTGGAATTGCCTAAAGTATTGTTTTTCATAGTTCACAGAGGATTGGCTTTAAGAAGAATTCTGTTTCTAAATTCTTTTGTAAATTCCTGGAAAGAACCATTTAAAAATGTATTCATTTGTTCATTTATTCATTTATTTGTTTATTAAACACTTACTGAACACCTACCTGGTTTGTGATAGGCACTATGTAAGAGATTGGAGACAAAAAATAAATGATACTTTTTGCTTAAGGAAAAAAAGTCAAATTTTAAGAACATAAGAATTTTAAGATTTTTATATCTAATCTATTTATTATCAGATGGAGAAACTGAGGCTCAGAGAGAGGTAACATGATTTAAATTAGGATTGAACTAAAAAGTGTATTTGATTTAACAAAGACAATTTGCATTGAAATACTTTTGAAGCACCAAGTATTTCTTTTATATTGAGTTAAGAATTTTTTTTAAATGTTCTAAAATTAACAAATAAGGTCAGTGCTCAATTTCCTGGGTCAATGCCACAGTGTTGCCCTTTGTTCTTGGATCCAATCCATGGTCTGGCTTGGCAACTGAAAGACCCAATGACCTGTGTTGGCAATTAGGATTGGGGTTTTAGTGTCTACTGACTAAATGTATTTTGGATGCCTGTTTGCTCAGATATTGAGACTCGGCCTTTTGCTATAGAACATCACTATTTCTGTTAAACTTATTTTTTGATATTTTGAATTATATATTTACATTCTTGAAATTTAAAATTAATGTCAGTAATTTCTAGTAATTTTAACTATAAAGAGTCCTGACTTTCTCATAAGTTTGAAAATAGATACTACCTTGAATTATAGTGAAAACATTCTCATTTAATTAGATTTAACATGAGCATTCTGTCCTCTGCTGGGAACTTTAAGAACTACACTTGTACTACCAGTTTTTCTAAGGTCATAAGGACTTCAGTTTAAACCTTGAATTCAATTTTATATGTCTTCTCTCTTTTTTGTAACATACAGAAATCTATTGAATAAAATTTGTAAGTAAGGCATTACTATTATTAAGACACAAAATCTCTGTTAAATATTGGACATTTTCTATGACCTGCTACATTTAGACCTACTGTAATACAATCAAATTTTCTACCTTAATTTTACATTTTGAAGAAATCTAATCCTTTTCACCTCTACTCAGATTGTGAGGAGAAATCTTATGAGAGAACCGGGGAAATTTTAATACTTGATAAAGTGTGGTAAAGACTCTATTTAGAATTTCATTTCATCAAATATTTATTTAATACCCAGTGTTTAGTTGTGAGTAGGCATCGAGTATAGTTATTTAAAACATTGCTCTACCCCCAGAGAAGAGTAGGTAATAGTTATAAAACATCTCTTCATCAAGTGTGAAGTTATGGAGCATGCATTATAAGACAAACCAGCAGTTTCTTGGTTGTAGCTGGAATGATTCATGTACATAGAGACTTAGGAGTGGGGAGTGGAGGACAAATGGGAGATTGGAAACAAGATTATGAAACCTCCCTTGTCTAAAACCTATGAATAAATAAAGACTTTTGCCCAGGCAGTCTCTGCAGATTCTTTGACTTTAGGCAAATTAGTTAACCTTCATCTTTCTCATCTGCCAAATATTAAGTTGTAGGGACTAAATGAGATAATAATGTAAAGTGCCAAGAACAGTACCTGGTGCCAAGTAAGTACTTAATAAATTTTAAATATTAAAATCATTGTCAACATCTAATAACAATAATACCAGTAGTACCTAACTATATAATATCATTAATATTAATTTGTATCAGAAATCTTTGCAAAATTGAAAATTTATAAATTGAACTTTCATAAAGTGAAGGATGAGTATATATGATGTACACAAGAGGGAAAGCTAAAGCAAAATGACTGAAAAACTAAAAAGAAAAAAATAGGAAAATATATATGCCAGGCAAATGCTAACAGAAGGAAATCTGGGGTCATGACATTAGTTACAGACAGGATTAAATTTAAGGCAGAATGTGTAAAATAAGACAGAAGGAAATTTTATCATAGTTAAGGTTCTAGAGAGAGGCTATAACTTTCATAAATCTTAAAGCATTCAATAATGTAATAATAAAAACACAACAAAAAACTGCAGAACTACAAGGAAAAATGATCAGAAATGAAATAGTAGTAGGCTACTTTAATCCACTTCATAAATCAAGCAGTCAAAGGTTAGTAAGAATATATTTGAACAATGAAGCAGTGAGATTGATGAAATAGATGTGGTTGATGGAATAGATGAAATAGATATCCTGTTAACTGAAAATCAATCTTATTTTTAAAAGCTCATGAAACGTTTACCAAATTGACTACATATTGGCCTACAAAAAGTCCCTCAATAAATTCTAAAAATTAGGAATGATCTAGGCCACATTCTCTGATAACAGTGTAATTAAATAAAAGTGAACCAAAATAAAAATCGGCATCTCCACTACTTGCAAATATAAAAATTATTTAAAACAACCGTTGGTATAAAGAGGAAATAAAACTGATATTGCAGATTGTGTACAAAATAATAAAACATTATAGACCAAAACCTATAGGATACAACTGCCACTGTTTAGCAGATATTCATAGCTGCAAATGCATATTATTAAACAAGAATGAAAATAATATATAATTTAACTCAAAAATTAAAAAAAAAATACAAAGTAGACTACAAATTAAACCTTAAAAAGCTGAAGAAAAAAATGGTAAAATCAGAAAATGAGTCAGAAACAGCAAAGTAGTAGAATTGATAATATCAATCTGTGACCTGTTTCCTTGAAAGAAAACACAATAACTAGTTAATCTAATCAATCTAAAGAAAGTACAAATGTTCTAAATTAGAAAGGAGAAAGAAATGATTTACAGACACTGTGAAAGAATTAAAGAATTTAAAATTTTGTATACTTTGAGAGTATTATGCAAATAAATTTGAATGAAATTTGTGTAAAGTTAAGATATAGATTTTCTAGAAAAAAACATAACCAAGGAAGAAAATGGAATAATTACCAAAGAGCTACTCTACAAAAAGTGCTGGTTGATATATTGATATATGATTCTTCAAAAGACAGATAGCATTTTTTTGAAATAGTGTTTTGAGCATTTTTTTACTGAAATAGTATACAATGCATACTCATAATATAGGGCAAGTATTGTGGGAAACTTTTGTTTCAATGTATACCTTTATAGCAGGTCTCCTTTTAAAGCTGCATTTCTTGCTGTGGATCACAACCAAAACCCTCTGAAAGGCATTGTTCTAGAATTTTAATAAATCAATAAATAAAAATAAAAATACAGAAAGCTTATAAAAAATTTTAAGCTACCATAATGCTGATGCTAACATCTGGCAGTGGAAGCAAGAAAAGAATATTAACCCCAAATTTAAAATTAAATATTAGCTAGTAGAACTCAGCAGTACTTTGAAAGAACAAAGTACTTTGAAAGAAGCCCAGTCATTCTAGCAGTGCAAACATGGTTCAATATTTGAAATCTATAAATACCTTTAAACATATTAGTAGGTAAAAAGAGGGGGAAAATCACCATCATTATAATACAGTCCTATAAAGCGTTTTACAGAATTTAAATTAGAGTCCTTTAAACCTGTAAAATAGAAGTAAGTGGATATTTTCTTGAAATGATAAACCGGCAGTATACTTCGTGATGAAATACTACACATTTTCATTAAAATCATAAATTTGTTAAGGATACCCTTAATCATAACTATTACTTGTTATTTTTATTGAATTATTAGCCAACACAAGTAGACAAAGTAGTGGAATATGAAGCATAAATATAGGACAAGAAAAGGCACAGTTGTCATTATTTTGGCAGATGGTATAATTTAACGCCTGTAAAAATCTAAAGAATCAACTGAAAATGTATATGAAATTAAGGTGGCATATTACAAAATTAATGTACTCTGAAGTTATATATTCTCTTTATGAAAAAGTAATCAATTAGAAAATAGATGAACATAATAGATATTATTCAAAATAACAGCCCAAACTAAACCAAACCAAATAAAAACACCTTAGCTAGAACTTAATTAGAAGTATGCAGGCTTTATATTCTTAATTAACCCTGACTGAGGTTAAGCTCTTAATAAATACACAACACCTGTGCTCTACATCGAACCAATTAAGCCTTTGGTAATGAGGCCTAGACATCTGTATTTTTTTGAACCATCCAAGTGATTGTAATGTACAACCAGAATAAAGAACCACTGTTCCATATGAAGAAAATATTAAAGCTCAAATGATAAATGGAAAGACATATCCTATTCTTGAATAGGAAGACTCAATGTTGCACAAATGCCATTTTCTTTATAAATGTAATTTCCAAATAAAACATCAGTTGATTTTTAAACATAACGAGTATTTCAAAATAGGTAAACTTTGAGCGGGAAAAGAAATGAAAGGGGGCTAACAATGGATATGAAAACAGTTTAAGAGCAGGTAATTTAAAATAACATGGGATTAATGGAAGAATAAAAAGAAGTGAAACTGAAAAATAAACAAACATGTAAGAAAAGTTAGGCCATTAAATAGATGGACTATGTATTGGGACAGATGAATAGCCACGTGGACCCCTGGCCGCTAGACTGTAAGGCAGGAAGGCAGGAACAATTTCATGTTCATCAAAAATTAAAATCTCAAAAATAAAACCAGAAGGTATGAGAAGAAAATGTGAGTGGTTTTTTATATAATATGATGTATACTTTGGAGTGGGTATCATACATTCTAAGCATGAATTTGAGGTTTTGCTATCAGGTGCTTTAAAATTAAGTAGACATCAGTTTTTTATATTGTAGCTTGATAAATGTATTTAGACAAAAATCTAAGCATGACAAAACCTGAAACAAAGTCATGTACAATACAAATTATTTTTTAATTTTTCTTGTGATTATTTCTTTGACCTACCTATTGATTATATACAAGTTTCCAAATATTTGGAGATATTTAGATATAAATTTGTTACTTATTTCTAGGTAATTCTGTTCTAATCAGAGAACATACCTGTGTGATTTCAGTCCTTTTGCATTTATTAAAGCTGCTTTTACGGCCCAACAGATGGTCTGTTTGGGTAAATATTTAACGAGCACTTGAAAAGAATGTATATTATGTTGTATGTGTCATTCAGTAAGTGTCAATTAGGTCAAGTAAGATTATTTAACTTTTACATATCCTTCCTTATTTTCTGCTTGTTCTATCAATTGCTAAGAGAGTATGGAAGCCTCCAAATACAATGATGAATTTAACTATTTTTCTTTGTGTTCTGTTCATTTTTGTTTCATGTACTTTGAGGCTCTATAATTAGATGCATACATATCTACATTGTGATGCTTTTTTTATGAATTAATTGATTTTTTGGTCATTATGAAATGTCCCTCTTTATCTCTAGTAATATGCCCTGCCTTGCAGTCTTCTTTGTTTTATATTAATATGGCTATTCCAGCTTTCTTAGGATTAGTGTTTGCATGGCATATCTTTTTCCATCCATTTACTTTCAGCCTATGTCTTTATTTTAAAATAAAAATAAAGTGGGCTTTATATTGGACTTCTTGTAGACCACATATAACTGAGACTTGCTTTTTTTATCGAGTCTTGCAACCTCTGCCTTCTAATTGGAGTGTTTAGAGTATTTACATTTAAGGCAGTTAAATAAAACAATCAGGCACAGTGAATAAATGAATAGTGGAGAGAAAATGAAACAATAAAAATAATTGGAAAGAAGATAGAAAAAGAAAACAGAACAAAGAACAGGTGGGACAAGTAGAAAACAAGTAGCAACATGCTAGACTTAAATCAAGTCATACTGATAACTGCCTTAAATGGTCTCACATTCCAGTGGGGGAGACAGACTCGTAAAAGTAGAAGTTGTTAAAGTAGAAGGTGGTAAGTGCTCTTCTGAAGGTTGAGCAAAGAGCTGTCAGTGTAAAACACAGAGGACTCTGCCTGTGTAAGTCAAGAAGTCTTAACAGAATAGGTGACATTCAAGCTAGGTCTTGAAGGATGGGCAAGAGTTTGCCAGGTGCATGAGATGATCTCTATATAAAGTGCCTAATACAGGGCCAGGCACTTGGTAAGACCCAATAAATGTTAACATTTAGTTCTAATTGGGGAAGTGTTCCTGGCAGGGGACACAGATCAGTTCAACTCAAGGAACACTTATAGAGTACCTTGTATATGTCAGGCTCTGTTCCAGGTTCTTTAGCCCTATGCGCCAAGCACATCCCGTGAAGACAGATAATTACACAAGGGTCTGGTGTGAGATGTGCCCAGATATACTATTTATAGAGTTTGCTCTCAAGATGGAGCAGGGATGTTTGTTTTAACACTACTGACACATTCCAACTTTATCGCAGTCCCCTGCAACAGCATTGCCAGCACTGAGATGTACGCAGCTAGTGACTGTTCTAGACTCAATTTCATGAAGGCAGTCGTAACAGTCTAGCCTGGCTTCCCGCTATGTTCTGGGCCATTTTGATCTGCACTCAGGTCAGGTCTAGGCAACAGCTCTTCATAGCATGGATAGAAGAGTCCAGATGCCTGCACTTCGGTTCCAGCTCACAAACCCAGTAGGTTCCACTTGCCCTCTCTTCAGTAAGCCTCTTTATCATATCCAACCACCAAATCTTGCTGCTTTATTCTAAGGTAGAGTAGGGAATAGTATAGAACAAATAGTATCTGCACTATTATCTGAATTTATTATATTAAGTACAGAGCCTATATATTTCTACCTCTAACACAGAACATTTAAAAATGTAAGGAACATTCTATGACTGTTTCCAATGGCAGTTTTACTAGCATTAGCTGGGTTACAAACAGTAGAAAGAATGTGCCAGGTGTTTTACAGGCATTTTACTTAATTTTTACGGCAATTCTGTAAGATAGGAATTATTTAACTATGATACAAATTAGGAAACTAAAGCACAGAATATTTAATTTACCTAAAGTGGTAGCACTGGGATTTGAAACTTGGTCTAACTCTGACCCAACTTTCTACTATAACAATCTCTAGTTTTAATGCCACCATTTCTCATGTTTCTGCGTTATGCCAGACACAGTGTGAGATATTCAAATATATTCTCTCTAATCCTCGTGATTTTTCTTTAACACAACATTTAAAGCAATTAACTACCTTGCTAGAAATCACACAGCATATTACAGACCTCAACTTCAAGCCTAATTCTGAGGCGTGGAAGCCTGTTTTCTGTTATACTACACCAGTGGTTCTCATCCTAGGCATAGACTGGAATCAAAGGGGGAACTTTTTTTAAAAGTCCTACCCCCAGAGAGTCTAATTACTCAGAGGAGAGCCCACGTGATTTTAAAGCTTCCAGGTGATGTTAACATGTTTGGTTTGAGACCATAGCTCTCAAAAGTTAAAGTGAATGAGAAGCTCAGGGTAAGGCACAATTTCTCTTCTCATGATAAATTGTTGAAAAATGCCACCTGTAGACTATTTTTAAAGTGATTGTAATTTTCTAGAAACTACTGGAGAACATAGAGGAAGGCACATGGGGTTTGGAGTAAGATAGACCTAACTTTGAACATTAGCTTTGACTCTCTCTTGCCAAGTGCCGAGTGGCCATTGTTGGCAAGTTACTTAGCATCCTGCCAAGTATTGACTGAAAGAAGTAAAAGGTGTTCTTGAAAAGAGGATTCTGTCTTGGTAAAAATGGAGTGAATACTGCCTCTGGTGGCCTCGTGTGTGTGTGTGTGTGTGTGGTGTGGTGTGGTGGTGGTGGTGGCGGTGGCGGCGGCGGCGGTGGGGTGTATGTCTGCACACAATGCATTGCAAAGGTCCCTGGGAAATCTCCGTTTTCCTAGTCAGCTTGACCATAAAGCCCATCTCACTGCCATACCTTCTGCAAGTCACCAGGGGCCTTTCTCATACAGCTACTCAGGGGTGATTCCTTTATTGCCAGACCACATGGTATTGTTGAGAGGTGACCAGGAGAGGAGGGTTCCCTTTTAGCCAGAGATGCCAGGGTAGGGTATGTATGCTTAGGTGGGAGGGAAATGGGCAGGACATTTTTAATGTCTTAGATTAGACTTAAAATATATTTTACAATAGAGACAATGTCTTGATGATAATTTTGTTTCTTGGTTATTCAATTAAAGCCTATTCATAATTTTGCCAGAAGTATACTATATTTTATACACAAGTAACACTGTATTTCAGTAACCTTTCGGGTCCAAAAACACAGGAATTAGTGTGGATGCATAACCATCATTTATAACATTGCTTCTTTGAGAAATATGAGGCCACTACTTGGGACTCCAAGAAATAGCTTTTCTCCTGTCTAACTCAGCTTAACAAATATAGTGCCCATTGGTCATCTGGTAAAGAGGGAATGAGGCAGTTGAAAGAATACTATTTGCTCTCTGGAGTTTAGCAGAACTCCTTTAAGTACTGATTGTAAGGTCACAGCATACTTGAGGTCAGGGGCCACTTCTTTCCTTCGTTTGTGTCCCCCTTCCTCTCAAGCAAGCTATCGTATAATATTAGCATATAGTGGACATTACCATATACATAGATTAGATTTAAATCAGTAATGACCTCACTTTCGATGGAAAACAGAACACTGGCAGTCCTGAAATATTGTTTCCTGGAGTCAGGTGCCTTTCAGTGACTAGATTTTAGGAGGTTAAGTGGCTGTTACAGTAAAATATGGTAAAAATTTTAATTATAAGGGCTGTGGGAAGGGTTATGATTGCACTCGAAAGCTAACAAAAAGAAAATCATAAACTCAAGAGGTTCTCATCTTTAGCCCAGGACACTGCTAGAAAATCAGAAAGCTTCCTGGACTACCTAAAAAAACAGTCTTATTTCTTCTTCTAATGGGGCTGAGATACCCAGAAAACAAATCTAAGTTTGATTCTACAGCTTTATGCATTACAATGCAGGATTTCTAGGAATTGATTAGGAAAATGGGATTCTGAGAAAGCAAATACTTGGATAGGTTCTAACGAATCCAGCTACCTTGAGTCCCCAAATCCCACTGAGCCTTAGTTGTCAATAGAAGCAATCCTTTCTCTTTTGTCTGATAATCTTAGTCTCGCTTTGCCAGATAATCTGTTTTAATATTACCTGAGGTAGTTGATTTGGCAGAAGATGATGAATCTCCTCAAGGTCAATCCCCACTACTTCTCATTGCTTCTAGACCCAGGCCTATCTCATAATTAGATTCAAATCCTGGAAGACTTTAGAGAAAAAGGGAAAAAAAAGAAAAACTGGAAAATATACATGATGATTATATACATTTTATGGGTCATAGTTGGTATTGGCAAATCCCTTCTTCCACTACCTTTCCCTTGGTCCCTGTGTGCTCAGCTAAGACTTTAGATAGTTGTGATTATTTATTAGTCAGAGTGACCTAAACTTTCATTCTTGAAATATCTGAGCCATCAATGGTTCTTGCTTGGCTTGGGTTGCTTTAATCTCCCAGTAGCTTTTACCACAGACATGAGAGTAGTACTAAAAGAATCCCTGGGTTTCCAAACATAGCCCTCCCTCCTTTTGCCATGTGGTACCAACCCTTTTTCTACTTTATAATTAGGATCAGTTGTTCCAGCTAATATGGTAATTCCCTTTTTTGCTTGTGGTTCAGTGGCGTGAAGAACTCAAGTTTGGCAGTTTCAGCTTCCGTGCAGCAGAACACCAGAACCCTTCTGGTGTTTCCTGGAGGAAGTAGTCCTCTCTTGGGAACTAAGAGCATAACATTGTGCAAATGGAAACAATGCTGTATGAACAGATCATTTGGAATTACAATGAGGAGCCATCACTATTTCTACATTTTAGTTCATGGATCTAAGAAATCTGGCTATGGAAGAAATAGCATTTTATATTGGTTGCTGGCTCAGAGAATATAGTGTAATTTGTGGGACAGCTCCCTAGTTCCACAAGTGGCAACATAAGTGAGTTGTCAATAACTCATTCCACCATTCTATCAAGCCAGCTTCTTCCTATGGACATGAAGTCATTTCTTCAATTCTTATTCTTTAAATGGAGTTCCTTAATGAAAAGCAACATTTTATGAGATTCCAGGAGAGTGAACAAGGTAGTCCCCAAGTACATGGATAGAGGTGCTAGTAGAAACATCATAGGAAAAGAAGGCAACTCATATCCAGGTTAAGTGTATTTTTCTCTGTGATGATAGAGGCTCAGGGTCATCTGTCTGCCACTTGGTGGCTAGCAGGTCCTGGAATGGGTGTCATATTAGGAGCTCACTGTTGATCCAATAGGCACTCACCAGTAATAGTAGCCAGATCATCTTTGCTCGAGGGAGGATTTTGTTCTTAAACCCACACTGCTCCAGTGCTTACGTTCATGAGCCCATTGTTGAAGCATCAGTGTGGCTGAGGAAGACAGCTAACTGACATCCACAGGATTGGTCATACTGTTTATTTGATTATTGAGAATCTCTTTTTCAATGGGTGCTTTTTAGTAAGAGTTTACATAGGACACAAGTATCTTCACTCTGAGCATTCTGAGAGGCCCATCCATACAACTCTTTCTCAGACCTTCTATTAACCAATCTCCCAATCCCGTTTCTTCAAGCCGCTTACTCCTCAGCCAAATAACCATTTTCTCATGAATCAATGTAGATCTCTACTTCTGTCTCTCTGCCAGTCAAAATGGTCAGTCAGGTTTTAACATATACGGCAGTCTGCACAGTGTCCCCATTGGTCATGAAACCAATAAATCTCTATAACCTTTCCGATCTGAATGGGATAAACTTCTAGCTTGTGCTCACTACTTAAAGTCCTCCTCTTCCTTCTCCAGGGCTTCCAGCAAAATCTTTTCTATAAAAGATAAGAGGAATTCTTAAAACCTCAGATAGCTTAAGTTTTCCCCCACGAAAAAGTTCCACAAGCAAAGAAATAGAAAATAATCTGGCTACTTGTTTGAATAGTTGGAGAGAGGAAAAAAACTACAAAGAAAATAATCAAAATAATATCTCAAAAACTATCCTGCACATAATTCTTTATGTTTTCAAAGTGCTTTCAAACACTTAATCTTAGTTGATCCATACTGAAAAACTGTGAAGTAAATATAGCTAATATGATGCCTGCTGTAAAGATGACAGAACTGAACTGTGGAAGGAGTAGAGTGGCTTTGCCAAAAGTTCCATCACTGCCTAACAATATAAGCAGGAACTAGTATTTTGCCTTCTAGTACAGTGACTGGAGAATGAATGCACAAACCCCAGCGTCATGATATGTCTGGAGAACTCTGACTATGGAGTAGAGAAAGAGAGAGGTTGACTGATGGAAGAAAGATGAAGAAGTAAAGGGCGTTCGGGAATGAATTAGAATCAGAGTCATGCTTTCCAGAAAATCCCAGTATAAGAACCATTGCCATCTGTGTTATTTCCTTTTTGTCCTTCTCAGTACAATAGGAAGAATTTTTCAGAAGTGAAGAATGAGGAAGAACGTGAAAAGCCTACTCAAGCCCAAAGACATATTTCCAAAAGGTCGAAATCGCAGAGATGGGGATAATAGGTAACCTAGTGACGGACAGAACAACTTAACATTCCAAAAATAACTTCAAGTCTGATATGAAGTTGTAGAAACTCATAAAGGCCAAAGAAGAAAAATATACGTGTCAGGTTAGTATTGCTTAGAAATTTCTCTTTTCAGCAAAATTGAGTCTGAGTTAATTAAATCAAGTGAATAGTTTTATTTTAAAATCAGTGTAAGTTCCCGACATTTTTCTTGGCCTCCTTGTTTTGTGTGTTATGGACACTTTCATTTGTTACGACAGAAAGCTCCACCTGTATAAACGGGCCCGAGAACTGGGCAGACGTCTTCATTTCCTGGTAATCCCAGCTCTGTGACCTAAAACAAGTCATTTAACCTCTCCTAGCCAAAGGCCTATTTCTTCAACTATGAAATAAAGAGATAATGCTAAAAGTTCTCTAAGCCCTCTCCTGATTTTTAAACTCAACTATTCTATGAAAAATTTAATTATCCTTATACAAGCCTTGATTTAGGCTCTTTGAGTTTAAAAATAAAAAGATAGGCTCCAGCAGGGGTCACTGTAGTCACGTCGAGCCCTAAGTCTTTTATGTTGTAGTTGACTGAGCATACCACACATGCCCTTTGTCTTGATTTTCGGCTTTGAGACCACAGAGACCCTCTCTGTATCCAGGTGTTATCTGAAGTGATCTTCATGTGTACTCAGAAAACCCATTGCAAGTGTTTGCTGCATCTTTGTTTCTTTTCTTTATTTTTCCTGTTACTGGAGATCATTTACCTCTACTGACCCAGAGGTCCTTCAGAATTTATTTTAATTAGCTATGTTCAATTTTTCACCTCTTAGAAATGTGATGAATACAAAATTGTGTATACTTCTTTAAATATATGAAATTATATTAAGGGAAGACACAGAATTCAATTCTATCCTGAAGGGTTTTTTTTTTTTTCATTCTATGAACACCTAAAAAACGTGTTCACCTCTTTTAGAACCCACCATTCATGAGAATTCTAGAATCCTATTAATTGCTTATATTCACCTCCCGCCCCCCAATAGTTATTTTGCTGCATACATGAAATCATAAAAGGAGTAGTTCATATACCCAAGACTAGGTAAGGATTTCAGTGACAGTAGTAATTTTAAATACCTTGTCTTCTGTCAAATTATATCATGTTTTTGCTCTGAAAATATAGTGACCGTACATGTAACTAAAGAGCTAGGAGTCACCGTGTCCATGATACTGAAAGGCATCCCACAAAGTCAGTGTTACTCCCAAAAAGTCATATGACTCCTCCGAGTCCTAAATTTTAGGATTAAGATAAGTCCTAAATCTTAAATCCTAAATCTTAGGGCTCTTTAAAACTATGATTCAATTTAGGACTACTACAAAGGGGTCCAGTCTGTCCTGAAACCTCTCAACAAACTCCATGTGTTTATATAGAACCTGACAATGGTTCCATTGTGCCAGGAACCAAAGAAAGTTAACTTCTCATACCACGAAGAGCAATGTCTCCACTCCTTTGGCCTGATGTATATGCACCCCATATCATGACAATACTTAGCTTACAGCAGTTCTTAGCAGGTATATGGTAGGCACATTTTATTCTTCCTTTTCCCTCCTTATACATACCTGCCTGCCCCTTTGAGAGAGATCAATATTGCCGCTCTCAATGGCAGCACTAGCTGCTGCTACTGCCATTTCTAATATTATTTTAAAGTCTCAATCTAGGCAAATAATAGGGAAAGCCTTCCAGTCTCTTCCTACAGTGAATCAGGGTGACAATATAGCAAAAGTGATGTTATGTGATGTCTGAGGCAAGGTCATAGAAAGCATTACTGCTCTTGCCTTGGTCTCTTGGATCACTCACTGTGGAGGAAGCCAGCTGCTATGCCTCCAGCAGAGCCGCGGAGAGGAACTGAGACCTTCTAACAATAGCCAGCACTAACTTATCAGCCACATTAGTGAGCCACCATGGAAGCAAATTCTTCCCAAGTGTATAGAGTCTCCTCTCCTTTCCAGACTTATGCAGAGCAACCTTCTTTTCTCTATTTGTATGTAGCCTAAAACAACCACCTCAGTTCTGAGTTTATATAACCGTACTCACTCAGCTGCCTGGAATGAGTTCCAGCCTGGGTCAGATATGTGCCCCTGTCCAGTTATTTGTGGCTTGAATTGGAGGTACATAGTACAGACAAGGCTGTGATACAAAGGAAGAAGGCAGTTCCCAGGGAAAGGTGTGTGAGCTGAGTAAGTCCTGCAGATGGAATCTACCGGTATTCATCCCGCTTCTCCCCTAGCACTAGTACTTCTCTTAGCATAGTATTCAGCACATTATAATCTAATTGCCTGCTTACTTTTAGATATCCACTCTATTCTATAGGCTCCTCAAGGGCAGGGACTTTGGCCTATTACATATGTATCCCCAGAATCTAGTATAGTACCTGGCACATAGTATGTAGTAAAAAAAAATATATATGCAATAAACGAATAGTCCAAAAATTACCAGAATTTTTAGTTTGACATCTTATATATGAATTTATTTCAGAAAGTCCGTTATCTCATGGGAATCCTAACACCATGAGATTTTAATAACAATTCAAGGAAATTTATTCAAGCTATACTGAAATAACATTGCAGCTGACTAACTTTTAAAGGTAAGAAACTGTTTCCTGTTTCTTAAAGTAAAAGATAATTTATTTTTGTCAAATTAGTAGAGTTTATCCTCTTTTATTTAAAAAAATTATATTCAGCTCCGGTGGAACTATTTTAAGGGCTAAAGAGGTCATAATTTACATTAATGATTACAAAAACCTAATCAATGTCGTAAATTATGTCTCTTAAATTTCTAGAGGCCAAACTTTGGATCTAAAGTTTATGCCACAATATTCTTGTGATACTTTTCCATGAAATTTCATGATTCCAATAATAAACACAAAATAAATATAAATTCTGTAAATTTGTTTTCATAATTTATTCTGGAGCTTATGAGATAAATTTTGTAAACACAAATATAAATATGCTTAAAATTCAGGTTTCTAAAATAGTTTTTAATGCTTGACAGAATATGATTACAAAGTAATGAATATTCATAATGGAAAATTTATAAAATATAGAAAGCATAAATATAAAACTAAAAATAGCTCTTAATCCCTTAATTTAGGAATAATTACTATAATATAAATTACTGTAAATAAAAATTAACTGCAGTATGAATATTTTCCCATCACCAAATATGTTTTACACATTATTGTTTAGTGATTATGTAGTATCATTTCATATTACTATTTGACAATTTATTTCATGAATATTCTATTGTAGGACATGTAGGTTCTTTCAAATTTCTGTCATAATAACATTTCAAAACATATCCTTGATGGCAAATATGTACGTATTTTAAAAGACACATTTTTAATAAATATATTTTAAAGAATTTGGATTGTTTTTCTAAATTATCCTTCAGAAAGATGTATTGATTTAGAAGTCGAGCAGGAGTATTCAAAAATGCCTGTTTCCCCTAATCCCCGACAATCCAGAGTAATAGCCTTTTAAGAAATCTTTAACCATTTGATCTGCAAAAAATATTATCACTTTGTTCTGGGGATAGATCTGTACCTAATCGGAAGAGAGGACTGGTAATTAAAACCAGAGTTATATTTTCTAAATCTAACTTCTGTGAATGGAATTTCACTTATACTGAGCTTATTACTACAAACAGAAGAAAAGGAAAGTACTAAAAATGCTCTGTTTTTAGTTTATCATTTTTAGGAGTATAACAGTGTCTCTACAAAGATGATACTCTTCTGGACCACACATCTTCAAAAACCACACACTGTAATAGAAAGCATATAGACAGTAGAGATGTGCATATCAGTGCAGTAGATGAATGTTTAGAGTTTTAAAAAAAGTCATTTAAATACTAAACTAAAATGGTAATAATACATGTGGCAAGAATCAGAAAATAAATATTTTTGAATGCCTTATACCATAACTGGGGAAAACAGTTTTGTTTAAGGTTATAGAAGTAAAAATTTGCACTCTTGGTCCCCCAGTTTTTTAAATTATTGCCTGTAATAGGATAATGTTTTGTTTTCATGTCTTTCTTCATCCATAATTTCACTTCATTTTGGGGTCATTTTCATTTATGTGATCTCTTCATTTTTATTGTCTTTAGAGAATAAGTTTCCTATAATTTCAAGGTTAAATATGGCCCCGTATATAAATTGTTAAAATGTCGTTCATAGGTCACAAACACAGCTGTCAGTTTTCACTTTGGGAATTCTCTGGCTTGGTAGCCTGACCATGGGAACCTACAGAAGAAGGTGGGGAAAAGGCTGGAGGTAGTCAGAAAGGAAAGCAGCCTACTCACACATGCAGCTCCAAACCAAACCAGGAAGGGCCTGCCCTCTGTTTTCTCCCTGCACCTCATGACTGTGCGCTCAGTGTAGCTGCTGAAGCAGCAGCTCTCTTGATTCGAAGGACAAGGGCCTTGCTTTCTCTAAAGCCCCGATGTTCCTGCCAAGAGCTCCCATCTTCCCTCAGCCATGAAGAAGGTGAGCTCCTATATTGCTTTAGTTGGACCTCAGACACTTTTGAAAAGTTTTGGTGAATGTGGATTTCAGCTGGAAAGTAAGATGAATGGGCGTTACAATTAGAAAATATAGATGCATCTGTAGGGATTTTCCAGGCCATCATTTTCAGGGATATATTTCTGAAGGGGAATACATGTGCTGTTCAAGGTGTTTAATAGCAATAGATAGCATTCCCCTAGTGCTTTTATGTGCCAGAAGTTTGACATATTATTTCTACTCTTTTCAGTAATCCTGTGAGGCTGTTACTATTACTGACATTTTATAGATAAGAAAACTGAGCTTCTGAAAAGTTAAATCATTGGCTAAAAGTCACAGAGCTATGAAATGCCAGAACCAAGATTTAAACCTAGGCCTGTCAGACTAACAAATCCCCCACTCTTTCCATGTAGCTTAAGTTTTGTTTAAACGGGGTCAGGGGAGTGGATTCCTAAGTTGGCAAGTGTTTGTTCTTACGTTTCTGGCTGTATGTGCAGGATAACTTTATTTTGTTCTCCAGCAATCAAAGGATTGATTACAGGATTTTTTCTTGCTAGTAATGTCTAACTGAGCTGAATCACAAACATTGCCTTGTCTTCTGTCACTATTCATAATTTATTCATAGATCATTGATTCCTTGTTAGCATTATATCTGAGATATGTATTTTGAATGATCTTTTCAAGGCTTTTAGGAGGGTGCTAAAGGAGAGGTGGGGAAAGGTGTTTTATAGATAGCTTTAAATAGCAAACAAGTTATTACTTTATTTAAATATAAGTCATTCAGATTCTGCTGGTCCAAAAAAAAAAAAATTGCATTCAAAAGAAGTGAGAAGTAAGTTGAAAGAGTAAGTGACTAGAATAATAATCCATGAGAGGCACTAAATATAATTCCTTCAAATCACAGATATTAAAAGGAATTTTTAATAATAAAAGCAAATATGATGGCAACTCCAGAGTTCAGAGGAACAGGGTGTATATAACATTATCTTGTGTTATGTCATATTCAAAGGTATTTATTACAGGAATTTGACCTTAGATAATTGGGGGAGCTGGTTAAGCAGGCTCTGTCAGGCTATCGTCTTCACATCTGATGTCAGAGCTCAAAGTCCACAAGAAGGCAGTTGGGCAGGAAAGATGGATATAATGTAGGAGGGAGCAAGAACCAGCTAGAACCCACAGTTTGAGATGGAGCCCACAGGATGAACTGTAACCCACATCGGTTCTTGTAGACTTTGACCTCGGTGGTGTGGTGGTCCGCGGAAACTGGGTCTTTCTTCATATATCTAAACACCCACACCTGGCTCAGGAGTCAGAGAAGCAGAAGAAGAATCCAGCGGAAGGTGAAGCGGTTTCAGCAGTGGCTGCTATCCCACACAATGAGGAGAGCCAATAGAGAAGTGACAGCATGGTTGAGCTACAAAGCAGCTGCCGCTTCACTTCCACCCTTCACCTCTCCCTCAGGACTCTCTCTTGTGGCCCACCCTAACATACAGGAAAGGAAAAACCAAGAAATTGAGTTCGGTCTAGCCAGGTTGACGCATTACAAAGTTACAACATTAAATGAAAAGAACATTATATAGCACTGGGGGAAAAAAGGACAAAATATTATTGGCCACAATAAAATGAACTCTTCATGAGGCCAGTTAAGGTGTCTTCCAACACAACACACAGCCATTCTCCATAGGGGTGTGCTGTCTCCCTGCACTTTTTCTAGGTGTGAAGCTCAGATCACGTAGCCTTATTTCAAGAAGGTTGCTGCCTGCCTGTATGTTGGTCCAGAGGGCAAAGTTCTGGGCTTTTTTCTCTGCCAGTCTCGCTGTGCTAAAATCAGGGTGTTGGCAGGTCTGTGTTCCCTCTGAAGGCTCTAGGGAAGAATGCATTTCTTTGCCTTTTCTGGCTTCTAAAGATGGCTTACATTTCTTGGTTCATGTCCCTCTTCCATCTTCAAAGCTAGCAATGGCCGGTCAAGTCTTTTCATGTTATATACTTCTGACAGATTCTTCTGCCTCACTCTTCCACATTCAGAGACTTTTGTGGTTACATTTAAATCTCCTTGTTTAAGGTCAGCTGATGGATAACCATAATTCCATCTGCCATCTTCATTCCTCCTGACCGTATAACATTCACAGGGGTTAGCACATGGATGTCTTTGGAGGCCATTGTTCTGTCTACTACACCTTGGCATTCTTTTCATGACCTAGGCTATTTGTAGACTAGAACTTAGGAGTAGAATTTTAGGCCCTTTGCTTTCCACTTTGCCACATGAGCACAAACTATTAATTGGGGCAAACACAAAAGGGGAGAAAGAAATACCATGAAAAATATCAGTTAACATTCAAAAATAATTTCCTGTCACCCAAACAGCGTTCTTTGTTTACGAGGACCAGCTATATGGCCATTCTTATCTCTCAACAAGACCTTACTGGGCAACAGTCCCAGTTCTCACAGTCTAGTGAAATGGCTGGATCCCTGTTACCCAAGGGGTAGATTTATTCATTCTCCCCAAATGCATCTTCCTGGGCACCTGTGTCTCCACCCAGAACAAAATCCTGCTCTTTTTTAAAACTCGCCACCCAGTTCTTCCTTCTCATTGCTCTTCTAACAACTTGCAACTGCCCTCCGCCTTCACTAAAGGCTGTAGCAAGCACCTCATTCAGTTTTCCTTTCTACCACAACTCTGGCAGTCACAAGAATACCATTCCATCAACACTATTTTTTATCATCTTCTCCTTCATTTATCTCAGCTGTTATGGAGAGACATTTATTACTTACTGAATAGACCTATGTTCTCCTTCAAATTTCCCAGCCCCTTTGCAAATAGATAGGGCCATATAACTACTTCTGGACAAAGGATTACAAGTTGAAATAACACATTTTGCCTCCAGACCAAAGGATTTAAGAACTTGGTACAATCTTCTCATTCCCTGCCTTATAAACCTGGAAGCTCTGTGTTGAAATGGCGGCATTTCAAAATAAAACAGCATTAATAATAAATCTGAGACTGGAGTCCATCTTTTAATGCAGAATAGCTTGTATTATCTAACTAATTTAACTACCATTCCCAGAGTCAAACTCTGGAACTCATCCCTGGAAAGTGTTTCACGTTGGAAAGCACTTGTAAAAACTTCACATTCTTAGTTTATTTAGACTCTGATCTTTTTGGCTTGTTCACTTGGATCTATGACTACTTCACTTGTAACTTTCAGTTCATGGACCATTTATCTTAGTCTGTTGCAGCTGCTGTAACAAAATTCCGTAGGCTGGGTAGTTATAAACAACAGAAATTTATTTCTCACAGTTCTGGAAGCTAGAAATTCGAGATCGGGGTGCCGGCACAGTTGGGTGAGAGCCCTCTTCTGGGTTCATAGCCAGCATCCTCTCGCCATATCCTTACATGGTGGAAGGAGCTAGAGATCTCTCTGGAGCCTCTTTATAAGGGTGCTAATTCCATTCATGAGTACTCTACCCTCATGACTTAAGCACATCCTAAAGGCCTTACCTCCTAATACCATCATTTTTGGGGGTTAGGATTTCAAAGTATGAACTTTAGTGGGACACAAACATTCGGACCCTAGCACCATTCTACCCTCTTCCTGTTATCATCTCCTTCCTGTTTTTAGTTTCCTCCCTTATCCTGTCTATGTACCATAAACTGTCATTTTAGCTACTTTCCTGTCAATAATCTAACTTACCTTGTCTCATTGTCTTTTTGTAGCACCTGTATGTCAAAGCCCCAAGCCTGGCAAAACCCTACCTGGATGTATCCAGCTACCCACCTTCTCTGTGTTTGTACCCAGGCTGAAGAACACTAGTGAGAAAAATAATGTGAACTGGCAGATTTCTGAGCTGTTACCATTGCCTGGAAAGTCCGTGTGTCTTTATAGTCAATTCAGTCTTAAACTCTCATCTCCTCAAGCCTCAGTCTCCTGTCTACCATATTACATGGGGCAGATAAACTCACTTACTACTTTACAAAGAAAATAACACACTGTCAGATAAGAACTACCACAACCTTTCAAAAATCAACTTTACAAACCTATCTGCATCTGCACCCATCCTGTCTTCCTTCCCTCTTGTTATAATAGTGTCGCCCCTGCAAGAGGCCAGTCCTGCTTCTGCCCTTAATCCCCATCCTCTTCCAGCTTCTCCGAAACTTCATGTTGGCAGTTGTCCTTCCTCTCTATAGTAACTTCAGTCTTTCTCTTTGGTGTCTTTCCCATTAGCAAATAAATAGTCTCACTCCACTCCTTCTTAAGGAAGTAAAAAGCCATCCTTAATATACTTCCCTCCAGCTGTTATTTTCTTGGCGCTTCTTTACCTCTGCCATTAAGTGATGGAATTCCTCAAGGTGCATCACAAACCCTGTTCTCTTTCCACTCTACTCTCTCTCTTCAGGAAATCTCATCTAGACCAAAAAAAAAATTCCATTTTCTTTTTATTTCCAGCTCAGACTTATACTCTGGGTCCCCCACCCAAATAGCCTACTGCTTGCTTGATATCTCCACTGGGCTGTCTGATGCCTCAAACTCAACATGCCCCAAACTGAAGACGCATTTTCCACCAAATATGCACCATCTCCTTGTGCTCTCTATCTCATTAAATGCTGTTAACAACCACTCAGATACTCAGCCTAAGCACCTGGGTGTACTCTTTGACTCAACTCTATCCTTTCCCCAGTTAGGTCTGTAAACAAGTATTAACTAAATTAATTACCTGAACATCTCTTAAGTTCATTCACTTTTATCTGTCCTCTCTGTCTGATTCAAGCCATCACCATCACCCCCACTGGACTACTACACACTTTCATTCACATCTACTCTTGATGCACTCGAATCCATTCACCACTCTGCATTATAAAAATGCCAACTTATCTTAAAATCTTTCAATAGCTGTCCATTTGCTGTGAAGAAAAACCCAGATTGTTAATATGATTTGCACGACTTTGTCTCACTCTTAAACTTCATCTCATGCCTCTCTTACCTCCCTTTTACCCTTCAGTTCTATAATACTTATAACTTCATAGGTGCTCCATAAATATTTTTTGAGTGAATGAATACATTTTTAAAAGTTTCTCAAATTTTCCATGTTATAACATGAGCTGATACAAAAGAATTCTGTACTCTTCTTCTCTAAACACAGAATAAAATATGGCTAAAACTTCTTTAAGTATGTAGCTGAGCTTGAAACCAAGAGAGTCTACAAAGTATCAGAATTAAAGACAGGAGTCTATGTCTACGGCCATGTCACCCTGAACAAGCCCGATCCCATCTGATCCTGGAAGCTAAGCAGGGTCGGGCCTGGTTAGTACTTGCATGTCATACTGTTTTGGGGTTTTTAAATCTGTTTATTTCACTGAACAGAATCACTTGGCGATGGAGCCCTTTTCTTATTCATCTCTCTTCCTCTAGCACCTAGAAGATTTCCTGGCATAGTAAGTGCCAGAAATAAGTGCTTGGTCGAAGAATGAATGAGAACTGAATGAATGACAGAGAACTGATGCAAGATGCAGTAAGTAGGAACAATGAAACTTAATTGCAATATTCAAGTGTGACAAGATTAGTACCTAATCTATAAGCGTTTAAAACAATGGCAAAAGAGTCAAGTGTACATGATGTTTCTTTTTATCAGGTATATAATATGAGCCATCATAACAAAGACGTAGACACGTCATACTAGAATTTAATTGTAATTTTATGCTTACATCTAACTGGCTTTATATACCTCTATGTTATTCGTTCTGAGGAGTCAAAATGGCACTGAGGGCCAAGGATATCTGGAAATTTTGTCATTGGAAATTGCCAGTTTATGTATTCCAGATATATTCTCAGCCTTATAAAATTTATTCAGTTTACTTAGCTGTTTTAGTTCCTACCCTAGGAAAAGCTCCTTCCCACAGTTTAAACCATCTGTGCCATTACCTGGAACTACTCATCTTAATTCTAATTCTGATTGTCCAATATATGTTTGCCCTATCCTACCTCTGCTGACTTCTCTGTTCTTAATTGTTGTTTAGCTCTTGAACATTGGTAGTTAACAATTTTTTCTAGCTTCTCTCTTTATCACCTATTTTCTATACTCCTAGATGATTCTGAATTTAGCAGCCATGTGGTCTTTATCTCTTGGATCCAGATTCTTGTCTGAGCAAGTCCTAGTTATAGTACAACTGAAGTACCTTGTTGAACTACAACCAGTTCAACAAAATGCTTTTAAGTGACTATATTCTTTGTCTCTGTTGCCAAAAAAATATGTACTAATAGTTTCTTAAAACATGTTTTCTTGTTAGGATTTAGAGCAGTCAATTGTCTAGCAACTCAAAGAGGTATGTTTTTTGTTGTGGTAATGTTAAGTGGTGACCATTACCGCGGAACAGCTTAAATTCACCCAACTGAGAAGATTCTATTCCTAGATCCTACTATTCTGCCAGCAAGAAACATAAGCTGGAGAGGGACGAGTTGAAATTAGAGACTGCTAAGTAATCTTTGGCAACCGTGTGGGCCACTTCTAGGTGTACTGAAGAGAAGGGCCATATTTATATGGAATAATGTTCTTTTTACTCAAATATTTATGCTATTATGTTTCTGTGTTCTATATCACCTGCTTATTGTTCAATATCTAAAATGTGAGAGGCAGGATGATATAGTGGAAAGAGCATTCAAACTGACATGGGTTCTAACTGAGTCTGCATTTACTAGTTGTGTGACCTTTGACAAGTCACCAGATTTCTCTGAGACCATGTCTTCTTCTGTAAAATGGGAAGAATAATACTTACTTCACTGAGTTGTTACGGTAATAAATAAAAAAGACACATAAAGTGTCTGACAGAACATCTGGCATAAAATAGGCAATTATTTAAATAAAGTTTTCATTAAAGTTTTTCTATTATTTGTTTTTTGTATTCTCATTCATCCCCCTGTACTTGGCCTCGGGACTTCGAGTTGGAGGAGGAAATGAAGTGGATTTTTTTTATTTCGTTTGAGAAATATGGAATTAGGCTGGTTTGCCAATAAGAGTAGGCTATTTAGATGAGTCTACTTGATTTCAGGATGATGTCCAGCCTCATCCTTCACCAGCCTGAGTACTGCTTGTTCCAGAAGTACATTGCTGAAAGAGAAGAGTCATACAGAGTTAGGCATGGGTGTCTCAAAAAAGCAATGCCAGGACACAGTTTTGGAAACATGGTCTAATAGTCATCCAATAACGTTTACTAGTAGTCTGTGCAAAGAAACTCAATGAGACGATGTGAGGTGATACAAAAGAACATATCAAAATAAATTTTACATCATCAAAAATAGTTATGTCCGGATTAGACCTTAAAGGCTATTAAGTATTATTAAAGATTAGAGACCAGTTCCTTCATTTTAGGGATGAAGAGATGGGAACTTGGAGAAGTTAGGCAACTTGCCCAAGTAAACAAAACTAGCTCTCTTTACTGATAATGTAATACATTTGCCACTAAACTCTTCTGGTGACACAGTTTTTGTTCCATATAGAAATTTAGGGAGAGGCTGTCCAAATTTTACATAAGGACAACTCAAAAAGATATATTAACCTGTATAATTGCTTCCAGCTACATAAAGCTAAATTTACTATTATAAAAAATTTCCCATATAAGTGTTTGGAAAGACCACAAGCTTTCTCCTATGATTTAGCTGGGAATTATTCTTGGTGCCTAAATAGTAACCCTTCCCTGTAAAATATTGATATTCCTTGAAGGAAACTGAAGCGAATGAAATGAGTGGATTCAGGGGGTCGAATCAGGGGAGGTCTCAAACGAGATGTTTATCTTGGCGGCCTGGATAGGAAACCCATAACAAATGTCTAGAAATGGTCTATTTGGATCAGAAAGAGAATGGAAGATCAAGAAGTTAGACTAGAGAGCAAGAGCTGGAGCAAATAGCGGAGGCTGTGTTGCTTGTTTGCGGTTTTTTTCTTCTGAACTCCTTAGGAGTCTTAAAATTCCATGAAGGCCTCACTTTAGAATAAAGGAGAAGAAAATATTTTCTTCTAAAAAACCTTAAACATAAAATTCCAACTCTCAAAAAAAAGAGGCCTCATAGGGTGACTGGAACTCTCACTAAAATTTGCCTCACTTTCTCAAGAGCTTACTGAAGAAGGGCAAAGCCCAGACGTCCCTCTCAAATTCTTTCGTGGCATTTCTGCTTCCTTCAGTTTTTGATTACTTCATAGGTACTGGATTATAATGTTGTAGGAGGTTATAATTTTGTCTTTACAATATCCTTGACCTAACTGTGAAATTGTATTTCCTGCCTTTCACGTCTGATTGATGTGCATGTATTATAATGCCAGGGCCAGGGAAACATGTAGGTGTATTGTGAGATATAGGTAAACCAGTCAGAGTTAGAGTCATAGGGCAGCAAACTAGGGGCGAGGGAGTTTGTGGTAACCAGGCGGTCCAGCTGGTGTGAATGTTGTCTAGGTTTCACCAGCCTGTATGTATAGCATTCATTTGTACTGCCGACGGTACAATGCCCGTGGCACGCAGCCTGCCTTTGGCCTCTACGCTATTTTCTCATGTTTTTTTTTCTGACCGTGTCCCAAGAATTGTCACACAGGCTCCTACCTCATTAGGCCTCTGTGCCACCACCTCTGTTGACAATGGTCTCACGATATCCCCCAGCATGGAGTAGGCAGTTCCATTTCCAGAAATTTAACAGATGCTCCGCTGGGAGGTTTCTCCACCACACCCCAGCTGCCAGAGAGAGGACCCTTCTCCACTCGGCCACTCTGTCCTGAATAGACCAGACCTTTCTTTCCACACTCCGATGCCTAAATAATCACCAGGCCATGAGGACAAAAATAATCCCCACTGCCAGCTAAGGTATCTTCCTAAGTCCCTGTTATCTTTCCCAGGACCTGTCTCTTTCTAGAGTTCTGAAAATAGGACTGTCTGTTTTCTTCTGAAGAAACTGTAACTTCAAGGTGTGGACTTGCCCTGTGAACCTCATGGAATATTATAACAAAATGCAGTAGCTCAACATCAGAAAACTTGGTTCGTTTAGATATCCATGGTACTACATAGAGAGGGTATGATTGACTTAGGGCAGTGGCTTTCAAAGTTAAGTATACATCAGGATCACCTGGAATTTCTCTTAAAACAGATTTCTGGACCCCCTACTTCAGAGTTTTTGATTCAATAGGTCTGGTGTAGGACACGAGAATTTGAATTTTTCCAAATTCTCATGTGATACTGATGCTGCTGGCCCAAGAACCAGCTTTTGAAAACCACTGATCTAAGTTATGATGAAATCTAGAGAAAGTCACAACAAAATACAGGAGCCCAACGTCAGAATGTCTGGGTCACTCTGTCAGACGATACTCGCAAAAGTTTCACATAATGAGAGTATATTTGGCCAACGAATATTTTTTTTTTCAATAAGATGAAAATTACTTTTATCTTAAAAATTAATGACATTCAGATAAAACATCACATTATGAGATGGCAAGTCACCTAGAAAACTGCCGAGCATTCCCATGGCATCACAGTATTCAAATTCTCACAGAATAAAGAGCATTGTTTTTCAGACCCATATAAAACAGTGAACTTGCATTCTGCTGTTAACACTGGTATTTCTCCTTGGACATCGGAAAGGAATTTTTTTTTTTTTCTTTAAAGGTTTTTAATTCCTTTAAATCCTATATTTGCCCAGACTCTGCTCAAATGTAAGTTGAAGTCAAAGTTACAATAAAGAGAATTGATAATAACATTAAATAAGATGAACAAATACAGTAGTGGATAATGTAATAACATAATTAGAAAAATAGCAGTTTATTTCCTTCTCATATAGAATGACTATGTACTTAAATAGCATCACTTTTTATTATGATAGATTCACGTGGTCTCAAGAATGATCTAGAAATTATAATCGGTGATATTTAGGAAGATAAAATTGGGGAATGAAATGCTTCTGGCCATGTCTTATAGCTGTTAGCAGATGGTGGCACTTTCTTCTGCTGTGTATACCATCTCTGAGAACCATTTTTAGCCTCTGCTACACACATGTAAGTCTACCTAAGGACAAGATTAAGAATGTAGGGCACACTGATTGAGGCAGAGAGCTTTCACTGTGCCCCAGATGCTAACTATTAGATCCTAAAGATAGTTGGTCAAGAACTGGAAAGCAATGATTCTAATTCTGTGCTAAGAGCAGATGATTTGAAGCAATGATTCTAATTCTGTGCTAAGAGCAGATGATTTGGGCCTCCAAGGGAGCAGAGAACCCCTCAGAGCCCGGAAAAAAAGGTCTGATCTGTGTGTGGGCATATCAAGGAGTTTGGTAACAGCAAGGAGATTACAAATTGAGGGATGAATGGGATCTGCGAGGTGACCCCGCTATCTCATCAAAATGCCTACTTTGAAAACAAAACAAAACAAAACAGATGCTGATTTGGAGCCTGCTGCTTTGCTTCTTTCCACCCCAGAAATGAAATCAGATTCCTTCTCATGGCTGAGTCCCATTACTGGTAATCGAATTACTGAGTAGTACATCATCTCAAATAGAAGATTGAGCCTGAGAGTGCCCAGTGTCCATTAGCCATCAAGTGATATTGCATTAATAAACTCAAGTAGAAGTATAACATTACACCGTAAATGCATTTGGAAGAGTTTTATTATCATTCTAACTTAGTGAGTGTGCCAGCATCATCTCTTTCAACCTTAGGTAAACTAAGCTAGGTATTTAGAGAGATTAAGTCTTTCAGGATGACCCTAGGTTACCATTTGTGCAGGCAGTAAAAGCCTCCCTGGGTCTTTAATGTTTGTCCTTAAAATAGAAACACATCTTGATCAAGAAATAGAGTTCATACTAGGAATGTGTATATGTGTGTAAATGCACACACATACATATCCTAAAAAATACATAGTATAGTTTTCTGTTTATAAATTTTACATAAATTGTATCAATTTGGTTCTTTTTATCTTTTTCACTCAATATTATGTTTTTATATTTTATGTTCCTATATTTAGAATAACTTAATTCCTCTCACTTCTGCATGAGTCATCATTCCAATCATAAACATGCTACATAACTCCATTTATTTAAGACTTATTTGTAACCTTTAGTAGAATTTTGTAACCTTATTTGTAACCTTTAAACATTTTTCTTGTGTAGTCATTGTTGATTTATGGATGGAGAATTATGAATATTTTTAATACTTTTGTGATATCTAATTTTCTAATTGTTGGAAAGAGGAACACTACAAACCTTTATATGTTAATGCCGTAATCTACTTCTTATTTCTTCCTATTTATTTACTTTTGGGCTTGTCTTCTATTGACCAGGAGCATCTTTATGCTGTTCCTGAATGTAAAGGAAATGCTTCTAAAGTTTTTCCATTAATATGATTCTTGCTGTAGCTTTAACAAATTAAGGGAATTTCCTTCCCTTCCTTGTTTTCTTGAGAGCTTTTTATCATATATAGTTGTTGGACTTTATCATATTCTTTTTGTACATCTATCAAGTTGGTCATATGCCTTCCCCTCTTTAGAGCATACCTTCCTGATATGACCCTATTAATCAAGATGTATTGTTGTTATCATTGTTACTATTTATAGCATGTTGGATTCAATTACTTAATATTTTTAAGTATAGTATTTCGCATCTATGTTTATGTGAAAATGGCCCCAAATTTCCTTTTCTTATCTTATCAGATCTAGTGTGAAGACCATACTAGCATTATAAAATTAATTGAATAGATTTCCCACTAATTAGAGATTTTGAGTTTCTTGTGGACCTTACCCATAGAACAGTTTACATTTAGCCAATTTTAAAAAGTATTTTTAAAAATAATTGATTAGATTTCCTTATTAACTATTGGTCTATTCAAATTTTCTTTCATTTTGGGCAATTTTGAGATTTTGATTTCTTCCAATTTTTTTTCATTTCATCAAGTTTTCAAATTTACAAACTTATAGTAGTTCATAGTACTCTTTCATGATTAAAAAGATCTGGGTTTTTTCTGGGCTATTTTCACTTTTTTGTTCCATGTATTATTTATTTATATCCTCTTCCTTTTTTTCTTAATAAGCCTTTTTATTTAGTTCTAAATATTTTGAAATTTTCTTCATGATGTTCCCCTTATCAGTTATTGAGGGAGGGACAACCCAATCAATAGAATGGGCGAGAGTCTCACACAAGACATTCAACATATATATATGTGTATATACATATATACACATAAGGATGCATAAATACATAAACATGAGTGTATGTACATATTCACACATATATCTATTCAGATGGTATTATGTTTTATGCAGTCAATTTTATTTATAATTTATTTATTTTACCCATATATTTATTTATTTCCTCTTGATTCTCTCCTGCATCCCCAGATCTCCAACTAGGATCATTTTCTTGCTGCATTTAGAATGGGCCTTTTGGTGACCAGTTCTCTCGGGGGGTTTTTTGGCACAAAATGTCTTTATTTAAACTTTATTTTGAGGACAATTTCACTGGTTTTAGAATTCTTTTTCTAGCATTTGAAAGCTATCATTCCACTGTCTTTTGGCTTCATTTTTTTTTTTTTTTCCTGTTGAGAAAGGAGCTGTGAGTTATGTTGCTTTGTATGTGTAGGTAATCTGTTTTTAAGAGTTTTCTCTTTGTCTTAGCTTGTTTTAGCGGTTTTATAATTATATGCCTCAGTGTGCTTCCTTTATATTTATTCTGCTTGCAGTTCATTTTTCTTTTGAATCTGTGGCTTGTTATCATTTTTGAAAAATTACCAGCCACCATCTCTTCAAATGTTGCTTCTGTCTCACTTACTCTTGTCTCTTTTGAAACTCCAATTACATGAATATCGGACTGTCTCACTGCAATTTGTCTTTTATACTGTTTTCTCTATTTCTCATCCTATCTCTGTCCTTCAATTTGGATATTTTCTCGTGATCTGCATTCTAGTTCATTACTTCTCTCTTGAGCTGTGCCTAATCTGCCTTGAAAACAATCCATTGAGTTAGAATTTCAATTATTACACTTTCAAGTTCTGGATTTTCTGTTTAGCTTTTTTGCAGTTTCTAGCTCCCTGTCAAAATTCTAGATCTTGTTTGTGACTTCCTCGAAAACATTAAGTGTTAAGTACTCAATCTGCTAATATCTGTATCTTCGTGTGTCTCTTTCTGTTATCTATTGCTTTTCTTACTATTTTAGCGTGTATCCTAGTATTCCTACTGTTTTTAAATTGAGTGCTAGAATTGAATATGACAAATTGTAGAAATATTTTGAGGGCCACAACAAGGCTATTATTTCCTTCTAAGAGGATTTATTCTTGCAGGCAGGTATCTAGGAGCACTAGTGATCCCAGATTATTTTAATTCAGTCCGGTTATTAAAGTGATTTGAAGCTTAATGTTCTATTCTAACTCACCCTTATTCTTAGACTGTAGCATTTTGGAATGCCCGGTCCCACATTACCACTTAATTGGACCTGAACTCCAGTTTTCGGCCTGCTAAACCCTGTGGGTCTGGAAAGCTCAGTTCAGCTTTTAGCCTATCAGATGATTCTTCGTGAATCAATAGACGTCTCAAATACCAGGTTTCCTATCTTTTTCTTTCTTCTCCTGGACGTTGGCCCTGTAATTATTCATAGGCTCTCTGGTACCAGCTTTTCTAGTTGTGCTCAGCATAGGCATTGTTTGGAATAACCATGTTCGCCATTACAGGAACTATAATTTTTAAACCTTGAAAGACATTATTACTATGCTCTTATAAAACACATTATTTAAATAGATTTTCCTACATATTTATCATTTTCTACATTTTTAATTTCTTCTATAGATGCTCAGAATTTTTTTACTGTGAGTATATTGGTAGTAAATGCTTTTACCTTTTATTAAATTTACTGGGGGTGACATTGGTTAATAAAATTATATAGGTTTCAAGTATACAATTCAATAATACATCATATGTATATTGCATTGTGCGTTCACCACCCAAAGTCAGATTTCCTTCCATCACCATATATTTGATCCCCTTTACCCTTATCTACCTCTCCCCTTCCCCCTTTCCCTCTGGTAACCACTAAACTGTTGTCTATGTCTATCAGTTTTTGTTTGTCTTGTTCATTTGTTGCTTTCAATTTTATATCCCACATATAAGTGAAATCATATGGTTCTCAACTTTTTCTGTCTGGCTTATTTCACTTAACATGATAATCTCATGATCCATCCATGTTATTGCACATTTTGTCATTAGCTATCTTTATTTTGCCTTTATTCTTGAGAAGTATAGTTTCTGAAACCAATTTGACATTTTTTTTCAGGACAACAAAAATACCATTCTACTTATTTTAAGCTTTCATTGGTACTGTACAGAAATCAGCTATAAGTTTGCCTATTGGTTATTTGGGTTTCTTGAATTTATAGAATGGTGTCTTTCATAAATTCAGTAAAATTCTCAGCCATTATCTTTTAAGTATTGATCTTTCTTCTTTCCTTCTGAGACTCCAATTAATTACGTTAGGTCTTTTTATTCTCTATGTCAAACATATCACCCTTCTATATATTCTATCTTTTTATCCCCCAGTAATACATTCTGGATATTTTCTTTGTACTTATCTTCCAATATACCAATTCTCTCTTCAGCTGTATATAATCTACTATTCAACCTATGCACTGAGTTCTTAATTTGAGACATTGTGTTTTTCTATACTAGAGATTTTATTTGCTTCCTTTTGATCTATCATATTTTATAGGTTTGTCAACTATGCAGACTTTTACCCAAAAATTTGCCTTTCATTTATTTCAGCATAGTCTATGGCTATAAAATAATTCTGTTATTTGAAGGTTTACGGATTATTTTTCTTTTGTCTATCGCTTTTTCTTTTGTCTGTTTTTCCTCAGTTCTTGCTTGTAGCATTTTGTTTATTAACTTGGTTATCTTTGGCTTCCTTGTAGCCACTGTACTTAAGGAAAAATATACAGGAATATTCTGAGATCTAGGGTAAACTTTCCTTTTTCCAGAGAGGTTTTGAATTGACTTCTGCCAGATACCTAGGTACATTAATTATACTATCATAACCAGGCCACCTTAATCTAAGTTTAAGACTTAAGGCCCCTGAGTCTACCTCAGTGTTGGATATGTATACTGTAATAAAATATAAGTGCTACTTCATTTCTAGTTAACCCTTAGTCTCAGAGTGTAACTCTTTGAGATCCCAGCTTATTGTGGAAAGTATCTGGTATTTAGAGTCTCCTCAGCTTGTGTTACTCTGGGCTTTTTACTTTTTTTTCTTTTTCTCTATCTCCTCATTCAAATGAAGTTATTAAACTGAGAGTTCAAATTTAATGGGATTGGCAAACACCTTCAGGCCAGTAGAGGACTCTGTATTGTCTTACTTCTTTAGGTTTCTCTGTCCCCTTCAGGCTTCACCTGGTAATTTCTTACAATCTTGTCAGCTCTTCGTTAATTTTAAAAAGATTTTAAAAAATTATTTATCCATTATATTTAGTTTTTTTCAACAGAAGGATTCATTCAGATAATGTAGTTTGCTATAACAAAAAAAAAAAGAAAGAAAGAAAAAAAGGAGGAGGAAGAGGGGGAGAAGGGGGAAAGAATAGAAGTTCCTTGTTTTCAGTTCTAATTTTACTGCACAAAGTCAGAGCATATAGATTGTGTGTCAAGTCTTGGAAGTCTTTAAAGTTTAATGAACATAGTACTGTATCTCCTAAACCTAATAATTTGAACCCATTTACAATGATTATCATTATAATTATTGCTGCCATCTTTTGGCTCATTTTTTTTTTTTTATTCTAGCCGTTGTCAAAGTCACCACCTGCATATAGGTATAACCTGACAGCACATTGTCTCAGATGTACTATGGATCTCTTGCTTTCTACTCCAGGGCTTCTCTACCACTACTGCTTGGGGCCTTACAGGAACCTCTCACCCATTGTGACATAGGGGCAAACCAAAAAATGCAGATGAATTAACAACCGTGGGTGACTCTTGGTCAGTAAAGCATAGGAGCTGGGGGACGAATATTGCTCTATTCTATTCTTTAGGTAGGTAATTTTGAAATGCATTCTGCATGGCTCCCCAGAAGACTCTAGTGGATTGAGCCCCTGTTTGCCTGCCATGCTGATCAATTTAATAACAAAGGCTTAAATTGGCTTTCTCGGTTTCACTATTGCCAGTTCCCTACTCCTGTTCCTTGGGATTGTTTTCTGAAGTAAACCGCGTGCAAACAAGACCTTGATTCAGGCTCTCTCCTTTGAGGAAAGCTGGGAAAACACACGATGCTTTCTTCCTACCATTTATTGGATAATCAAATTTGCTTCTGCTGTTTTGAAATTTATTCGTTCTACTTTTATTCTCCTGGAGGTTACCCCTAAGTTATTGAACCAGGGGCACTATCTAAAGCTTATCAATATCTCATTCTTTTCCCCAAACAAATCAATAATCTTAACAAGTTCTTAACACACTTTGACATGCATCTGTATACCTCAAACTCCTATTTGTATCATTTAGCATTTTAGTTCCAGATTCATATTGATCAAGTGTGTTTATTTGTAGTAATTACTCATTTATACAATATCGAGGTACACAGTTCTTTACTTGTTGGCACATATTTCACTGCCTGGATTATCTCTCTTTTCCTGGAGTATAGCCTATAATTTCAAAGAGGATGTATGATAAACTTTCTGTAATACTTAGTTGTAATATTTAAATTATAGTTAAACTGAAATGTCTCTAGGTTTAAATGCATTTTCCTTCCAAAATTTGAAAATTTAACTCTAATGTCTTCTTCTAACCAGTATTGCTGTTGAAAAGTCTAATGCCTATCTGATCCTTATTTTTTAAAGGTGATTTTTAATATCCTTTTTTTTATTATTTTTTATTTTTGCCTCTAGAAGCCTTTAGAATTTTCTATGTCTTTGATATTGTTAAATTTTTTATAATTTGTTCAAATTTATCTTTACTTCAAAATATGTTATGTTCTTTAGATATCTAATTATTTTTCCCTTTAAGCTCTTCTTCATTTTTTGGCACAATAGATTGGTTTGGTTAGTGAAATTTACTCGAACAAAAGCCTAAGCCTTGGCTTATGTTTCTCATATGGAGAGTGTGTGTGTGTGTGTGTGTGTGTGTACATGTGCATGCATGTGTACAAGGGCAGCAGAGAAAAGAAAAGAGAAGAGATAGAAAGAGATGGAATGGAGAGGAGAGGAGAAGACAGGAAAGGAGAGAAGAGGTACACGTGCACCTTAATCTGGGTTCCATTATTTATTTCTTATTTTCCCTTTCAGTGGTCCACTTCTTCCTGGGGATATTCTCAATTTCTCCACTGTTTATGTCTCAGAACAAATAGATTTATTTTTTATTTCCTTTTTGGTCAGGGAGTGAGAAAAAAGGGAAATGCTCACTACATCCTCTGACTCTCCACTCCAGCTAGATCCAGGCTCTCTCCTATTTTCATATGGCTACTCCTAGTTGATACTCTTGCTTTCCATAGCCATGAGATCAATGTAATGGTCGATGTTCTAGATGTGTGTGTGTGTGTGTGTGTGTGTGTGTGTGTGTGTGTGTGTCTGTCTGTGTGTGTATGTCTGTCTTTGTGTGTGTGTGTGTGTTAAAGCACACCAAGTGTCCTGTTTTTGCAGAGCTCTAATTTCTACACAAAACTGCAAGCCTTTAACGCGGGTCAGACTTCTAACATTAAATAGATGAGGCATATTCTAGTTCAGCTTACTATGATTGCAACTCCAGTTTTAGGTTCCCACAGGAAAATGAGGAAAAGAACTTGCCTTTAGCACTCTCTCCCTCAGTCTGTATCCCAGTTGTGGCCCTCTGGCCCTTCATCTTTACCACCATTTTCTCTCTACATTGGGACTTAATCTACCTTCTGATTTCTAAGGACCACACACAGCATTTGTTGGCATTTCTGAACGTGCCTCTGGGTTTCATAAATTTTTTCTTCTCTCTTCTGGCCTGCCCAGATTGAATATGAGGTGGGAGCCCAAAGCCTGGACTTAATTTCCCATCTGATAGAACTGGTTTCGCTTTATTCTTAAACTCTCATGTGGCTATTTAACTTTGAGTGTATGTAGGCGGATTAATTTTTCCCCCCAGGATGCTAGGCCTAGTCTATAAGCAAATTCCAAAACTAGTTTACTATAGAAGTAACACGTCAAGCTGGTGAGAGGCAGTGGGGTGTAATGGTTAAGGTTGTGGGTATGAGGTCAGATAACCAGGGCTCAAATCCGAGATCTTGAGGTACACTAATAATGTGACTAAATTAGTTACAGTTTTCTAATCTCTAAGATACAAGTGGCTAACACAGATCTTTTCCCCCTATTATTTTTCTTTAACAAGTAAGCTCCATTATGGACCTTACATTTCACAAAGGTGGCAATCAGGTGGCAAGGGATAGTGATGTTAAAATATAGTGCCCATCTTTTTTTAAAGAAGTACAAAATCATAAATACAAAATTATATACAGGGCCTTGGAAGGGGCCTACCTATGCAAGTGAGCACCCCTGCGACTTAAGATTCATTAGTTTTACTCTAAATTTCCTCCGCTATAATATGAGTGATGTGGAATTTATTTTCATGTTATTCTATAGTGATATTGGGAAGTATTTACTTAATATAGTCCCTGGAAGATAGAAAATGTGCAATCGGGGTTAGCTTTTATTATTCTTGGAGGAAAAAAATAGGGTTCTGTGTTGAAATAAGTGTGGAAACACAGTAATTCAAGTGTGCAGATAACTTGTAGCTTCTTTACTTTGTAGCTGAACTGTTCTTCCCATGCTCACCATCAGCTGCTGAGAAAAACAAAACAAAAAATCTGGAGGAAAAAAGCCAATGTTCAATCCATTTTAAAGTTCTATCCAGTATTTTAAATAGTTCTTTTAGCTAGTGCTCAGGTTCTCCTGCATAAAATACCGAGTCTCTTAATCTGTCCTCTTTCCTTCTCCAAAAGGGCCAGCTATCTGGGGAGAGAGGTATGTGGCTTATATGATCTGAAGGCAGAGGGCCAACAAAACCTGGGGTCCTCAGTGCTCTACCTTTGCTGCCTCTTTGCATGCGGGGCAACATCCCCTGTCAGCCTGGTGGCCGAAAGAAGCTGCTGGTCCCTTTGGCTTGGCCAAAGCCTCTTGGCTTAGTGACAGCTCCTGTATATTAACACAAATAAGAAAAGTAGCTGTGATGAAAAAGAAGATGTCCCAGAGGAATTTTTTAAGTTTTAGCAAAAAACATTTCTAAAGTCATGGAACAATTGTAATTTTTCCCATTGATTATTGATTATTAAGATCTCTTTGTATAGTTTCAGCTTACACATCATTTTTACAGTCCTGCACTACCAAGTAAAGGGAGGACTGTCTATGCAATTAAAGAATTTAACTTACAGGTTTTTTTGGCAGACAAAACAAAACAGTACATGACAAGCACTGACTACGAGGTCTGACATGTATTAGGCTCTAAATGAATATTGTCTGTTCTGTGTGATGATTACCAGTTGCTTTATCTTTTAGGAATTTGGGAGAGTTGATATGGTTATACATGACTTTTAAAATTATAACTGTAAGCTTTATTGTTGTTGGAAATTATTTTTAAAAAAAATATTCCAAACTAAATATCTAAGCATTTCCTCTAGAAAAATTTGTTATAACTATCTACTTCACTCCAAAACATCCAAAAAACTTGAGTCATTCTTAGAACAGAAACGCATTTATGGCACTTTCATTAGAAAAGTATACAAAAGGATTCCAATGTATTACAAATAAAACACAATTATTTTATTTGGTTATTTTATTATTCTATCTCTGGGCTTTTCTTTTAAAAATAAAAATTGTCATGCTCCTTTAAAAATATGCCTTTAGGGATTATAGAATGAATATTACATGAAGATCATTTGGAGAACCACTAGTGGAAATGCCTACAATGATTACAGAAAGATAGACTTGAAAGAATCAGGACAGCAAAAACGCTTTCTATATGGGGGTCTTAGGACCCATGAAAGGCGATGGAAACAAAGAGAAAGATATTATGTACTTGTTATTTAACCGTTGATCCTATATTGAAACTTAGAGGCTTAAAATTCTCAAGGAATGACTTATTTTATTTCATTTTATTTCATTTTTTGGCTACATGTTCATGTGCTTTGTAATGGAAGAAAGCTTTTAAGAGGCTGCCTGCTGAGGAGTGAGAACTTTTTGACAATTTGTGTTATTGCTCTTGAAAAACAATGTACCTGCTATGGAATCTAGGTAGGCTGCTGAACTGATTGATAAACTGAGTGTGGCTTGTATCAATTCTTGTCACAAGAGATAAGTAATACGTGTTTAACCATTAAAATGGTCAACTGCTTGTGAACAGATGTTCTTAAAGAAGTGATTGAGCTAAGACTGCAACCTAGTGGTGAGTCTGTTATTGAAAAAAAAGTAGCTGCATTTATTCTAGGTCCTTGATAATGCTGCATGTGAATTCAGAGTGAGAATAAATACACAGGAGCAGTGTGTTTATGACCTTCTTGCAAAGACTGATCTTCTAGTCTTATTTAAGTGGACCAAATATGGAGGAAGGAAGACTGTAATTGGATCCTTGAAGCTCTTCATTTTATATATCATTTTTTTGCTTCGTCTGAAGCTTCTGCTCACTTCTCTTACTTTCTTTGTCCCTTTAAAGATGAAGACTTTGGCGAAACCTCTATAGTTTCTCTCTTCACAGTAGTTGGACTGATTTCTTTTATTTATTTGTTTAATCAGTTCCACTTTTACTTGCTTTTATTTTTGTGATTAGAGTGATTCAGATCATACTATTTTTTTAATCCAAGTTAATTTTATGTAACATGATTCTAAATATCATTCTCATTATTCTTTGACTCAACAATGGTGTTCAGCAATTTAAAGTTTGATGTAGCTTTTATTTCTTAGAATTGTGTATGACTAATTGTATCGATTGCTATTTCATAGAATATTGTATTAATATGGAAAAATTTACCGACAGTTATATTCAGGCTTTGTTCTTGTTATCTTACACAATATATAGAATATCCAAGAAAAATCTCTGTAAAAGAATTTTAATCTCTTAATTATTATACATCTTAATCTAATTTTTAAAGTCTACTTGTATCTTATCCCAATTTTCCTCACTCGTCATCAGTCCTTTATAAGCATATACTTAAAATTAGTTTAATCGTTTTTTCTTAATTTTATTATCAGATCATCTTTGTTCCCTAACACTCTAATTTTTAGTTAGCTATATTAACTTTCCTTTTATATAATTTTATTTTACCTACAAAACTTTATCTACGGCTTTTTCCCCCCTCTGTTTGCTCTTACTAAATCTTTTTTCTCTGGCAAAGCTTGGTATTTGGGTGCGAAGTCTGGTTAGCCTACACACAGTAAAATCAGTCTTGTGCCTTCATTAGGGTTATCAAAAGATAACACCATTAACTTTTAAATCCTTTCTCCACCTCAAGTCTTCCACATTTAATTCAAGTGCATTTTCAGCAAATGTCTTACTTCTTTCAAATTTATAGGCTCCTAAATTTTGGAGTATGTGAATCCATAGGCCAAGGCAGGTAACTCATGACTACAGACCCACTGCAGAATACCCATCTCTGTCAGTGAAATGTAGGCTTCTACATAATGCAGAGGATTTTTTATCTCTAACGTCACCCTAATGAAACTGTTTTGGATTTTCTTTTGCTCTTTTTTTTATTAATGTATTTTTTTAATTGAAGAAATGATTTAAATTTTTTTCTCCCATCTACCTCCCCCTTCCCCCCTCACGCCTCTGATAACTAGTCCATTGTCCATGTCCATGTTTGTTTGTCCTATTCATTTGTTGCTTTTAGGTTTATATCCCACATATAAGTGATATCATGTGATTTTCAACTTTTTCTGTCTGGCTTATTTCACTTAGTATGATTATTTCAAGGTCCATCCATGTTGTTGCAAATGGCAATATTTCATCTCTTCTTATGGCTGTGGTACATTGTATATATGTGCCACAGTTTCTTTAGCCAATCATCTATCGTAGGACATTCCAGTTGCTTCCAGGTCCTGGCCACTGTGAATAATGCTGCTATGAACATTAGTATACAAATATCTTTTTGGATATGGGTTTTCAGGTCTTTGGGATAAATACCCAGTAGAGGGATTGCTGGTAGATCAATTCTTAGTTTTTGAGGAACCTCCATACTGTTTTCTATAGTGGCTGTACCAATTTGCAGTCCCACCAGCAGTGTATGAGGGTTCCTTTTTCTCCACATCCTCTCCAGCATTTGTTATTACTTGTCCTGTTGATTATAGTTATTCTAACAGGTGTGAGATGGTATCTCATTGTGGTTTTGATTTGCATTTTCCTAATAGCTAGCAGTACTGAGCATCTTTTCAAAGATGTTGGCCATTTGTATGTCCTTTAGGGAGAAGTGTCTGTTCAGGTCCTCTGCCCATTTTTTGATTGGATAGTTTGTTGTTTTTTTTGTTGTTGTTATTGAATCGTATGAGTTCTTTGTATATTTTGGATATTAGGCCCTTATCGGAGGCGTTGCTTGCAAATATATTTTCCCATTCAGACGGTTGTCTCTTTCCCTTGTTGATGGTTTCTTTTGCTGAGCAGAAGCTTTTTAGTTTGATGTAGTCTCATTCATTCATTTATTTTTGCTTTTACTTCCATTGCCTTTGAGGTCAAATTCATAAAATCCTTTTTAAGTCCAAGGTCCTTGAGTTTAGTTCCTCTGTTTTCTTCTATGCATTTTATTGTTTCAGGTCTTATATTCAGATCCTTAATCCATTTTGAGTTAATTTTGGTATGTGATGATAGACAACAGTCTAGTTTCATTCTTTTGCAGGTGGCCTTCCAGTTTTCCCAGCACCATTTATTGAAGAGGTTTTCCTTTCTCCGCTGGATGTTTTTGGCTTTTTTGTCAAAAATTATTTGCCCATATAAATATGGGTTTACTTCTGGACTCTCAATTCTGTTCCACGGGTCCGTGTGTCTCTTTTTCTGCCAATACCATGCCGATTTGATTACTGTTGCTTTGTAGTATAATTTGAAATCCAGTCTTGTTCTTTTTTCTCAGGATGGCTTTGGCAATGTGGGGTCTTTTGTGCTTCCATAAAAATGTGATGATTTTTTAGTTCTATTTCTTTAAAAAATGCCAATTGGATTTTGATGGAGATTGCATTAAATCTGTATAATGCTTTAGGTAATATGGTCATTTTAACTATGTTGATTCTTCCAATCCAAGAACATGGAATCTCTTTCGATTTCTTTGTATCTTCTTTGATTTCTTTTAACAGGGTCTTATACTTTTCATTACATAGCTCTTTCACATGTTTCGTTAAATTTATTCCTAGGTATTTTATTCTTTTTGTTACAATTGCAAAAGAAATTATTTTTTCCAATTCTTTTTCTAACACTTTGTTATTAGAGTATAGGAATGCTATATAGATTTTTGAACATTGATTTTTGTATCCAGAAACTTTGCTGTATTTCCTTATTGTTTCTAGCAGTGTTCTTGTG
>NW_011888783.1:4144370-4149062 GCF_000151845.1 Pteropus vampyrus | reverse complement strand
TATATATATATAAAATACTACAGTGATCTGAAAGCATCTTTACAGTGTCCTTTAAAAAAAAAAGCTTAACCTTTAAATAATGCCTTAATTTGCATATATGAGAGAAACCCACAAAGTTATTTTGGGGGTCTTAAAGAGCTATTTTATCTGGCATTCCAAATATATCTAAAATAAATATAAGGAATGCATTCTATTTTATGTCCTTCTCTAACAGAAAAAAAAAATCTTCATTTGGTGGTTAATATTACTTAAAATCCATACTAAAAGCTCCTGGATACATAATTGGTTAAGGGCACATTAAAGTAAGTTACAGAATTAGAACTTTAGTAAGGAAAGAAAAGGCAAACAGATTTGGGCCCACAAAAAAATTACAATTTGGAAGGGCAAGAATGGTAGGAAAAAGGGGGAAAGGTAGGTGGTTTTTACTTAAATGATAGACATAAATAAATGACATCAAAAGAACTGTCATGCTCTCTTTTTTTAACTTTATAGGTTTACATAGACAGTAGGCGGCTAGAAAGAGACTATACACACTCGCTTTCTTCAAGTTTCTGATGTATTTGTGTGTTTAGCCAAGGACATATAGACTCAGTGGAAGCCAACTGGCCACATATCTCGGCATATCCCAGTGCAGCTTCTCTTGGCCACCAGACCCACCCCTACCCCCACCCCCACCCCCAAAAGAGGGATGGATCTACAACTGTTAGCACTAGCTGCACAAGAAGCTTAATTATGTCATGTCCTTTTTTTATACCAGGGGCATATATTACTCTTTAGGAAGAACTTAAATAATATATGACCTTATTAGTAAAAAAAAAAAAAAAAAAATTTAGACCTCTGGGATTCTCTGATTCTTTAGCCTGACTCAGCAGCAAGCTCATTCAGAAGAAAAAGCAGAATGAATGTTCAGATATCCATGAGTGGTATCCTGACTCCAGCTTCCTGGGGTTTTGCAAAGTTTGTTCCCCTCTCCCAGCCCCCGCCCCCCGCCCCCCGCCTCCCACACAACCCCAGATCACTGCCCAGAGCAATAAATTGATGGAATATAGAGAAGTAAATAATGATAAATCTTGGACAGGCTCAATATTTGTGTAGATTTAAGAGGAGTTGTAAATCTTAGAGCTACCAAAATGTAGCTTTTAAACTACAGCAAAATAAAAATACATGTGGAAAAAAGCATCACAAACCACAAACTTTGACACTTATGATCTGCAACAAGGTGACTTAAAATAAGGTAAAATTTCCACAGCACATTCTCTCAATCACATGTTTTCTCTCCTTACCTGTTATCATAATGTTTGATGTAATACTGACTGGAATAAGTCAGAACTGAGTTCTAGTCTCAGCTAATATTTTCCTTTGTTCTTGCTACTCCATATGTGGTACACGGACCAGTAAATTTAGTATCATGTGAGAATTTGTTTAAAACATAGAATCTCAGTCTTCATCCTATACCTACTAAACTAGAATCTGCATTTTAAAAGACTGCTGGGAGATTCACAACATATTAAATTTTGAGAAACACCGATTTATGTAACTTTGGGCAGGTAACGCTCTCTCTTCTCCTTGATTTCTCTTTATTCCAAAGATGAGGATCGGGCCTGGTTGTTATTTGGATGGGAGACCACCTAGGAATACCAGGTGCTGTAGGCGTAAAAATAAATAAATAATAAAAATAAAAATAAAACAAAGATGAGGTTGACCTACACGTGTAGGAATTTTAAAACTGGAAGGAATCTATCATAAGGATTAATGGTTTAGAGTGTGGATTCTGTAACCAGTGTGTCTGGGGTTGATTTCCACTCTGCTACTTACTGTGTACCTTCAGCAGATTATATAGCTTCTCTGTGCCCCAATTTTCTCATTTGAAAATAGGGATTATAGTAATATCTACTTCATGAAATTATGAATAATTGAATTTAATCATGTATTTAGTGCCCGCTACAGAATAAGTACTGTACAAGTATCAACTCTTATTATGAGTTAAGATTCTTGATTGACTAGCATTCTAGAACATATGGAGATGCCAACTGACTGACTTTTGAAAGATACTAGTGAGGGCATTCTGTTAGTGTGAGTTTGAATAATTAAGACAAGCCCTATGGAAGAAGTGGGAATTTAGAATATTTTTATGGGATAATTAAATTTGCAAGTGATTAGAGATTAAAACCATTAAGGGCATTTCAGGTAAAACAGACTAATAGGCAGGAATAAATATTTGGAGAGGGACAGAGAAAAGAAAGGAATCATATCTAGTAGGTGCCAAGAATTTTGAAGAAGGCATGCAGTAACTAGCGCAGTCAGCTTAGACAATTGAAGGGTTAAGAGGGGTAAGATTGAATCCTCCTAATTCTAGACCGAAAGAAAATGTTAGCTTCTGGCAAAGAGAATAAAGTAATACAGTAATGAATATACAATAATGAAAGCAATATAGACAGGATGGCTCAGTAGAAGAGAGAGCAAAAGGAATAAGAAACAAGGTTTGGTTATTAGACATGGAATAAGTAGGGGGGGAGGCAATTATAGCTCCAGATTTTAAGTCTGAAGGACCAGGAATGTGATGGTGCTTTTAGCGAATATGGGAATATTGGAAGCATAACTGCTTTGAGGAAAAGATATGTTTGTTTTGGAAGTGATGAGTACAGATGATGGCAATGCATCCAATAAATGATTTGGCAGATACAGTAGAAAGAGCTCCATTCAGAATAGGGCCAATCATATTAATTTTACCTTTTATTCTTGTTACTGTGCACTTTGCTAGCATCAATACAAAACAAAAGTAAAACCTCAAAATTCTAGAATATCTTTTCTTTATAAATTTCAAATTCTCAGTATCTGTCTACTAAATATTTTTAAAGTGAGCTTAAATTAAATAAATTGCAGTATTGCAATTTTTGTGAATCAACAAAAGGATTTGAAAGACAATGAGTCTCAGATCTTTTATTCCATTATTCTGGTCCCTCAACAGCATTTACACTAGCTGCTTCAAAGAAATTACAAATTAGTGAAAGATGTAGCTTTCAGATTTCTCTAAATACTCCTAGACCTAGAAGGCAAAGATCTCAATCTTTTTGTCCAGAAAATAGTCTAGCATAATTCAGTGTACACAATACTATTAGCCACTATCAATAATGTTTACCAGAGTCTCTTGCCTTTAGTGAAACAGGAACAGAAACATTGATTGGGAGGTGGCATGTATGTTATCATAATACTGATCACTGGGTGAAAAGTGCATTTGTGAGCAAATCTAGTACTGCCTAGCAACTGTTTCTAGGCAAAGGGTGGCTGGGAGCCAGCTGTGATTGCCTTTGAGGAACCATCAGCCTATCTCTACACATGTCATAGGATATCTGTTTTGGATTATTTGGATTCCAGTTTTAAGGTATAGATGTTCTTAGCAACTCTTAACACTAAATATTTTGCTTTTTAGTAATTGATGCAATTAACCTAATATTATTACTTTTTATCCATCTCTGAATATAACAACTACACAGATTTTTCACTATAATAGAGTATGTCTGAAATCAGGAGCTTTAATATTTTTAAAAATCATTCATGTCCATTCCTTTTAGGCTTGCCACATTCTTAAGTGGTCTTTGACTATACCCAGATTTACACCCACTTCTGAGAGCATAAGATGTGGTATTAGACATACCTCCAAAACTTTAAACTTTTAACTCTCCTGAAAAATCTCTCTCTAGCCTTTTTGTGTAGTCACTACTTCTACTGCCACTACTGAGCAGGGTTTATTTTCTTGCCCCTGGCCCTTGCAACAGGATATAGCTCATCTAATAACGGTGGAGCAGGAGTTTCCAGAGCAACTGGGGGTAATACCATATTAGTGGAGTAGAAGTCTTTCCAGGGAGAAGGGTGGTCAGAAAATTTAAAGGAATGTAGTAAATACCACAGCCTCACACTGGTTGACTACTTCATGATAGTCCTGAACAATTCAGCCCTCTAATTGTGTCTAAGCTGCTTGTGCCCAGAGCCCCCAAAATCTTCCCAGAGTATTCACTTACATTCAGTCAGCCATCCATTTTTTCTTTTATCCCCCACGGCTGCTTGGCACTCCCTTTCTTTGCTCATTTTCTTACTGTTGTCCAGTCTCGTAACTCAATTCCACTGAGTTAGGATCCTTTCAAAGTCTTATTCCTTTGCAAAGCCACTTTAGAATATTCCATCACATCTTTATGTAATTGAAACCCCAAGGACCATACTTCATTTTTCACAGAGCCTACTCTTTGTCCATAACCATAACCCCATCGGCCAGCACCAAGAGATAGGTTGTTACTTTCTCTAGCTGCTTATGTCACTTCCATATCTCTTTTTATTTTCACAAGAAGCCCCTCTTCATTTGGGAGACAAGATAGCATTTAAGATTGTGGGATTTGGATTTGGACCTATATTTTGAGAGGTTGGATAGATCACCTAACCTTTCTGAGCCTCAATTTCCACATCTGAAAAAGGGGATAAGAATATAATTTTGCAAGATTATGAAGAATAAATTTATTCATTCTTTTCACAACTCTTTACTGGTTACTATGTGCTAGGCATTCTTCTAAGTACTGAACAAAATAATTTCTTCCCTTGTGACGCTTGTATTCTCATGAGGCAAGAAAGTCTTTAAACAGGAATACACACACACACACACACACACACACACACATATATACACATACACATACAGATATA
>NW_011888783.1:4138177-4144320 GCF_000151845.1 Pteropus vampyrus | reverse complement strand
TATATAAACATAATCTAATATAAATCTAATATGAAAGAAAAAACGGTGCTGTAACAAAGGTTTAATTGGAGGTATAATTTACATGGTGAAGAGGTGGTCAGGAGGAAGAGCCTGAGGAGGTGGCATTTAAAGTGAGAACAGAAGGCTAAGTAGGATTCAGGCAGTGGTGCAAGAGACAGAGGGAGAGAACTTTGTGGACAGAGGAGCATCCTAACACATTCCAGAGACCAAAAGAGGCCATTGTGAGAGAGAGTATGTGTCATAGGGCATGGCCAGATAGGTAGGCTGGGGACAGAACCTATAGGACCTGAATGTGAAGCCCAAAGGAGTTTTAATTTAATTTAAAATGCAATGAGAAGAAGTAATTTTAAATGAGGGTATAACATGATTCATGTATTTAAGAGGTAGTTTCTGAGGACAGTACTTGGAAGACAGTACTTATTTGGTAAGTGAAGTTATCTTCATGTAGGCCTTGCTCTCCAGTATTTATTGAGAATAGTGCACCTGGGTCATAGTTTTTCTCTCTGCCCCAAACTCTTGCCATCTCCCTTTGATCAGCTCAGCCAGTGCTCCTACTTCAGAGCTCCTGACATCGACATCTCATAGGGATACTCTTTGGAGGCTCTCTAGACCAGGGGCTGCCCACGTGTAAAATCTTACATGCCAGTAAACTGTTAGGAAAACAATTTCTGTCCTTCTAGTTCTTATCATATCTGTCTATATCTAGGACTCCAGAGTGGTAGGAAATAAGGGTTGAATAAGTGGAAAGAGCTAAGTGGGAAAATAGGCAAGAGCCAAATTGTGAAGGGTTGCTTTGAGGCTAAGAGACTCAAAATTTAGCCTGTGAGAAAAGGAAAGCAACAGTGAACATTAATAGTTCCCTAAACCACAACACTTGCTATTCTCTGTGCTTGAAATGTCCCTTTCTCTTGGGATCACCTTCTAGCTCCTAGTCATCCTCCAGAATCTAGCTTAGCTCTCTCTTCTAGGAAAACTTCCTTGGCAATAGAAGATAGTTAATCACATTGCCTATTATGTATAGTGCTTGGTGTTCTTATGCTGTGAAATCACATGCTCACTTTTGGTCTTCCCTGTAAGTCTGAACTCTCTGACAGCAAGAACTTGTGTTCTTATTGTATCCTCAGTACCTAGCCATAAAAGATTTCATCAAAACTTGATTTCACCAAGTTTTTGGAGTTCTCAAGTTCTACTAAAAAATAAAGTACCCTAATAAGATTGGCAAATTGGAAGTAGAAGACTGGCAATTTCCTCTTGTAATCTAAAACCACATCATTTTGCTAAAGTTTATACAGATATCTGTGATTTAAAAATTGGAAAAATTGGCACCGAATTCTAAGAAAACATTTTATTTTTATTAACTTTAATATTTGATTCAAATATCAAAATATATAAAAAGAATACATAGAAGTCTTATTCCTACCCATACGTTTCTACCCTTTCAATTCTAGCTGCTATAGATTACAATTTTTATTATTTTTTGTCCTCCTAGTGTCTATGCAAATACAAGCAAATATGAATGTATTGTTTTTCCTCATTTCTTACATAAAAGATAGCTTAAAATACAGATTCTTTTATTCTTTGCATTTTTTAACATGAAAATTTATTCTGGAGGTGTTTCTATGACAGTAGTTTACAGAAATTTCTTATACTTTCTTGCAGGTACATAGTTTTCTACTGGATAGATGCATCATGATTTATTTAGCCAGTCCCCTACTACTGGATACTTGTGTTTCAATCTTTTGCCTTTAAAAACAATCCTGCAAAGGTTAATCTTGCACAACTGTCATTTTATATTAGCACAGATATAGATATGTACATTTACATGTATATATATTGATATCTACATCTGTCTCATATATACACTATAAATATGAGATTCCTAGAAATAAGATTATTATATCAAGAGTAAATGCATCTGAAATTTTGGTAGATATATTGCCAGAATTCCCTTCCTGAATGTTATTTTATTTTTCTACTCCTACCGGCGATGTTTGAAAGTGTCCATTTCCCCATAGCCTCTCCAACAGGGTGTTATAGGATTTTGGATTTTGCCAATCTGATAACTAAGGTATTACATCTCAGTGTAATATTAATTTGCAATTTTACTAATGAAATTAGCATCGTCTCATGTTTATTAATTTTTTTTTTTCTGTTACCCATCTAGTCATATCCTTCACTATGCTTTTCAATAAGGTTGGTCTTTTTCTTCTCTATTTCTGGAAGTTTTTATATATATATTGAGAATGTAAACTCTCAGTCTCTTCTTAGTTGCAGATATCTTTCCTATTTCGTCATACTTGTTTTGACTTTGCTAATGGCATATTTCTTACATGCAGAAGAATTTGTTTTATTTGTTTACTTTTAACTGTTAGCCCTTCTAGATTTTGAGTCATAGTTAGAAATATAAGGAAATATCTTCCCAAGTTCATGATAAAAATTACCTATGTTGTTTTCTAATACCTCTATGGTTTCATTTTTTTTACACTTAAATCTTTGATCCATTTGGACCTATTTGCTTTTCTTGATACATAGCATTAGTATGGAATCTGCTTTTCTTTTCCCCGCAACTTGCTACCCAATTTTCCCAACACTATTTATTAAAAAGTCTATCTTTACTGTTTGATTTGGCATGAACTTTTCATTGTGCACTAACTTCCCATATGTATTCAAGTCCATCTCTAGACTTTATATTCTGTTTCTTTAGTCTGTCTTTTCATGAGCCAATCTTACACTTTTAATTATTGATGCATTTACAGCATGTTTAAATATCTGATTAGTACCCTTATGTCTCTTTATCAGAATTTTCCGGGCTGCTATTCTTTCTTCAGTTATTATTTTCATGTGAACTTTAAAGTTGGCTTACCTCATTCCAGAAAACAGTTCATATTTTTATGATTGTTCCTTGATAATTTATAACTATAACATACTACCTTATGATATTGAGTCTTCTTATCAAAGAACACAGTGTATCTTTACGTTTATCCTACCTAACTTTAAATTTTATTTATTTATGAGATATAATCGATATATGAAATTATATTAGGTCCAGGTATACAACACTATGATTTGATATATGTATACTATATTTTTTTTGGCCAAACTCATGTCTTTAAAAATATTTTTTTTCAATTACAATTGACACTCAGTATTATATTAGTTTCAATATATACTATATTTTTCATCCATAGTTGACCGTCTGCATATGTGGAAGGCTGACCAGTAATATGTGGATTTTCAACTTCATGGGTGGTGGGGTGCCCTAACCCTTGTGTTGCTCAAGGGTCAGCTGTATATTGCAAAATGATCATCATAATGAGTCTAATTAACCGTTATCACCATATAGAGTTTCATATTTTTTTTCTTGTGATGAGAACATTTAAGATCTACTCACTTAGCAACTTTCAAATATATAATACAGTATTGTTACCTATAGTCACCATGCAGTACATTATATTCCCAGGACTTATTTATCTTATAACTGGAAATTTGTACTTTTTGACCCCCTTCATCCATTTTGACCACTGCCCCCCGCCTCTGCCCCTGCCTCTGGCAACCATCCATCTGTCCTCTATGTCTTTGAGTTCCAGTTTTGTTTTTGTTTGTTTTAGATTCCACGTACAGGTGAGATCATGTGGTATTTATCTTTCTCTGTCTGACATTTCACTCAGCACAATGCCCTCGAGGTCATCCATGTTGTTGCAAATGGCAGGGTTTCTGTTTTATGGCTAAATAATATTCTACTGTGTATGTGTATTTGTGTACCACAATTTCTTTATCCCTTCATCCATCGATGAGCACTTAAGTTGTTTCCATGTCTTAACTATTGTAAATAATGCTTCAGTGAACATGGGGGTGCAAATACCTCTTCCAGTTAGTGTTTTTATTTCCTTCAGATAAATACCCAGAAGTGGAATTGCTAGATCATATGGTAGTTCTATTTTTAATTTTTTGAGGAACCTCCATACTGTTTCCCATAGTGGCTGTACCAATTTACATTCCCACTAACAGTGCACAAGGGCTCCCTTTTCTCCACATCTTCCCAAGTTGACTTTTATAACCTTTGAGAGTATTCGAGTCTCCCTTTAGGTTCCCTTTAGGTTCTGGATATTTCTTATTAAGTTTTGAGTAGTTTATCTTGTTGTTATTAAAATGCAGTCTACTTGTCTTATTATTTCTATCATTGTATATATAAAATTCTGTATATTAATTTTTGCATATTAATAATTTTATATCTGGCTATCTTGCTGAATTCTTTTACTAGCAGTTTTATTTTGTCTTTTGGATTTTCCAAATGTACAATCATACTATCTGCAGATATAGAGGTAATTTTTATTTTGTCTAATTTTTATACCTTTAATTTTTCTATGGTTTTTGCGGATATCAGGCAATCAGACAGTGTGAAGGTAGTAGTAGTGATTGTGGGCATCTTTTTCTAGTTCCTGACTTAAGGAGGGATATATCCCCAGTGTTTCTCCCTTAGGAAATATGCTAGCCTTAGGACTGAGGTAAAATTTGTATAATCATATAAAGGAAGTTTTCATCAACTCTTATTTTGAGTGCTTTTTAAAAAAAATCGAGTAGATTTGATTTTTATCAAAATTCTTTTTAAGGACTTTGTATATAAACACAATTTTTTCCATGGATTTATTAATATGCTAAAATATATTAATAAATTTTGTACTATTGAACTCTTCTTGCATTCTTACACAAGTAGGGAGGAGGAACCCACTTGATTATGACAGATACTGCTTGTTAATATTATATTGTCCTTCTGATATTTATAAGTAAAAATAATCATCTTTTTTGTAATCTATTGGGTTTTGGTATCTATGTTAATAATTTATAAAATAATCTAGAAGTTTTCATTTTTCTAAGATCTGGGACCATTTAAATAGCATGAGAATTATATACTCTCTAAGGATCCTTCTGTGAGCTTAGATAATGGTACTTTTTTGGAGTAGAGTAGACATTTGCAGCATCTATAAGCGACAATTAAATTAGTTTGCAACCACTTCTTTAGAATTTCCCTCACAATTTTAGTATTATCTTAGTGTTTAACCTTGATATTCTTACCTATGCTTATTCTTTACTATGCTTATACTGCTTAACTATACTTATATTGGTACAACAGAGAGTATGATCACAAGGCACAAGCCTTGAGAAGCAGGGGAAATGGTCATCATGTTTGGAGACAGGAGTAGGCAGGAGAACCTTATATCCATTTTGAAGGGAGGGCAACAGGTAAAGGGCTATCTTTAGGGGAGGACCAGGTTTCCCTTAGCGCCTGAATGTGAAGAAGTCTTCTATGACAAGATGAGGATGTAGGAGGTTAATTAGAATGGAATTAGGATTCTAAAGGCTGCAGTGAAAGGGGCTGAGATGAAAGATAATAGTGGGAGTCACTAGGGCTGAGAAAACAGAAGAGGATTGGCATAAGGGAACTAAACGATTGAGCACTTGCCTTTCCCCTTGTACATAAGAGTTATGATTAGCAGTGATTGGTCTCCACCAGTTCTATTGGTTCTAAACTGCCTAAGAGTCCCAGACAGTCTGACCTGTCTCAGGTACTTGTGTACACCCGACTGGTGACAGAGGCGGAGCTGAAGGGCAAGACCTCCTAGGAGGTACATGGGCCGTCTAGGTTGATGAGGACTGTTGTGCCGAGCTCTTGCATTCTCACTTTCTATGTAAATAACTATCAGCAGTGGTATTTTTGTGAGTATATAATATTCACTCTTTGGTCATGAGCTAACTTGTTTGGACTTAATTTCTGGAGAGCTTTGTTGTTGTTGTTTGTTTGTTCATGGATTTAATTTTGATGTGACTTACAATCTCAGGTTACTTTTGTTACTGCGATCTTTTTGGTTTCTGTTTCTTAAATTAAGGTGCTTTGTAAACAACTACTATATTCAAAGCCCCCATATTCTACTCCTATCCAGTTTTCCTTACTTGCCTTGATAGCACTAGTCATAGAACGTTCTATTTGTTTGTTTGTTTGTTTGTTTGTTTGTTTAAGCCATGGTCATAGACGTATCAGTCCATGTTCCTCTTTGGGGATCTCCTACCTCAAAATGCCAAGTCCAAAAGATTAGTTTCTTGGCTTTTTATTTATAGTTCTTATG
>NW_011888783.1:4132963-4138127 GCF_000151845.1 Pteropus vampyrus | reverse complement strand
ATAATTTATAAAATAATCTAGAAGTTTTCATTTTTCTAAGATCTGGGACCATTTAAATAGCATGAGAATTATATACTCTCTAAGGATCCTTCTGTGAGCTTAGATAATGGTACTTTTTTGGAGTAGAGTAGACATTTGCAGCATCTATAAGCGACAATTAAATTAGTTTGCAACCACTTCTTTAGAATTTCCCTCACAATTTTAGTATTATCTTAGTGTTTAACCTTGATATTCTTACCTATGCTTATTCTTTACTATGCTTATACTGCTTAACTATACTTATATTGGTACAACAGAGAGTATGATCACAAGGCACAAGCCTTGAGAAGCAGGGGAAATGGTCATCATGTTTGGAGACAGGAGTAGGCAGGAGAACCTTATATCCATTTTGAAGGGAGGGCAACAGGTAAAGGGCTATCTTTAGGGGAGGACCAGGTTTCCCTTAGCGCCTGAATGTGAAGAAGTCTTCTATGACAAGATGAGGATGTAGGAGGTTAATTAGAATGGAATTAGGATTCTAAAGGCTGCAGTGAAAGGGGCTGAGATGAAAGATAATAGTGGGAGTCACTAGGGCTGAGAAAACAGAAGAGGATTGGCATAAGGGAACTAAACGATTGAGCACTTGCCTTTCCCCTTGTACATAAGAGTTATGATTAGCAGTGATTGGTCTCCACCAGTTCTATTGGTTCTAAACTGCCTAAGAGTCCCAGACAGTCTGACCTGTCTCAGGTACTTGTGTACACCCGACTGGTGACAGAGGCGGAGCTGAAGGGCAAGACCTCCTAGGAGGTACATGGGCCGTCTAGGTTGATGAGGACTGTTGTGCCGAGCTCTTGCATTCTCACTTTCTATGTAAATAACTATCAGCAGTGGTATTTTTGTGAGTATATAATATTCACTCTTTGGTCATGAGCTAACTTGTTTGGACTTAATTTCTGGAGAGCTTTGTTGTTGTTGTTTGTTTGTTCATGGATTTAATTTTGATGTGACTTACAATCTCAGGTTACTTTTGTTACTGCGATCTTTTTGGTTTCTGTTTCTTAAATTAAGGTGCTTTGTAAACAACTACTATATTCAAAGCCCCCATATTCTACTCCTATCCAGTTTTCCTTACTTGCCTTGATAGCACTAGTCATAGAACGTTCTATTTGTTTGTTTGTTTGTTTGTTTGTTTGTTTAAGCCATGGTCATAGACGTATCAGTCCATGTTCCTCTTTGGGGATCTCCTACCTCAAAATGCCAAGTCCAAAAGATTAGTTTCTTGGCTTTTTATTTATAGTTCTTATGAAAAAATTACATAGCTTACCATAACCTATTCTGAAAAGGGTACACTTTGAAATTTGTTTTCTCCAATGATGTTTACAAAATATGAACCCATGTGTTGACGTAGGAATGAGAAACAAATTGGAATTTTATACTTCTTTCTCATTTAATGTAATTATGACTAGACTTTTGTGTTTGACCTACACTGACTAGCTAAAATCACATTAAGGCAAAATGTTTTATATAATTAGCTCTCTTTCTTCATTTGGTACTTTTTAAAAGAGGAATAAGCTTTGAAAAATTAAAGATAAATATTAAATACTAACTATAAAAAGATGAGGGATAGATAAATGTTTGAGAGATTCCAAGACAAAGTATATTAATACCAAGGATAACTATCTTTTAATTCTTAATATAACAGAAAAATTTTCTTAATGATGCCACATGTCCATTTTCATTACATAAAAGTCTAGTCATACTTGCTTTAAATCAGAAAGAAATATATCATATTCCATAGTTTTCCTAACTAAAACCATGGTTTCACTCAGTAAAATTCTGTAAATTTATAGTCGATAATTATAGAAAAAGCCAATTCTATTTAATGTCTGTAAAATAAAAATTATGTTTTGGAACTGTATAAGAACCAGTATATAAAATATAAATATAGATATTCACTATAAAATATATAAAAGTTTGAAAGGAAATATATCAAAATATTAAAGGGTTTTTACTTTTGAGAGACATACTAATTTTTTTATTCTGCTTAATCTTGAACAGATAGCTGAGTTAATTTAGCTTCTGGTCAATCACCTATAGCCTTCAGTGAAACATTAAGTTAATAAAATACTGACATGAAGAATGCTAAAATATAACTTTTAGTTGGTCTTAGATGATTCATTAGAAAATCCTTGATTTACAGATAAGCAAAAGTCTCTAAGAGACTTAAAAATCTGTAAAGCTTCCTAATTATTTAGGGGCAAAGCCAGGGCTTTAATTCAGTTCTGATTAATAGATTTATAATTAACTTAAACATTTTTTCTTAAAAATATACATGGTAGAAATGTGAAGGCAAATATGAGAAAGAAAAACAATTTAATCAATCGTCAAATGGTCAACTCAGAGTACTCAAACCATCTTCTGTTTACAGGAAGAGTAATTTTCTGATGCTGCTGCTCATAGTTAGGGATAATTCTAAATTAGGATTCATACTTTGCTTTTTTCATTCTTGCTGAGGGAATAGCCAGATATAAAAAGTTGTCTGCCAGCACTGTCAGCTGCTGAAACAGCAGGGAGCCAGCTGTAGAGGGAAAACTAAATTTTAGCTGCTCTGGAGAAGAGGCTTCCACTAATTTCGGTGATGATGCTGGTGCTTGAAGGAACTCGAGATAAGTCAAGTAGATGAAATATGGACCTCACATCCTCATTACAAATGCTTATGCAGAAGCAGGGACTGAGTGGTGGACGTATTCTCTTGTCTCATAAGAAAATGTTTGCCAGTAGATTAAAATGGAAATGTGTTCTGGACTTACTTTTCAGTAAATAGGTTACTTTTTTTTTTCTCAGCCACCAAAAAAGAAAAACCTATAGTCAAATGATATAAGTTTATTATCAGGAATCAGGAGTGACCTTAAGAGACTATTTATTTGACTCTCTAATAACTGCCAGAAAAAAAGAAAATGATTTCAGATCAATTATGCCAAAACCAAAGTCTTTATTTGGTAGATATCTCACCTGGTTGGAGTTGACAGCCCTATTAATCAAATGTCCTCACCTTCATTGCTACCTAAGATGCTCCCTTCTGGTGCAGAGGACATGAGATTTAAATCCAGAGAATTCCCTGGATTAAGATGACTAACTGAGCATGCATGTTTACTTCCTAAAATCCCACCCTTGCCTTCTCTACACCTGCTACCTAGTGGAGTAGAGATTAATTAGGATAGGTTGTAAGAAATAGCGGTTGGTTTGTTTGTTGGTTTTTTGAAAATTTGAGTAGTAATATGAGTAAATTTTTTATTCTAATACAATAAATTTTTAAATTGGCTATGCGTATATTGGTTTTATAACTTTCTGTTCAAGTAGGATATTCTTCTCAACCACCCTAGGCAATAAAGTAGTTGGGAAAAAATAGAGTGAACAGTTTTTGAAGGAAAACAAGCCCTAAATGTAGAACATACACAGAAGAGAAACTTGTGATTAAAACTCTATGAAAAGCAGCTTTGGGAAAGAAAATAGAATTGCTAATAGAGCCACAAAGGCAACATCTGAGAGAAACAAGTTCTATTGTAATGTCTACTAGGATATTTATGACTATTCAGGTAAGGCAGAACAGCTTGGTGCTATGCTTAGGCCTCGCTTCCCTGTCATCTTCAAAGGGGCAGAGGGGAGCTAACACTTTATAAAGGTGATCCGGTGTTTCTTTGAGTGAAAGACAGGAATGTACATGTACGCAAGTTATTTTTTTTCTGGCGGAGGCCAGAGACACTTTACTCAGCCACTTCTGCTCTGGTGACTGGGAAGTAAAAAATACAAATTTCTAAGTTTCTCCTTTCTCATGTTGCACACATTAAGGACTAATGCTGATCTCTCCCTGTGGAACCCAGAGGTTTCTTGTGGATTATTTCAGCACTAGGTTGGTAAAGCCTTAAAGCTGGGGAAGGGAGAAGGAAGAGCCAATGACATTCCTTAAAAGAAGAATTAGGCCTAAAGGTGGAATCTTGCATTTGATTGTAATTATTTTGCATCATATGCCTGAAATAAGTAGACCTAAATATTTGTTTTAATATAATCGATTTGTATATATTTTAAAAATTGGTACATAATCAGACAAATCAATTAATATAAGTGTATTCACATTCTATGATTGTCAGAATGTACCCACTCTAATTCCATTAATCATATCGTGAAGAAAAATTACATTTCTGGGTTACTGTATTTATATAAAAGTTAAGTTAATCATAATAAAAATGATAAGAATCCTAATTTATTTAAAATCTAAAAGATTCTGAGCTAGATTTTGTATAATTTATGATTCTCACTTCCTCTGTAATCTGGATGTAGTCTTTACTATGTTATACCCTTAGAGAGCTGCGTCTCATGTTAGTCTACCGATCGTCAGATTCCCGTCTTTTTCACATTTAGCTTTGCGGCTGGACTCTGGGCCTCAGTGTCCTCATCTGCAATGTGAAGGAGTCAGGTGAAGTTATCTATCCCTAAGGTCCTTTCAAGCATGAATTTTGCATGACTAATTCATTGTAGAACACAACTAAAAGTTCTTTTGGAGCTTTTACTATATTGTTAGGAGTCATGCTGGGCAGCGAAGGCATCACATAGAAAGTTCAAGGAAGCACAACTGAGTAATGCCCATGTTTTGAGGTAGTGACCTCAATGAGTGGGAAAATGGCCTTTAGAGGTGTTTTAAGGAGAAACAGCCTGAAACATATTCTTGAATATTTTGGGATAGAGAAATACAAAATGGATGTGTCCTTTTAAATATTAAAGTACTTCAAGCACTTTTGCTGTGCATACCCACGGCGCAAGCTAGTTTGGACAGAGTCTCTGGCCTAGCCCTGCAAAATGTGGGGTTTGAGGTCGAAGCAGGTTTGGCTGCTAAGCCTGGACCCGAGCTCCAGACCCTTACCTGGGAGGGCTGCGGTGAGACTGCCGCGAGTTCACCTGCACGCGGCCGGGCGCAGCGCGGCAGGCGGCGAGCACCTGCTCTTTCTCCGGCAGGTCTGGCCCGGCCTAGTGCGGAGGCCTCGGAGACCGCCCCTTCGCTTACTAGGGCAGCGCCCAGGAGAGGTGGCAGCCCAGGTGGCTCGGATGAGGGGCCAGGGGCCGGGACAGTACAGTGACGAGCTCTCTTAAGCCTTCTTCGAACTTCGGGGAGGTCTAATTCCTGCTG
>NW_011888783.1:4129771-4131908 GCF_000151845.1 Pteropus vampyrus | reverse complement strand
CATCTTTTAAGATCTGGTGTATAGGGTATTTATCTTAAAGAAAGAAAATTTTAGTTAAGGATTCAGAGGAATAAGGAATCTACCTTTATTATAACAAAGTATAGAACACATCAAGATCAACACTTGAGTATACCTTTTTTTTCTTTGGTTGAGGTTGTGTTTCAAGTACCTGATAACAGCTATCATGTATAGATGGGAATTAACATTGCTTAGGTATTCTGCTTGACATATTCAGCAGAACGGTCTGGGAAAACGGTAACTTTAATTTTTAACTTCCTTGTTTTGCCATCAAACAAAAATTATTTAGGCCCACAATCTTAAAGCAAAAGGGTACCTTAAAATCATAAGGCAACCTCCAATCCACTTTAGTATCCCTTCCATTGCACTCCTGACAAAACAGCCACATTTTTTTGATGGACACTTCAGTGACAGGAAGCTCACTACATTTTGAGGTATCTCTCCTTTCTGTTATTGTTAGCAAAGCCTTGTTTACATTGAATTGGCACTGCTTCCTTGAACCTGTTTCTCATTAGTCTTACTTTTGCCAGTAGCCCCCCAACTTGTGAAATTACATGCAGATTTTTCAGAGGAGAAGATCTAAAGCTTTCATCCATCTAAAGAGAGTTCACGACTAAAAAATAGTTAAGAAATGAAAAGTCTAAAGTGATACCACATGTACAGGACTTTTGTCTCCTTTACTTGACAGCCTTTCAGATCCCTGAGCCTGAGCGTCCTCATCTGTAAAATGGGATGATAATATATATACTCTACCCATAGGATTATTGTGAGGATGAAATGAGATAATCTTCATAAAGTACTTAGTGTAGTTGTCTAGAAGTCAGTAAATGTTATCTTCACTAAATAGTAATCACTTTTATGTTTCTTTCCTTACCTAAGAACCTCCTTATGTTAAAGATTCTTAGCCCCAAATCGAATTCAATAATTCAATCTAATCTGAACACTGCAGACTGCAGTGGGTTCTTATCTCCAGACGAAATCATCTAATAATTATACAATTAAAAATGTCTTGAATTTGAACATATTTTTTCTTTTGTCTTGTATTACTTTAAGCCTCTCTCCAGTTTCTAGTTTGCTAGCTATGTTTTAATCTTGATTGTGGTATTCATCATGTTAATTTTACCTTCTGGTTTTGTGTCACCTGCACATTTAGTGAGTTTGTTGACTAGACATCCAAGTCATTGATAATATATGAGATAAGTCCTTTTGCTAGTTGATACATCTGGAAGCCTGTGGCACAATAGAAATGGTCCTGGACTTTTGGAGCTTGGTTTTGGAGCCTGACCCTGACACCACTAGCTTTGTGGCCTTGAGGAACTTCTATGTTAATAACATGAGATTAGTAACCTCTGCCTTTGAGGGTGCTTGTTAGAAGTGAGTGTACTGAAAGTGCCAAGTATAGTACTGGCTGGCAGTCTAGTTAGCTCCCGTCAATATTGCTGAGGCAAATGAATGAACTGCTGAACTCAGCACTGTCCTTCTTATTTATCAATTCTAGCCCATAGATCAGTCTTCTTCATAAGGACATTATGAGAAATTTTTTAATAAAACACCTTAGTAAAAGATATTGAGTATTCTCTGATCTATCACAAAAGTAAATGATGTTAGCATTAAAATGACTGATTCCTAGTGAACTGCTAGTTTCTAGAAATCCCCAATATTTTTCCCCCGTATGTTCCCTGTTTCTACTGATTAAATCTTGAATTTTGCCAGATATTGGTATTAAACTAACTTGTCTGTAATGCCTAGGAATTGTAATTCCATCCTTCAGTTTTGATTTTTTTTAAAAAAAAAATTGGGAGAAAAATGTGTTTGCATCCTTAGCCTCTTGAGACCACAGTCCTTTTCCATGTTTTTCCAAAGATTGTCAGAATATTTCTATGCTCACAACTGTGGGTTTTTCCTAGAATATAATTCACCAGAATTTGAAGACATGAATATTTTTAAAGTGACCTCTTCTGCTTGTTACAACTGGTTCTCTCTTAATGAGGTTTCTTCTGTCCTTTCAGCTAAAGATCATTTGCTTTTAGGAAAGCAAAACAGTTGCTGAGCAGTTCTGTTTTCTGTCTCTGATTAATTAATATACCATCTGCCCTTGCATTTGGGATTTTTTTTTTTT
>NW_011888783.1:4121008-4128651 GCF_000151845.1 Pteropus vampyrus | reverse complement strand
GACTCCTTAGGAGTATGGAGTGTGTATCATGAAAGAATTATTAAATTTTAAATAGCAAAACTTTCTGAATTCTCAGTCTTTCGACCTAGAATCTAGATGGATTTGGACACTGTTTTCCCGTCACCACATAAAGATGTTTTTTTTTTTTTAAGTAATCAAAATGACTTCTACTATTGCCTGTAATTTAATTCAGTGCATAGCACTTAACACCCTTAATTTATTATTTATGCCTCCTTGTTCTAAAATATTTGAAGTGGTTTCACTACATAACATAAAAACTAATCTAGAATTTGTAGGAAAGGAATAAAACTCTTCCTCTACCCTTTTAGATTCATTGGCTGGATCTGTTAATCAAACTAATAATAAATTAACAGGGAAAAAAACATTTAATTACCTATGTGTGCATCGGAGTTCACAAAGAAATGTTCAAGGAGACAGTTAGAATCGGGACCTTATATACTATCTTAACAAACGGTGATCAAGAGTGGAAGTGACTAGGAATAGGGGGTCTGCGGCTCCTGGCCTCAGGTTACATTATGGGGAGGTGACTAGGAAATGTATAATAAATAGGGTTGTTTAGTAAGGTTTGTCGCCAGGTGGTAAGAGTTGTCCCTGGAGTAGTTCTCTTCCTGGTATGGAAGAGGGAGAGACCTCTAGGAAGGGAAATTTATGCCCTTTTTTTTGGACAAAAAGAGGGAGGGAAGAGGGCTAATTAATTGCCTTAAGCTCAAAACAATCCTTATGCCAACGTGGCATATTTTGGGGTGGCAAACTCTGATCCCCTTCAAATTCCTTAATGACACTTGAGGTAAAGTTTAGTGACTCAGAAAAACATCAGTTAAGATAATTTGATCAATTAAAATGACTTAGTTTAGGTATTTTGGACCAACCTTGAGTTAGAAACTACTTATTAAAGTTTGGTTTGAGTAAGGCCTATGGTCACATCGCTGATTAAATCCCTGTATTCTTATCTAGTCGAAAGTCAATCAAAAAACTCCTTATGTCGAATCTACTGGTTTTTCTGACTTTTGAGCTCTAAATGACACAAGTTTGCTGTATGAGATATATTTCTATTCCTAGGCCCAGTGAAGTTCAAAGAAAACACAGTGAGTAAAGATTTTATGCACTGATTTTGAGTATAAAGTCATTTTGCTTAGTGGAGCCTTTTAAGCTTGTTTTTTTGTTTTTTGTTTTTTTTTTAATGATATCAAGGTATTATTTTTTGTAAGAACCTTGGTCAGGTTCTTGGATGAACTACCAGTCTGCATTCAGAGAAATAAGAAAATGCTTGACAAAAAATAAGTTTACCAAATTCTAAAATCTGAAATAACTTTTCCTTTCTGGTACATATAGCTTTAGGATTAATAAAAAGCACACTACTCTGTATGTATAAAATGCTGCCTCCAAAGTGGATTTAAACTAGAATGTAAGATTCAAGAATATTTAGGTAAACCACAGATAATAAATATTGAGTTTATGATAGATATAGTAGTTGCTCAGCTTTTTAATATTTCTAATTTATTTGTAAACACTGACATTTTGGAGGCTATCTCCCATATCCCCTTATATATTTGTTCTTGGTTCTGATAGAATCCTGCATTAGTTCAACCCATCTAACTCAGCATTATGGTGGCTTCTTTTTTAATTCAGATATAACACAGTCTTGCTGACTATTTTTAGTTGCTAATTGAGTGTTATCACCTAGACTGTGATATGGGCCCAATGCTGTTCTCTCTCTTCACAAAATGGTTGAGTCTCATATTAGCATTAAATCTGGCCTTGAGGCAGCTGTGTATTGCACCAAATTACCAATTTGGCTTTTTAAAAGAGATATATTCTGATGATAAAAATAATATGTGCATTCGAAAAAATTTGGGAGAGAAAAACGTAGAGAAGAAATTTAAAGTATCTGTAATCACACCACCCAAAGAGAATCTCTATTGATGTTTTCCTATATTTTATTCTAATCTTTTAAAAATGTATATATTTTAAAAATTGGAATCATACATGTATATTATAGTTTCCTGCTTTTAAAAGTTAACTATCAATTCCGAAGACTTGGGTGAGTCTTCTAATCTTTTTCCAACTTTTCTACTGTATTTTTAGGAAGCAGACTCTAACATTTTCAATGTTTGGTGTAATTTCTTTAGCTAATGATAATTATACTTAAAATTATATTACAAGGCAGGTCGATAACAGTCTTAAAAATATTTTCAGTGAATGGAAATGTTGCAAGAAATTACTAGTTCAAATAAAAAAATATGTGAGTACACAGTACATGTTTTTAAACAGTTTTTTTTGTTACTAAAAGCCTGAGGTTTTGGTATGGATAAATAAACCATTTCATTAGTAATTTAAATAGTTAACATATGAGCATTTTCTCATGTTATTTAATATATTTTTTAAAACTTACTCATTTTTTTTTATCATCAACTACCCTAAAATTTAGTGGATTAAAATATTAAACATTAATTTCACAGTTTCTGTGGATCAGGAATCCAGGTACAGCTTAGCTGAATGCTGTGCTGCAAAACCTCTTACAATCAAGTTGTCAGTTGGCGCTGCAATCTTATCTAGAGACTTAACTGGGGGACGGTCTCATTCCTTGCAGTGTTGTACAGAGATCTGCCTCAATTTGCCACAGGGCTGCTAACAACATAGTAGTTGGCTCCTAGCAGAGTGAGAGGAGTGCAAGACGGAAGTCACAGTCTCTTCAAAACCTAATCTTGGAAGTGACATCCCATCGCTTTTGCTATACTCTTTTGTTACAACTGAGTCATTAGTCCTACACTCCGGAAGAGAGTATTAAACAAGGATGGGGATTCCAGGAGGCAGGATTTATTGGAGGCCATTTCACAGGCTATCCACCATAGTTATTTAACAGTTCTATAATATTCCAGGACATAGATGTATGAGAAATCCTATTGTTGGCCATTTAGTTTATTTTCAGTTTTTATTATAAGACTTTCATGAAAATTTCTACATATAAATTTTGGTTTGCAACCCTGACCATTTCTTTACGATACGTTTCTGAAAATGGAATATTTGAGTTAGGGCTTTTAATATGAATTGCACTACTTTTGAACCAATTTGCACTAATATCTGTGTTAGAGAGTGGTCATTGCACCCCATCCCCTTTAAGACAATTATTCAAGAATGAGTGTGAAGAACACATTTGTTCCATGATTAGGCAGCTTATTTGAATTAGCATATGTCATGAAATCTGAAAGGGAGGCAGTGTGATATAGCAGCAGGATCCCTAAAACCAGGGTCAAGAGATGTGCAACACTCAGTGCGGCTGGTTCTCATACCATGTCATCCAGGCCGCATGCTTCTCCAGGCTGGATATTTAACCTGCTTAAGTATACAGTTATATATCATTGTATGTTGTAAAGCAGTGGTCCCCAACATTTTTGGCACCAGGGCCCTGTGCTCCCATGAGAATCTAATGCCTGATGATCTGAGGTGGAGCCGAGGAGGTGATTCTAGTGCTTAGGAGCGGCTGCAAATACAAATGAAGCTTGCTTCCTCGCCTGCTGCTCACCCGTTGTGTGGCCAGGTTCCTAAGAGGCCATGGGCCTTACAGGTCCACGGCCTCGGGGTTGGGGATCCCTATTGTTGAGAAAAAATAATTCCTTTCTGTTGTATAAAATAATGAATATACTAGGGAAAAAGGAAAGGGAAAAATGGAAGTCAGATGATATTCTAGATATAGATTATTTACTCTGAAAGCTCCAGACACTTGGTTAACATATAATTGCTCTCTTTGTAAGAATACAGGAATTTCTTTCTAATATCTAAACAAATTCTTTAAATCAATTAACATTTACTGAGGCCCTTCATTATGCTAGGCATATAGAAGTGAGATACAAAGATGAATAACAATTACTTACTACCCATCTTCTTTCAGAAAGAAAGTGGTATGGGCATGTTTCTGCCTGCAAGTCTATTGTGTTTGGGCACAGACTTGTGAACAAGGCAGAATGGGAAAAGTACAGTGACGGAGATAAATATGTTATAGAAACCAAGGGAGTGATAAAGGTAGAGAGAAGGCCTTTACACAGGAAGTGTACTTGAGATAGACACTTAAGAATCGGGAAGAACACGAGAGAGAAGGGAAAATTAGAAGCCCTTTTGAGGGAGAAAGCATTTTATGAAGTGGGAGTCTATGGAATAAATAACTGGCTTAGCATATAAGGATGATTCGATCATGTCTTTCAGATTGCAGTGAGCTGAGACTGGGCATTCATTTTTGCATCAGTTTTGCTTTCATGTTCTGATTCAAGCTCAGATTCCTAGTTTCAACTACAGGATCTAAAGAATAGTCCAGTTGTAACAATCTAAAGACAATATTCTGGCATTGTTACCCAGTTCTCTCCCCCTACCCCCACCCTCCATTTAACAATAGTTGCTTAAGGAACTGGTTTCAGAATTTCAAAGAGCTTAATTCATGTGTCACGAGTACAGCTGTCATTTAGTTAGGACATGACATGACTAAGAAATGAGTATAGCGTATAAAGTTTAAATGTTTTTCAGTCTTAGTGGTTAGTAATGTAGATCACGTTGATAAAAATTAACTAGTTCCCCCCCTCCCCCGCCTCAACTTGTTGGTCAGAAGCTACTCTTCATTTTCCTGCAAGGATTTATATTACATTTATATTTATATTTCCTGCAAGGAGTTACTGCAGACTGAAGTTCAATATTCATAGTCATAAATAGGAGTGGTCAGGTGAGGCCAGACACGTACCCAGAGGAAAGCCCAGAAGGGCTGAGAACTGCCTGCTTGTTTCTCTTCTGGAGACCTGGCGGATGTAGTAAATGGAATGAAGCATTGACACCTGACTAGATCTATCACCTGATTCTCACTGTTCAAAATCCTGTGACCATCAGAATTCTCAGATTATGATTCTTAATTACAATCTTAAAATATTCTAACTAAAGCACTTAAAATAATAATTTGATGTTAGTAGGTTTAGGGAGCAATCGAAGAGAAGGAAGGGAATAGCACTTACTGAACAGCATCCGTGTTCCAAGGCAGTTCTAGATGCTTAAATATAGAAGCTCACTTAATTTTTATGACCGTCTGAGGTAGATTCCCAGTTTACAGATGAAGTCATACCACACAGCTCTAATCAGGTTTATTAGAATCTCAAACATCCCTTCTCTTAATGTTATTTTCTTCACCTCTCTATTGAGAAAATTTGGCCCCCAGTGTGACCTGATGGTCATCCCGAGACTGCCCTGTTGGTGAGCCGCTGTGCACTGCCTGTGTTCTCTGTGCCTGAGGACGGAACTGCGTACTGTTTCCAGAGACTATACAGTAGTGCTCTTTAGTGGCACTTATTATTCATTTATTAAATAATTACTAAATATTTAATGTATATTTATATAACAATTATTTAAATTAATTATTAAGTGCTCAACTAACCAAAATCATACTTACTGTATTTTGTAGCTTTTACTTTTTGGTGAGAGTATTAAATTTGAGTTCATTTCTGTTTGCCAGTTTAATGGGTATAACTTGATCCTGTTATGAATTTATTATAGTCTAAGTCACTGATTCTCAGTATTACCGGTACCAAGACCTCTATTTAATGTCCAATCTTCATGGGTGCCCCCCTCCAGAAGAAAATATACTCCTAGTATCCATGATTAGAGAATAATGACAAACAAGCTATTAGGAAGCATTATTTTTTTAAATGAATTGTTATATTTTTAATGAAATGGCATTTTTATTAATTGCATCTACATTGAACATTGAAAGATTATATATATGCATAAGGCTTTTTGAAAGACTACAACACGGTTGTTATTTAGAGATTTGCATTGATTCAGGGCTAAGGTCCATTTGAAGGCATAAATTGAGATATAAAACAACAGAATCCTATTTAAAGGCTTAGATTATGATATAAAGTAGGGCAACAGTAATAACCATTTCTGTTAATCTAGTACCTGAGACAGACTTTCAGGGATTTAGTGGACTGTTTATTTCCAGAGCACATTTTAGTCTTTTTTTTTTTTTTTTTTAACTAGAGTTTTATGTTTGGATCTGACTCATATTCAAGTTATGGCTTTTTTTTTGTGGCACCTTTTTCTTGTGACACCTTTCCTGGCTTACTCACCAGACTCAATGTGATGACACCACATCCAGGATGGAGGACCACAGCTCCAAAATGAATTATTTGGGCTGCAGTAAATTGCATCTTCTGTTTGAAGGCCCCAGTAGAAGACCCAGTAGTTGCCAGATCCATTTTTGAGGGAAGTGCCAGGACCTTGGCCTGACACTATATATTATATTTAGTGCTTTGAGGGTTCAAAGGAACATAATAAAAGGGGCTTTCTTTTCTTTTCTTTACGTATGACTGTGCTGTGTATGTATGTGTGTGCTGGGATTTGGGGAAACGGGAAAGTAGTGGTGGGAGGAAAAGCATCCTTATATTTAATTTTAGTTGGCAGTGGCATGAACAAATAGACACTTCACCTACTAGGACAAGGATGAAACAAATTAAGGACCCACTCTGGGCATCTACACTACTTATAGCCTAAGTTGTCATCTCATTCTCTATCTCCCTTTGATTTTATTTTGTTAAATACATTTTGAAAGCTCTTATGTTGATGGATGTTGGTCCTGAACACACAGTAGAGACTCAATAAAGACTGGCTGGATGGCTGTCACTGATAGCTATTTATGTATCTTAGGATTATATACGGAAGTATAAAAGGAATTAATTTTTAATATTTTTGAAAATTGTATTTTTAAACATTTTATATTTCTGTATTCGGCCAGTTAAAATGAAAAATGAGCCAAAATATTTTTTTTTGGATTAAGATCCACCATTTAATGTATTATGCCTTCAACTGATAGTCACAGTAGCTTCCCAACCTGACAGGCGAATAATAGTTAAAGAACTAACTCAGTATAGCTAATTGCACGGTCCTAAGAAGGTCGGCCAATCATATAATCTGCTGAACTACTGACTTACAGTAATAGCGAACACTGTTGAAATTTTATTTCTTCATTATGAATCAGCTATCTTATTAGGGGAGACTGAAATTATAAAGCTTATTCTTCAGTGGTGTTCAAGCTGGAACTGCAGTCGCCTTTTAAGATGTCTACGAAGTATCTGAATAGCTGCTACTATGAACAGTGGTATCATAAGCTTTTTGTTTTGGGCTCTGACTTTCCTTTATGGATCACACTTCTTTATTCATGATAAATCTCAAAAGGCTTCTGTGGGATAGAAACCACAGAACTAAAATCTGATTAACAAAAATGTGGGGCAGTTTACTAGTCCTGTTCTGTCGAGGCAACTGCATCTTCTCTGAGCATGTGGTGAAGCAATTCCATTAGTTACCACATCAGTCGATTACCTAATGACATTAATATATCAACATCATTTTGCCTAAGATTGGGCCTGAAGGCTGGAGCTGACAGGTAGTCCTAGGACAGTGATCTATTTGGGAGTCTGGGAAGCTCTGGGCCATGATGTCCCTGCTGATGGAGACACCTCAAGGACTGGGGCAATGAGCAGAGAGTAGCAAGGGACCCTGGGTAGGAGCTACTTGGTTTTTATTGGTAAGAATTAACTTCATAACTATGAGTGGAGAGGGGGAAGTTTTGTAAATTCAGGAGGGGAGGAGGA
>NW_011888783.1:3948815-4120958 GCF_000151845.1 Pteropus vampyrus | reverse complement strand
TTTTTTTTGGATTAAGATCCACCATTTAATGTATTATGCCTTCAACTGATAGTCACAGTAGCTTCCCAACCTGACAGGCGAATAATAGTTAAAGAACTAACTCAGTATAGCTAATTGCACGGTCCTAAGAAGGTCGGCCAATCATATAATCTGCTGAACTACTGACTTACAGTAATAGCGAACACTGTTGAAATTTTATTTCTTCATTATGAATCAGCTATCTTATTAGGGGAGACTGAAATTATAAAGCTTATTCTTCAGTGGTGTTCAAGCTGGAACTGCAGTCGCCTTTTAAGATGTCTACGAAGTATCTGAATAGCTGCTACTATGAACAGTGGTATCATAAGCTTTTTGTTTTGGGCTCTGACTTTCCTTTATGGATCACACTTCTTTATTCATGATAAATCTCAAAAGGCTTCTGTGGGATAGAAACCACAGAACTAAAATCTGATTAACAAAAATGTGGGGCAATTTACTAGTCCTGTTCTGTCGAGGCAACTGCATCTTCTCTGAGCATGTGGTGAAGCAATTCCATTAGTTACCACATCAGTCGATTACCTAATGACATTAATATATCAACATCATTTTGCCTAAGATTGGGCCTGAAGGCTGGAGCTGACAGGTAGTCCTAGGACAGTGATCTATTTGGGAGTCTGGGAAGCTCTGGGCCATGATGTCCCTGCTGATGGAGACACCTCAAGGACTGGGGCAATGAGCAGAGAGTAGCAAGGGACCCTGGGTAGGAGCTACTTGGTTTTTATTGGTAAGAATTAACTTCATAACTATGAGTGGAGAGGGGGAAGTTTTGTAAATTCAGGAGGGGAGGAGGATGTTTAACACATAAGAACATAAGCTATGATTGGATAAAGGATTTTGGGAGAACCTGTTATTCCAAGAAAAGCCTAGAATTGGAGTAAGAGCTCCATGCTTGTCATGTGACCTCTCTGGATCAGTTGCCTCTGCAACTGGAAACAGCAGGCCTATCTGCCTATTTCCTCTATTTGTTGGAAGGAAGGAGATGGTAAACATAAATTCGTAAACTGAAGTGAGGAACAACTATAGAACAGTAGTCTTTTTATCCTTAATAAAAGGACTATGGCTAAACTAGATGAAGGTTGACAGTATAAATATTTTACTATCTAGATACTTTGAAGTCCTACAGACAAATATAGAGATGTGCTCAAACTAAACAAAGTGTGTAGGGGATGGAGTATTACAAATCTAGTTCTTTGGGTAAGATTGTATAGCACTCTCCCCACTCCACTCCGCTTAGCTACTGTTAAGGACAAAGGATTCTCCCATTTAATTTCCAAATAGATTTCTCTTTTATTGTCATTCCAAATCAAAGCACTCTATAAGTTCCCAGAGGAAGTGAGAAATAAATAGTTAAAGCCCTTGAACTGGAAGTTGTGGGTAGGAGGCGGCTTCTTGCTCTTCTGTAGGTCCAGAAGAATATGACCACCAAGTTGGGGCTGCTTTCTGGCCAGTGTAAGAACAAAGGAAAACAACATACTTATCACAGGAGGCATACGGGAGCTGGTCTGTGCTCTGTCTGGATGCTGCCCCGCCACTTAAGAGCTGGAATTTTAGACTGATTTTGAAATTTGCTGTGACAAATTCAAGAGGCAGCCTTTTTTAGGTATAACATTTCCTGGACTTACGTCTCCCAAAATGTTCTCAAAAACTGTATATTTTCATACACAGATGTTAAGGGTACAATTTGATGAGTTTTGACAAATGTATACACTCATGTAATCATTCCAATCAAGGTATAGAACATTTCCACTGCCCAGTAAGTTCTTTCATGTCCCCTTCCAAGCAGCCCTTACCACCTCCCACCCAAAGACAACCACTGTTATGATTTCCATCCATGAGTTAGTATTGTCCCTTCTTGAAATTCATATAAATATGATCAATCTTTAGTTTCTGGCTCAACATGTTTCTGAGAGTCATCCATGTTGCTGCACATATCAGCAGTTCATTCTTATTGTCAAGTAGTATTCCATTTTATGGATATCCTCAATTTGTTTACTGATTTGCCTGTTGATGGACATTTGGGCTATTTCCACCTTCTGTGAAGAAAAGACATTAGTATACAAATTTTTTGCAGACATGTTTCCATTTGTCTTAGACAAATACCTAGAAATAAAAGGTTGGTCCACAGGGTTAAGTTCATGGTTAACTTTGTAAGAAACTGCCAAATTCTTTAAAGTGGTTGCACCATTTTCCACTGCCACCAGCAATATATGCAGTCCACATCCTGACCAACACTAGGCATTGCTAGGCTTTTTAATTTTAGCAATCTTAGTGGGTGTGTGATGGTGTTGTTTTGTGGTTTTGAAAATATTTTTTCATTTTTGATTTACATACAGTAAAACTGACTTTATTTCGGTGAACAGTTACATGAGTTTTAATATGTTACAGATTCACATAGCCACCACCAGTCAGGATGCAGAACAGTTCTGTCACCCAAAAGGGTTCCCTCCTGATCTGCTCTTTTGTAGTCACAATGTCCTGCCCTTAACCCCTGGTGGCCACACCTGTTGTCTGCTCATATAGTTTTGCCTTTTCCATAATGTTATATAGATAGAATCATGCAGTCTGTAAACTTTTGAAACCAGCATCTTTCAATCAGCATAATGCCTCTAAGAGTATCCGTATTGGTATCAATATCTTTGTTGTTTTCAACTTTTGGCAGTTATGAAACTGTGATAAACAAATGTACAAAGGTTATGTGAATACAAATTGTGTTGCTCTAGGGTAAATACCTAGGAGTCGGATTGTTGGGTCATGTGGCAAGTGGACGTTCTTACTTTATAAGAAACTGATCAACTGTTGTTCAGAGTGGCTGTGCTATTTTGCACTCACACTAGCAATGTATGAAAGTTCCAGTTGCTCTGCATACTCTCCAGCACTCTGTATTTTTTCTATTTTGCTCATTCTAGTAGATGTGTAGAGGTATCTCACCGTGGTTTTATTTTGCATTTCTCTAATGGCTGGCTAGTGATGTTGAATATCTTTTCATATACTTAGTTGCTATCCATAGGTGGTCTTGGGTGAAAAGTCTGTACAAATCATTTGTCCATTTAAAAACTTGGGTTGTTTTCTTACTGTTGAGTTTTGCTAGTCATTTATATATTCTAAATTTAGGTCATTTGTTGGATAAATGATTTACAAATATTTTCTCCCAATCTAGGGCTGGTTTTTTCATTTCCTTAACTGTGTTCTTCTCAAAGCAAAAGTTCTCAATTTTGATTTAGTCCATTTTTTTTTATGGTTCATGTTTTTAGTGTCATATCTGAGAACTCTTCACCTAACCCAAGATCATGACAATTTTCTGTCTTTTGAAAGTTTTATATAGTTTACATTTAGATTCATAATCACCTATGAGTTTTGTAAGGTATATAGGTCAATTTGAAGGGTGGGGGGCAGTATATGCACGTCTAATTGTTCCAATTCCATTTGATAAAAAAAAAGACTATCCTTTTTGCATTGAATTATTTTTGCATGTTTGTCAAAAATTAGTTCACCATATTTTAGGGGTCTATTTCTGAATTCTATTCTGTTCTGTAGATTTGTGTGTCTAGGCTTTTGCCAGTATAGCACCATCTTGATTACCGTAGCTTTATAATCATTCTTAAAACTGGGTAATGCAAGCTTTGAACTTTGTTCTTTCTCAACATTGTTTTGGCCCTTCTAGTTTCTTTGCTTTTCATATATACAGTTTGGAATCTGCATGTCTACATAACAAATCCTGCTGGGATTTTTATGGGAATTTTAGAATCAGTTTTTTCAGTGTCTACAAAAAAGTTTCCTGGAATTGTGCTGAATATATATATAAATTTGGGGAAAAATGACATCTTAATAATATTGTCTTCCAGATCATGGACATTGTTTAGTTTCTTTTTCTCAGTAACAGTTTGTATTTTTCATGTACTGCATACACAACATACAATGTAGTTTTCGTTCATATATTTTGTTAAATTTATCCTTAAGTGTTCATATTTTTCTTGCTATTTCAAATGGCATTAATTTCATCTTCCAGTTACTGCCTAAGTATACAGAAATATACTTAGGCAGTAACTGGAAGATACTGCCTAAGTATACAGAAATATACTTAAGTATAGTTGATTTTGCTAAATTACTTCTAGTAATTTATATAACCCTTAGAATTTTCTACAGTCATGTCATCTGCAAATAAAGGCAGTTTTTTCTTCCTGACAGACTTTATGCTTTGTATTTCTTCCCTCCTTTCAGTACAATATTAAATTGAAATAGTGAAAATGAACTCTGTTGCCTCGTTCCCGTCACAGGGAGAGTTTTCAGTCTTTCACCGGGCGAAAGTTTTCAGTCTTTCACCATTAACATTAGCTTGAGTAAATCCCTCCCTGCTGCTAGTTTGCCACGTGATTTTATAATGATTTTTTTTTTTAATCAAATGCTTTTTTCTGCATAAATTGAGAAGATCTCCTGGCTCTTTTTAATGTTAAAATAGTGAATTATAAATATTGATTTTTAAATGTTACATTGCATTTCTTGCATTCCTGGTATAAATCCCACTTCGTTATGCATTAACCATTTTATATTGCTGGATTCAGGTTGGCATTCTAAAAATTGATATCTGGGTCTATGTTCATGAGGGATATTGGCTTGTAAAGTTTCTTGAACTATCTGCTTGTTTTAACGGGATAACCTGACCTCATGTAGAATGAATAAGCAAGTGTTTCCTCTTTATTTTCTGTAGAGTTTGGAAGGGTATATTTTCCTAAAGTGTTTGAAAGAATTTAGAACTCTAATTGCAGCTATTTGGGCCTGGATGTTTTCGTTGTTTGTTTTGGAAAGGTTTAAGTGACAAATTCAATTCTTTAGTATAAGGCTATCAGACTTTCTATTTTTTTTTATGTACCAGTTCTGGTAATTTGGTATTGGTATAGAATTATTCATAATATTCCTTTGTCTTTTAATGTATTAGGAAAAATGGAAAAATGTTCCATTTTTCACGTACATTTTAGTAATGTGTCCTCTCATTTTTCTTGATCAGACTAGATGGAGACTTAGGTATTTTATTAGATGTTTAAAGAACCAGCATTTGTTTCATTAATATTTCTCAATTGTTTGGCCCTTTTCTTTGCTTCATTGATTTCTGTTCATATCTTTATTATTTCCTTTCTTCTTCTGTGAGTCTAATTTACTTTTTCTAGCTTCTTAAAGTGAAAGCTAGATCACTGAATTAAACCTTCTATTACAAGCATTTAAATCTATAAATATTCCTCTAAGGTTTAACGATGCATTTCAAAAAATCTTAATATTTTGTGGTTTCTATTTAGTTGACAATGTATTTTAATTTCCTTGTGATTTCTTCATGGGTTATTTATAAATGGAATATTTAGTTTCCAAATAGTTGAGGTTTTTCTTGATATTTTATTATCATTTATTTCTAATTTAATCCTGTAGTGGCTGGGAAATATACACTAAGATTTCAAACCTTTGAAATCTGTTGAGACCATGTAGTTTTACCCCAGTGAGTGTTCTATATGCACTTGACAAGAATATGTACCCTAGAGTTGTTGGGTGTAGTCTTCTATAATGTGAATTATCTCAGTTTGAATCAAAGTGTTGTTCAAAACTCGAATTCCTTGTTTTTTCCTTTGGATACTCTGTGACAGAGAATAATATTTGTATTTCTGCTTTTAGTTCTGTCAGCTTTTCCTTCATGTATGTTGAAGCTGTCATTTGTTATGTACACATTTATGACTGTCACATCTTTCTCATTAACATATAAAATGCCCGTTTTTATTTCTGGTTTAATACTCCTAGTGTTGAAGTCTGCCTTGTCTGATATTCATATAATCACTGCAACCTTTTTGTTTCCTGTTTGCATGGTGTATCCTTTCTTTCTTGCATGCAAACTGTATATTTGTATTTAAAATACATCTCTTAGTTGGATCTTTTTAGCTAGATTTTACTTTTTAGAGCAGTTTTAGATTCACAGCAAAATTGAGCAGTAAGTACACTTATCCCCTGCCCACCTACCTTTACCTCTCAGCCTCATCCACCATCAGCTTCACACCCAAGTGGTACCTTGTTACAGTCAGTGAACCTAACACTGACATATGATCAAAGTCTAGTTTACATTAGGGTTTACTCTTGGTCTTGTACATTGTGTGGGTTTTGACAAATGTAGAATGACATGCACCTACCAGTATAGTATCATACAGATTAATTCACTGCCCTAAAAATCCTGTGCTCCACCTATTCAATCCTCCCTAACCCGTGACAACCACTGAGCTTTTTACTGTCTCTAAAGTTTACCTTTTCCAGAATGTCATATAGCTGGCTTTTAAACTTGGTAATATGCATTTAAAGCCCTCCTGTTCTTTTCAGTATTGAATAATATTCCATTGTCTAGACGTACCACTTTCCCTATTCACCTACTGAAGGACATTTTGGTTCTTCCAAGTTTTAGCAATTATATAATAAAAGTGCTATAAATGTCCATGTGTAGGTTTTTGTGTGGATATTTTTCAGCTTATTTGGGTAAATACCAAGGAGCATGATTGCTGGATCGTATGGTGAGAGTATGGTTAATTATATAAGAAACTGCCAAATTGTCTTCCAAAGTGGCTTTACCAGTTTGCATTCTCAATAGCAATGAATGAGAGTTCTGTTGTTCTATATCCTCATTAGCATTTGGTGTTTTGAATTTTCACCATTCTAATAGTTTGTAGTGGTATCTCACTGTTTTAATATGCAGTTCTTTATTATATAATGTTGAACATCTATGCTTTTTACCTTCTATGTCTTTGGTGAAGTGTCTGTTCAGATCTGTTGCCTGTTTTTTAATCAGTGTGTTTTCTTATTGAGTTTTAAGAGGTCTTTGTATATTTTGGATAACAGTCCTTTATTGAATGTGCTTTTGCAAATATTTTCTCCCAGTGTGTGGCTTGTCTTCTCATTTTCTTGACAGTGTCTACACTAAGCATAAGTTTTTAATTTTGATTAAGTCCAATTTATGAGTTCTTTCATGGATGCTTTTGGTGTTGTATTGAAAAGGTCATTGCCAAACTGAAGGTCATTTATATTTACCTAGACTTAACTCCCACATGTTATCTTCTAGGAGTCTTATAGTTTCATGATTTATATTTAGGTCTGTAATCCACTTTGAGTTAATTTTTGTGAAGGGTGTAAGGCTTGGGTTTTTAACATGTGGATGTCCAGTTGCTCTAGCACATGTTGAAAAGATTCTTTGCTCCATTGTATTACCTTTGGTCCTTTGTCAGAGATCAGGTGCCTATGTTTGTGTGGGTTGGATCTTATTTTTAACCAGTCTGCCTTTTAACTGAAATTTTTAGACTATTTCCTTTCAAATAATTTTCGATATGTATGGGTTTAAGTCAGCCACTTTGCCGTTTGTTTTCTAACCCTTTTTTTTTTCTTCCTTTTCTGCTGCCTTCTGGGTTAAATGTGTCTCACTCCTCATTGTTTTTGTCATATTTATCTTTTTTAGTGGTTTCTCTTCAATTTTGAAAAAATCTCATTTTTAAGATTACACATATCTAAGAATTTATGTTCAAGTTCACTAATCATTTCTTCTGCATGTCTAATAGCTAATACAGTGAGTTTTGCATTTTAGTTCTTGAATTTACTTTTTTGGGTGTTTTGTTTTTGCAATTTCCATTTCTCTAATAAGATTCTCTATTCACACTTTGTGATCATTTTTCCTTTATGTTCATGAATATATTTAGTTGACTTAAAAATTACTATTAATTACCAAATGCTGGATCATTCTGGGTCTTTTTCTAATAACTGTTTTTTGTTTTGTTTTGTTTTTTTGTTTTTTTGTTTTTTTGTTTTTGATCATAGTGCACATATTCCTGCTCCTTTGCATGGCTAGTAAATTTTTATCCTATGATAAGACATTGTGGATAATACCTTGTAGGAGTCTGGATTATGTCATCTTCCTTTCAATATACTTTTATTCTTTATTAGAATGAGCCTATTTGTTTGAACTTAGTCCAGTATGGCCCATGGAGCTAGCTGCCTGTTTTTATAAAGTTTTTTTAGCATGTAGCCATTGCTCATTTGTTTACATATTGTCTATGGCTGGTTCTGCACAACAGCAGAGCTAAGTAGTTGTGACATAGTTCATACAGTTCACAAATCTAAATTCTGTACTCTGTAGCCCTTTAAGAAGTTTGCCAAGGCCTGCCAATACACTCCTGACTCCTAAGATGTCACATTTCTAGAGTAGCAGCTGGTTTTGAACTCCAAAGATTTCCCAGCACTAACTTCTGGTGACACCGTTCAGTTCTGATTCCCAAAGTAGGTCATCTTTTGCTAGGTCTTGCAGATCCTTTTCCTGTATATGAACATCTCAGACCTCAGAGAAGTACTCTGGATGAGACTCCATGCTAATTTCTGCCTCCCTCTCCACAGCTTTTTCTCTTGAACTCTTTTTAAATTCCTTCTGCTTCAGTAACCCAACCTCACCCTCTTCAGCTCAGCAAAACTGCTACTCTGCTTGGGCTCAACCTCCCCATGATAAAGCTGGAAGATACCCCGAGGCAGAAACTCAGGATGAGCAACTGTGGTGTTAACATTCTGTGCTGCCTTCCTCTTGGGGATCTGTTGTGCTGTCTGTTGTGCAATGTCTGAAAATACATGCCAAAAGAGGAGGTCCTATGCAAAGTAACCTCACAGGGTGATCTGATCACAAATTCCTAACTGGGCAGGTCTTAGTGAGTAGTCAGGCCCTAGGTCTATAACTTTACAGAAAAGCTTATCTTTGCCTTAAGCTAGCCCATCCATTGTTTCTGTGCATCTAGGTTAACATACCTTTGAAATGCCCGCTTTCAGACCCCCTCCTTCTAAAGTGATCGAGAGCTCATCCAATCCTTGCTTTGCTTTCTCCCACCCTCGTGTCATCTTCCTTATGTTCCCTTCTTAATTTTAAATGCATAAAAGAAACTACAAAACTGTTATGGAGGGAGCATTTTAGATCTTGCTCCCTGGCATATGTCATTAGTTTGGTATAAACTCTAAGAAAAATTCTCTTACGGCAACACTGCCCACTTGTTTTGTCCAGGCTTAAAGTCGCTTTTGGTGAGAGGGCAAATCTGGCACTAGTTACTTCGTTATGGTAAGATAAAACTGCTTTTGCAAAATCAAAGATCCTAGAAAAGATTCTATTCATGGCTTTTTATATATCTGACACTCACTGAATTTTCTAAGTAATCATTTTCAGGTTAACTATGTCCAGTTTCCTTAATTATCCCTCATAGTACAAAACGGATACCATTTAAGTCATTACATGGTAGAGATGCACAACCAGGACAGTTCCTATCCTCAAAAAGTTCAGTCTAATAAACCAAACATCACACTCATCCCTTGTTTTTGAAATCTCTGGATTACGGAACTAAAGGTAATTAAAAGCAGAAGGCTGGATTTCCTTTCTACTCCCCCGTATGCTTATTAGGAGTTGAAGAGGGGAACCAATGTAGTATTTAGGTAGAAATTGTAGAATTTACAGAAATCTAAAAAAATATATAGCAGTTAAGAGCTGGGCAAAGGTCACCTTTTCTGAACTTCTTTAATTAGAAACTATTAAATAAATTAAATGGATGCTAGTTTTTACCTTCTTAAGATTAGTGATTTCAGAAATGTTATTTTATGAATTTTTAGAGCTTTATCTTTTACCCAAAAACTAATATATAATCAAGGACCATGTTCTCATTCATAGAGACTTTGCCTGTGCTTTCTTATGGCTAAACCTCCTTCCAGTAAACCAGCTCTATGTTCTAGTTAGCCTTAAGTCCTGTCTTAAGAAAAATTCATTCAGTGGTTAACACCCAGCTGGGAAGCTTAGAAGGTACCTCACAGGCACTGCACCCTACTTACCTCAAGAGAGAAACGTCCAAAGTTGACAACTGCCAGGAAGTAAGATCTGAAATGCTCCAGAGAATAACAGTTTGCAGTTTTGTTTGTGCATATGAAATTAAGGAGAGAATGTAAAGAAAATTATTTAAGGGTGGGAGAAAGCCAGGTAGGAACTGGATTACAAGATTATGTGCATTCTTAAGGGTGGGCTACGCCTTGGGAGGGGTATTCTATAGTTTCAAAGATATGTTAACCTAGATGCACAAGAAAAATGAACAGGACTTGCTTAAAAACCTTTCACTAAAGAAGTTATAGGCCTGGGGCCTGACTACCCACCAAGTTAGAAATTTATGATTTATTATAGCACCCATTTTTCATCTACAATTCCCCGTTTTAGTTGTAAATCTAAAGGATGCACTGACTACCAACCTTTTCATGGGATAGTATGGTCTCAGCACTAGGAAGGTTCATGCCCAGGAAGTCTCAGTATTGATGTCACCCTCTGTTGAAACAGTGACCATTGGGGATGGAGCAAAACCATAACCATGGTGTCAACATAAGAATATCCAAACCTGTAGAGAATTTTTTTAAAAAATTTATTTGAGCCACATAACAGGATACACTTGAAAGCAAAATCTCAACAGACTGAGCGACTCTGTCAAACCTTGGCTGGAGAATAACTGTAGTTGCTTTTATGCATTTGAGATTAAGAACTAAAGCTTACACTAAGGTAGGAGAGAGCAAAGGGGGGATTGGATTACAGGTTAGTTAAGATTATATGCTCTTTTGAGGGTGGCTGTGCTTCAGAAGGAGGGGTGTGAAAGGCATTTCAAAGGTGTGTTAACCTAAATGCATAGAAACAATGAACAAGGTTTACTTAAACCTTTTAGTAAAGAAGTTATAGGCCTGGAGTGTGACCGTTCACCGTGACTTTTTAGGAATGTATAACTGCATCACCCTGTGAGGTTACTTTCCATAGAGCTAGCCCCTTTATTCATCCACAAAGGGATGTAGGTCGAGGCTGAATTTTCCCAAAACAAAGGGCAGGTAAATGGAAGGCAGTCAGGTCTTACGGCCTTTATTGTGAAAAAACATGATGGATCATTTCTATCTTTAACTAACATGATCTGAGTTTTGCCTCTTCCATTTTTCTGTATTTGGCATCTATAGGGTTTGCATAAGCCATGGAAAGAATATTAACAGTTATCTTTATACATGTTCAGTAATCATTAACAGTTGGACTATATAGAAAAAGCCAAAGAACAAGTATATCATGACTACAGTCATTAGCGACAGGTAAAGACAATCAAACAAAATGGATTCTGAGTTCAATATTATTCCATAGGTATGCAGGCCTTGTCAATGTCTTAGGATAGCTGTCTACCTCTGGTGTAAGTGGCTTCTGGTCCTCAAGGAGTCTTTGTAGAGAGGGTGTCCATTTGCAGTTGGGCACCGGATAAGGTCCCTTCCAATGAAGTTGGAGAGTGTCTTTTATTTGAGGTCCTTTCCAATAAAATCTCCAGGTGGCAGTCAATGATCTTTAAAAATCTTTGTCTCCTGGGAGCTTACTGTGAATGGAAGTGGTTACCAACTGGTGATTTCTCTCAAGTGACTGTCAAACCTTGGCAGTAGTATAAGATGTCTCTTTTCAATAATGTCAGCTCATAAGTTTATCTAAATTCAGCTTAAATGCACTATGGTGATGCCAGGAAGAACCAAGCAGCCTTCTTGGGTTTTCCCACAGGCCAACTGTAACACTGTTTACCCATGAACTATGCCCTAGATGTTTTTTCATCACTTATTTTCCAATGCTTCCCATAAAATATAACATGAAAGACAAATCTTTTGAGGTATTCCAGGGGCCCTTTTGGAACGCCGTAAAGTTATTCCTACATTATTGAGATTTTAATCCTTAAAAATCCCAATTTCTAATGGAAACTAAATAAGCAATTAGCGTTCTTTAGCTTGGCAGATTTATGAAGACATTTTATAATTTCTAGAAACATAGGCTCTTTTACTGGCAAATATATTTAAGACCTTTTATAATAACCTCTAGAAACATTTCATACATGGAAGTCAATTATTAACATGGACTTATTTTTGCAAAACCCAGGTAAAATAGAGATGTCTGTTTTATTTACTAAGGATTAATCTTAGATCACATGAACCTGAAAAGCATTTGAATTAGTTTCTATATTTTTCTGAGAAATTTAGAATACTCAATCCTTACAAGTACTTTCCTTTAAATTTATTTTAACAGTAACATCTGGAGGTAGAAAACTATCCCATATTTATAACACACATATATAGACAGAACAGTCAGATCCAAATTTTGTTTTGGAAGCCTTTTACAATTTATATCTTCCTTTGACAAGTCAAGTTCCAAATGACCTCCCTTTTAAAATAAGGGCAGCTATTTTTAATACCTCAGAGAATTTGGTTGACGCCTAAACGACATCATAGGTTGATCCAATTATTTACTTTTTTTGTAAATCCTTTTACATAGTTTTACTTTAGCTTAAGGGAGAAGGCTTTTTTGAGTTGAAACAGTCTCTAATAGTTTTCTTTCCCCCATTCATTCTAATTTTTAAGCTGGCTCTAATTGTGCACACAAAAAGAGAAGTATCAAAGGAGCCTCATCTAGGCCATCTTAGTATTAATGGGAGGCTGACTGTGGGGCTTGTCAGACTCAGAGACACAATTTCCCCTGTTAATTATGATATCTGTAGAGTCTGAACAAACTTCTGGGGGAAACAACCTTTACATGCACATCTCCAGATGAGCCAAATGTGGTGTGCATCCCTATAGGATTGCTTCGCTCCCTAGAGGAAATTTTTCCTCAGGCAACCCCCTCAAAATTCTAAGTCACCTAAAAATACCCAAGCAAGGGCCAGCGAGAGCTTACCAGATGCTGCCAGTGAACTGCCATACTATGCTAAGTAAATGTTGACATAAGAAACGTCCAATCTGTAAAAAGAACTTTTATAAGAGTTTGAGCCAAAACTGACGATAGTTGCTGAGGAGCAAGATCTCAGATGCTCTAAATAATAGTTTACAGCTTCTTTCATGCATTTGGAATTAAGGAGGGAACAGCTCAAGATATGTAGGTTCATGAGGTCCCAGGCACACGAAAATCTGGTTATGCTCGTTTCCCTTAACAGTATAGATCAGAGGTTGACAAAAATTTTCTATAAAGAGCCCCATGGTCTGTCACAACTACTTAACTCTGCTGTAAAAGTAGCCATAGATGATATGTAAACGAATGGACATGCCTATGTTCTATTAACTTTATTTTACAAAATAGGCAGCTAGAATACGGCCCAAAGACTAGTTGGCTGACCCCTGGTAACATCAATAAATTTAAGCTAGTAAAAGTTTACTGTGTTTTCAGTTTGATAAAATTTTTAAGACCTTGAAAAAAAATGTCTATTTTGTAAATTGTTAAAAACTATAGCTACCTCACATTTCCTCCATGTGACCAAAGTGGTAAAAAGGTATGTTTAGGTAGCATGTTTGTACAGTATTTTGCATTCTGGATATTCAAAATAAAACTTCTCTTCTCTTGACAGATAAATACTATGTGTGAAGAGTGGTGAAAGGGAACACTGATTTCTGAAGTGGCTATTAAGTGGACAAATGCTCAGTGTTTACCAAAGATGCTGTTAAGCAGTCATTGCTACTTCTTTGCTTAAACTCAGTTAAAGCTCTTCATAACATGGGCTGCATGAAATCAAAGCAAACTTTCCCATTTCCTACTACAATTGAGAGTGACGACCGGCATGCAAGTGCAGAAAGCTTTATGTCAGAAGAGAGATTTCGACCTAGGATGCCTTCAGTTATCAATGAGGAAGTGAAGGAACCCTCAAAGCCCGAAATCGTGGTCTTCGAATTTGCACACCGCCTGTCCCAGCAAATCTTGAGTGATGCCTTGCAGCAGTGGGCAAACAATAACATCAAATACTATGACATTCCATTCATTGAGAGTGAAGGGCCTTGACACTGTAGGATGATGACACTTACTTGAACTGTGGATATAGCTGGTGCTAGTTTAAATACAGGAAAGAAAAGCAAAAAGTGCTGTGATCAAATGACTTCATCTGAATATAAAAATAAATCTATAATATCAAGAATGCAGGAATACCTAAAATGAAATGTGTTTTAAGCAGTTCTGTGGTAGCAGCAGTTTCTATTTGCTTGGTTTTGGATTTTAGTCATTGAAAGGGCTAAATGTAGGTCCTGTGGCACCACAGTAATCGGCTGTATGTCATACCACTTTCTTCTTGAGATAGCATCACCAAAGAAAAAGGCCCCAAGTTTCCAAAGGTTTGAAGATACTCCTTTAAAATAACTATTTGTTCATTTACACCAAAACCCCCCTGAAATACGGAAAAAAAATTTTCTTGAAATGCCTTGGCAATGAATGGCATTCAAGCCATGGTGATTAACAGTGTCTGTCTTATTCACAGGGTCTTATTTATCAAAACTATATGTGTGAAGTATCCCTATTAACACAAATGATCAAAAAGCAAAAGGTCTACCATGAACCCTGTCCTTAAGAGTTATGCTTTTCATCTACAAAAATATCACCTTGAACCACAGGGCCCTAACTAACCACAGCTATTATTGTATGACTCAGACTTTGCGTATAAGGCATTTCACAAGATATAATTTACAGAAGTCATGGCATTAATGTTTATTGCATTGAATTAAGCCTAGTGATATATAACTACACAAGAAAACAGGTTTGGGTACCTTTTATAAACAGCAATCCAGTAAATTTTAAAACAAAAGAAGCCCTAGTTGGCAAGGCAGAAAGCAGAACTTGGCCTCAACGTTGAATGTGTATTAAGCTTTGTTGTCTCACAGATGCGGAAGGCTGGTATATGTATATTCATCCCCACTTTAATGACTAGTGGGGCAGTCACCAAATTACTGTGGGACCAGATGATGCATAAAGATTTATAGCTGTATTACAAAAGCTCAAACACTCCTCCAAGAGAGTACTTACGTTTTTTATGAAAACAATGCCCTTAGGGCATTTACAGCCATATACAATACTATTTTCATAAATAAGGCTTGGAAGCTTTTTTTTTTTTTTTTTTTAAGAATTAAGTACTGTTTAAGATCGATGGTGACAAAATTAGGAGAGAGGAAAGAAGACACTAAGACATAACTTGTAGGAAAATTGGGACTGTCTTTAGAATTACCTTTTCATCAAGATTTGCTACACATTGGGTTTAACTGAAAAGGGAATTATATAAGCCCATGTGCATTAGATCCTGTACTGAGATACAACAGACCCTTGTCATTGAAATCTAAAGGAAGGCAGAGAAAGGCTCGTGAGCTCTTTAATGAGATAAATATGTATTAGGCCTTTCAAGCAGGCAGAAATGCTACCTCTAATTTTAACAAATACTTTGACACTCACAATCCATTAGAATGAATTCTCCAAGTTACATGGGCAAAGAAAGCTCTTTGAAGTGAGTGTTATGCCATCTTTCCATTGCCTTTGGACATGTGGTCATGCAACTTTCAATTCACCTAGACCCAGGATGTGTACTGTTCTTTTGTACTTGCCATCTTCGCAACTTAGAAAATAGAACCACAACCCCTGTTTATATAAAGGACCTGAAGTCATAAAGCTAAGAACAAAATTTCCTAAAACTGCAAAACACATTTCCAACATATGAAGAAAAATTTAGGTTTTTGAATGTACTGAGATAAAAGCCTGGATATTGCTATTTTTCATTCATTTATATCTCACGTTAGGAAACTTTTGCTTCAAAGTCATTTGCTGAAAGATATAATTAGGCATTAATACATATTATGGCAAGAACACAAAGCCATATAAAAGCAACACATCACACTAAAATTTTCAGCACACATAAGGACACAGACTACTGGGTTTTGGTTATATCTAAATATTTTAACTTTAGGTTCCTCCTTTGCCCTGGGCCCCTATTCCCTTGGGGCATAACAGGGATGCCTGCCAGATCCATATCTAGCTAGAAGTCTAAACTGTTGCTACCCTCTGCAGCACTATGGCGTACAGTTCTGCTACCAAGCACCACCCCCTTCACTCCTGAATCATTTAAACATACCTTGTGACATACAGAGACTTATCTTGAAAATGTATGCTGCATTATATGTCAAACCATAGATAAGAAACTACAAAGCTTGTATAATAAATGTGTTAGTGGATAAACCAGCTTAGGAGCAGGCAGGAGAAAGAGCTACAATAAGACTTGTACTGCACATGGTAGTTATCAAGACATAGTTTGGCCTTGATGACGAGATAAATACGAACATCTTTGACAGGATATTTTGGCTTCTTTCATACCTTCATATTTAAATATTAGATTTACTTCACTTTAAAGGTCTTACATGAACAATAAAAGAATAGAAGGACTATTTGAGGGAGGAAAAATATAAAACAAGATTAGCTACTAGAAAAGGAAACATTTGTTCCAACTTCATCACAACTCTGATGAAATAAGAATAATGGCCAAATAGTAAGGGGAAACAGAAAGTGGGGAAAAGAGAGCCCAAGAAACAGCACTAATGTCAAACTCCATCACTGCATCACTCATTGCAATACAAGTTTCCAGTACTTTCAACCGAGGGAGAGGACACGGAAGCCACTTTCTTTACTACACTGACACATCCACAACCACTGGATCGTTTCCTTCAAAAACATCCTGAATCCCTAGGGGCAGATGAGCCACCACCAGCACGACAAAGAACCTGCAGTTGGCAACTGTAGAAGCAGATTATCAGAGGAAATGTGCCAATTCCGCATTTACAAAGACTCACATAACCCCACAAATGTGCTCCCCCACTCTTCCCGCAGTTCAGTGTCTCCTGTACACTATTATCTTTCAGTTTCAGGCCTTTGATATGAGTCCTCCACTTTCGGTTGCCTTACCAGTTCTCTACACACTAACTATGGTTATTATTAGCACTTAAAACACAATTTTGAAGGAGATAAAAATGATCTTAGTTTCAAAGGAATGATTTGTGTCAAACTGCCTTATTAGTATTAATGAATATTGAATGAACAAAGCATGGTACTCAAATATCCTCAATATAAATGACATTTTATGAAATGGAGGAAACCATACTTTTGTATAGTTTTAGAAATCAAAAGTTAGGGACATTATAAATGTCAAGGAATGGTAATTAAAAAAAAAGTTCTAACAAGTATATTGTTTGCTTAATCACGATGCAGTCATCCTGTATTTGTGTGCCCAAACAGGACATGTCTTGGAGGACTGGGCATGAGCTCAGATGCACACCCTGTATCTCACTTTGCAAAACTCAAGTTTTGTTAGCAAATTCTCTTCCCTGTAAGACTTAGCTATGAAATGGTATATTTTTTCCAAATATTTTTGTGAAAACACTTTTTTTGTAACTATATAATAAAAGTCTAGTTGCAACTAGCTGAGTTCTTATTTAATTGAAGTAATAAGCAAATGCTTTTCAACACTATTTTCAAATTTTTTAACATAAAGGACTTAACATCTACATTTCTAACAAATACAAAGCAAATAAAAATTCAGTTATGTAAGTAATTTCCTGGATCATTCAGTTCCAATTTAGAAGTTCTAATAATATAAATGTAAACATGTCCATTATGGCATATTTATTCCAAACTGTTCCTAAATTTTGGGGGCGGGGGGGGGGAAATCCTTCATGTTTAATATATTAAGAACAAAATTTAAAGCAATTCCTTCTGGATTGCAATTTCCTCATCTATGAGAAGGGTACAAGATATAATCTTTGATGTCATTTTCAGTTCTGCTACTTTTTGTTCTTACAAACTTGCTTACAAACCTGAAGTTCTCTTAGTTTCTGAGGGAAGGAAAAACTATACAAGTTATAAAATGATAAATTAACTAAAAAATTCTTCTTACCTAGACTTTAAGGTCACAAGTCTGGAACACTTTAGTTTCTTGCATACCTTGAAAAAAACTCATTTTGTCAACAGTAACAATCACTGAAGATATTTCTATTTTAAATAAAAGTATTGTTTTTGTTTACCTCCTGATTTGAACTGTGTAAGGCCAAATAACTGTTATCACACAGATGTTTGATGTAAATTACAGAAAACAGAGAGCCACTTAGAGATTGGAGTTTCCTAATTCTTCATTCTGCCAAATTAGCAAATATTACAAACAACAAGAAATAATGCTTTCACTTTTACCATAATAAGGGATTGTGGTTAACTTTAGGAATGGCCAAGACTGAGTTAATAATACTGGAAACAACTTCATAAAAACCTTTTCTCTTTGATTGAGAATTCTAAAGTTATAAAAGGAACACTTCTGCAATAGTAACTCAGTTACTGTCAAATAGATTTATATATATATATATATACACACACACACACATATACATGGAGAAAACTCTATGAAGCATTAACAGTATCCAAAAAAATTTCAGGGTTTTAATTTTTTATTATATATATATATATTTATTTAATCAACATATAAACTACTACTCAAAACCAAAAGCCAAAGTTCCCATTTTAATTAGATTACTAACTTGAGAATCTCTAAAGGCCTTCAAATTTCCCATCTTTTAAAATGGGTTGGCAAACTTTTCTGAAAAGAACCAGATAGTAAATATTTTAGGTCTTGCAGGCCTTACAATCTCTGTTGCAACTACTCATGGCAGCTATAAATAATATGTGAACAGATGAGTACAGCTATGTTTTAAAAGCTTTTTTTATGGACATTCATATTTGAATTTCATGTAATTTTCACATCATGAAATATGTCTTTAATTTCTTTCCCCAACCATTTGAAAATGCAGAAACCAATCTCGGTTTGTGGAATATATGAACAACAGACAGCTGGACAGATTCTGGCTATGTGCCATAGTTTGTCAACCCCTGCTCTAAAATAATACTTTCAAAATTCACTTCAAAATTTCAAATCATTGCTTCCCGGAAATTTAAAGTAATTATTCAAATCTTCATCAGTCACTTCTTTTAGATTAGCTGGTTTCCACTTTGGACTCCGGTCTTTATCTATTAAAACTGTCAAGTGAAGATATGAGAAAAGTTAGTTCATTTCTTTCTGGTATTACCAGATTTTAATTACTGAATCAAAACTACCTGGGACTAGGCATATTTTTCTATAGCACATTTTTTTCCCTGCAAAGTCTGAATTTTTGTTTCATTTTTTTCTTATAAATTAAGCCCCCACCAAATTTGGATGGATAGCAATGTACTGATGATGACTGTGCGGTTATTTTCTAACCTACTAAGCTTGATGCCTCTAGCTTGAATACAGCCTACTGAACAAATCCAGCAGTTGAAGGCTTAGAACTCCTTTCCTCTTCAAACAAAAACGTAAATGAAATCTCCCTGCAATAAAGCAGCTAAAACCAGAGCTTGTGTGGTTTAAAGAGAAGGAAGGAGAGGGTGGAGGGCTCAGATCTACCTTCCAATCACCTCCACATTGATTTGAGAGGAAAATTACTTTAAAGGGGACTTTATACATAATTAAATGTGGATACTGGCATTTTGCTGAGCCCACTAGTTCACACAGCACTGAATTAAAATACCAGACCGCCTTCAGGTTATCATGAGAAACCCTACTTCTCTTATTTCAGTGTAGTCATCATTTAGAGTAGCCACACAGTATCCCCACAGGATTATAACTATGAGGCAATCTGTAACCTCTCCTTCATAAATGAGGGAAACATCAGTTTCCTGGCTGTGACAATATACTACTTATACAAATATTACCATCTGGGAAACTGGGTGGAGGGTATGTAGGCTCTTTCTATATTAATTCTTATGATGGCATGTGAATCTACAATTATCTAAAAAAAAAAAAAAACTAAAGAAACAGAAGGGGGCTACATTTAGTATGGTAGGGAATTTCAATCATGCTTAAAGTGTACAAAATTCTTGTGAAGAATGAAAATATTTAAACATACAAACTCTATAATGAACCTAAAAAACCACATTGAGCATTAAAAGGCTAAATAATTAAAGAAGCAGTCTGGGAACTGAGGAAGAAGCCTGCTTCAGGAGGAAGATGGAAGAGGGCTTTATGCATAATTAAATGTGGACACTGGAAGTTTTTAAGGTTTGGCTGCCTAACTTTGGGATTCCAGTATCATCAGATCAGTGGTGATATTGAAGACTGATGTTACAGTCCCTGCCAACTCGAAAGTTTTAACATTCCCTGGACAGTGTAAATAAAAACAATCCCAGAACATTCTTTCTACAAGAATCTCTTCCCTTTTAAGCCCTCTGGCCAGTGCTATCTACCTGCTTAACAGTACACTGAAGGGCAAAAGGAAAGAGAATTGTAGTAAAATCTGGGTGTTAATTTCGAACTATCAAATTTTTACCTGGCATAAATATAACAAGTTCTTGCCACGTAGGCAGCTTGGATTTTTCAGGTCTCATGAGGCACTCACTCAAATACCATTTGGTAGCTCTCTATCTCTGCTAAGATGATCCATTTTTATTTTCTTCTATAACTAGGAAGTTCTAGATATTAAATGTAAGAATTTGCTAGTTTATTTTATAATCTGCTAGTTTATTTTATCCAATTTGCCAACATTAGTTTATTTTATCTAATTTGCTTACTTTATAATTAGCAAATTATAGCAACATTTGACTATGCAAAAACATGTTTTACCCAGAATAGATACTGCTTTCTGAATAAAAAGGTTATGCCGAAAGATGAAGCAACATACTTTCTATTTATTAAAAGTAGTTTGATAAGCACCTGTGTTATAAATTAGAACTTTAATGCTGCTTGGTTTCAACTTTTTTCTTAAAATAACTGACGGTATATATAAAAACAATATCTTTAAGTTTAAGAAAGGTTGCTATAACATATAATGAATATTTTAGCAATATAACTCAAACACCACACAGGTCCTCCTAAAATCAGAAGTGTTGATCCACATGCAGCAAGAATCTGCCAGGAATTAGTGGGGAAAATGCATATTTTACTTGGTCTCTATAAAACATAGTTGTCTCCTCTGACTCCACTGCATGTGTCCTCTAAAAGGATGTGAACCCTCTGCTTATTTCTGATATTACAGTATGCCATAAATTAAGAAAATTTTACAGCAATAACCAGTAAAGTTTATTGAAGCTTAAAGCTCAGAGAACATAACCTTTTACTCAGATAAAATATATACACAGTCTGTACTATATTGAAGTGACGAATAAAATTATAAGAAGAGTAGATAAGCAAAATACATGCAGAAGAACTCAAACAAGAGAAATAAGAGCTATTATTTATAGAGATATGGGCATACACATAAAAATAAATTATTCCAAATTTGCTAGGAATTAAAAAAAACCACTTGCATTTTCTAAATATGCTGACTTTGAAGGTAAGCAAAAAAATTAATAAAAGCATTAGCAGATGTTATGAATTATGTCATATGGTTTTTCTCAATGTCAATGTTTTAACTGTTCAGGTACAGGAAAAGAGGGAGAGGGGAGAGTTTGACACTGCTGGGATTTTGCCAGGCCAGTACAAGAGAGGAGGGTAGGGGGTGTGAAGGTTCTTTGCAAGGGAATAAAGATACCTTTCAAAGGCTTCAGTAGCAAAATGAGTAGCAAAAAAAGCTCACACTGCACTTAGTAGAGACAGTTCATGTGACTGCAGGAGCAGGATTACCTCTTACATATAATTCGGGAGCAGTGACCAGGTGATGTGATTTCAAAGACTTATTTTTCCTTATATGCCAATTGGTAATATTTTTTTAAAAACTGCAATCTTTATAAATGTCTAATTTTCACTAATAAAACAACTATAATATTTGATTAATAGTATATACTCATAAATCCTATTTTCATAATAGCCAGGAAAGAAATAACTCTCACTTACCTGCCCTGACGCCTTCGTGGAAGTCATGGCATACCTGAAAGAAAATCAAGGCAAAAGGGAACTCTCTGGGCATCCTTATTCCCAGTGATCTCTCTCCAAGCCTGCTCTGGCCTCCCAGTCCCATGGCCACAACCTGAGCCATGACATCAGAGATTGAACCAACTCTGACAACATACTCTCCTTATGTGCTCAAGTATTTCCATTGCTGCAAATCCCTCAGCTTACTGAGCTCCACTGATCCTATGACTTTCTACCTGTTCACTTCGCTCTTCATCCAGCCCAGTTTCCCGAATTCTATTAATGTGGTCACTTTTCCTTGAAAATGTCCTCCTCTCCCCTCAAGCCCTTTTCTTTATTCTGTCCTGGCAAAATCCCAGCACCAGCTGAACCTTACCATTTACCTGCTGCTGCATTCGAGGAGCTCAATCTTTGGGGCAGAAAAATCATACAACTGTGACTTGTTTAATTTAAAATCCATAATCACAAATCTCAAATAGGCATGGAAAACTGCTCAGTTACCCATGGTTCTCTTCCCTACTCCCCAAGATAATGATTTAAACTGTTTTCTAACTCAAACTTTACCTCTAGCAAACTCTACTCTCACTATATTTTCAGCTAATGACTTAACCTTCTACTTCATTAAAAAAAAGAGGAGCCCTAACACGTGAACATTTTCTTTTTCCCACCACTGAAACACCTGCAGCTCAACTACCGCCATCTGTACCATGACTTCCCTTTCCTGACTACAGAAGAAGGGACCATCCTTCTTTCAAAGGCCAGACTGCCCCTGCATAGTAACATCTCTCTTACCTTCTCAAGGACTTTGCTTGAGAAGGTTTTCCATCTCTCTTTCTTCTCCTGGCTTCGTCAATGCAGGCAGTAAAATTTAGTGGCTAAGTACATGCAGTTCAAACCTCAGGGTTCACCTCCTGGCTCTACTGCATAGAAACTATGTGACCTTGGGATAATAATTTCTCTACCTCCCAGTTTCCTGAAATGGCAGTATCAATACATCCATCATAGGATTATCTTGATCCACATCTAGCAGTTTCTGACAGTAAGTGTTCAATAAATGTTAACTATTATTAGTATCATTAACATAATCTTTTTTCTCTATTGGATCATTCTCAATCATTTATTAACATGTTCCAGTATCTCCTACCTTACCAAATAAAAAAGGAAACTCATTTGATTCCGCAGTTCCAGTTTCTACCCTATTTCTGTTTGAAGAAGAGTTGTATATACAGTCTCCACTTCTTCACCTTCCATTTACTCATTTCCTCTCCAACTTACCACACTATATAACTTCTGCCCCAATCTCCTCTGAAACGACTAGCCAAAATCATCCATAACTTCAGTGTTGCCAAATGCATAGGATGCTTTTATCTTCATCTACTAGTGCTTCGGCAGCACTCCCTCTTCCTTGAAACACTCCTCTTGCCTTTATCACACTGCACTCCCCGGGTTCTTCTACTTCTGCCCTTTTCCTCTTCTACTTCTCCTTTGCCCCACTTCAAAATGTTGGTGCTCCTCAGGGCTAAGATCAGAAGTCTCTTATTTTCCTTCTGAATGATCTTATCCATTCTGTACTCAACACATCAGCAGCTATGAATTCTGTTAAAATATAAGATCATGTGACTCCTCTGCTCAAAAATATCCAGTGGCTTTCTACTGTACTCAGAACAAAAGCCAAAGTCTTATAAAGACCTTCAAGGCCACATGTGCTCTGTGCAGCCCTTCCTGCCCTGTTAGCTCTGACTTCATCTCTCTCTCACTCACTGACCATCCCTCCACTCTACTCCATCCACAAGGCCTCCCTGAGGTTCCTAAAACAGGTAGGCATGCACCCATATCTGAGCTTTTACTTGTGGTGCCCTCTGCCTGGATGATCACTCACTCACTTCTTTCAGGATTTTACTTAAATAACACCTTCTCAGTGAGGTCTTCTCTGATCATCCCATCTACAAGTTCAAACCCCCTCTCTCTTCTTCCTGTATCCATCCCCCTTTCCACTTTATTTCTCCTTAGTACTTACTATAGTATATTTTACAAATTTACCTGTTTATAATCTATCTCCCCCATAACAAAGTAAGTTCCACTAGAGTTGAAATTTTGTTTTGTTTTTTTATGTATTCTTGGTGCCTCTAATAGTGCCCAGCACATGCTGAGTACTCTTATTTGTTAATAAATAAATCTCTACAATGCTATGTCACTTCCTTTTGAATTTAAAGATGCTATTACTAGTGTTCCAACACGTGTGTGACTGGCACCACAACAGCTGCTACAAGAGGTCCCATTACATGCTGTCTAAATCTGATGTTTGTCCTTTCCTCTATAATTGCAGTATGTAGTTTTCAGGCATGTTGCTGGTGCTAATATCTTTCCGATTTAAATCTCTAACCTACAACTCTAAGTTCCAACTCCTAAAGGTATTCTTTCCCTCACTTCTAACATCAAGGTCTATTAATTCTATTGCCTACTTTGATCTCAAATCCATTCACTTCTCTCCATTGCCACCACCCTCATCTAAGCTACTACTATTTTTGCACCTGGATTACTGCAATAAACTCATATCTGGTCTATACATCCACTCTTGAACCCCCCCAACCCCGCCTCCATTCAGCAGGCAATAATTACCTTAAACAAAGTGAACCAAATCACTCTGTGCTGAAATCCAAGAGGCTTCTCAATATACTCATTTCTCACCTTCAGGTCACAGGTGAGCTGACATCTCAAAGATGTCTTCCCGGCCCAACTTTTTAAAAGGAGGTTTCCCTTTATCTCCCCACTCCCTCCCATCCCTGCATCATTCTCTTCTATCACCAACCCAGTATATATTGCTTTTAGAGCACTAACCACAATTTGTAATTATTTTACTTATTTTGTTTACTTGTTATTTGTAGTCTAGTAGACTATAAATTCTGTAAGGATGGGACAGTGTCATTCTTTCAACAATGTAACACTTAAGACAGTGCCTGGCACATAGCTAAAATATTTGCTGAGAAAATGAAGGAAGGAGGGAATCAATCGATCTAGGCAGTACACTAAATGTACAGTGAAAAACATGGGCTATGTGAGGTATACCAGGCAGTGGTCAAGTGTGCAGGCCGTGTGGTGAAACTGCCTGGTTTTACATGCCATGCCTCTGTACCATCTCTATACCACAGCTTCTTTATCTGTAAAATGGAAACAATAATAGTACCTATCCTTCTAAAGATAATGTAAGATTTAATGGAGAGAATGCATATAAAGTGCCTAGCACAGTATCTACTCAGAACAAGAGACCTCAGCTACCATTTATATCCTACAGGGTGTGACTGTAAGATATGACTAATAGAGTTCTAGTCATGGTTAGAGGAACTACTTTGAATATCTTAATAACTACTTCAAGTCATGAAAGTCCATTAGGGATGTGTTCTTTCTATTAAAATATTTCCTTTAGGTCATAAATTTATTAATCTAAGGGCCCTCTATACACAACACAAAAGGGATGATTTTGCTTTTAAAGAGTTTATCATCTGGAGGAAGAAATCACTATGACTCTGAAATGTTTCATGAAATCAAAAATATGAAATGTTTCATGAAATCAATAATCTTTGGATAATTATCTATTTTACGTGTATTTACAATGGCACTTTCAATGTTAATCTATTGATTAAAACAGGTAACAGACTAATAACTTCCACTTGTACATTTTATATATGTGTGTATACATATATATGTATACAGACACATACACACACACTCATTTTACCAATGATGAATTCAGATTTAGAGAGTTTATGCTTCTTGCCCAAGGTCAGAGACCATGCCTGAAAAGTGGTTAATTTCTATTTTGAATTCCACATGAGGTTAGCAATCTTACACTTATATACAAATGTAACTGCTTTTTCATAAAGGCTTAGTAACAATCTGGAAGCAATACTTCAACACACCCTAAGCTAACTAGCCTGTTGTTTTCATAGAAACATTTACAGGTAATTTTAATTTTCTTATAACTTTCTATATTTTATAGGCTATACAATAAACATATATTACATTCATAACTAGAAACTACTGCTTTTTTAAAAATCTTACCACACAAGCTCGAACCAGACGATATTCCATAGTTAACACTTCTTGCAAAGTCTTTGAAGATCCCGCCATGAGTTGCCTTAATGCGATCTTCAGGGATGTTGGAGACATTTTATTAATTACCTATTAGAGAAAAAGGTTTTACTAGTTTTAGACCAATAGTTCCTTTATTGTCTATAATAAAGTAGCTGAGTTTTGATATAAATCATACTCAAATATGCTCCTTAATAGTACTTTCACATGATAGTCTCATAAAAGTGAGATTATGCCTTCTCCTAATCCTGCCAAAGCACTAAAAGTTTTCTAATCCATTACAATAAGAAAGCAGATCATTCCATCAGTGGCATAAGTTTTATACCTACAACTAAAATAATAAATCTACATTTTGTAGCTTGCCTGATATAAATTATGATCCCAACTAGGTACACAGTAATTATACTTAAGTAAACTTAATACACATCTTAGAAACTACTAATATATCAGAGAACATTTCACTTTACAATATAAAGAAGATACAGGAGAAATACCATAGTGCCCCCTTCCCACTCTGTGACTCTAGAGAAGTGTCTTAACTATAGTCTCCACCTATAAATAAATCCACTTACCCTAGAAGTAAGGAGAAAAAATGATTCAAGGCCTATAAAGTAAGAATTATAGGCCTAACTCCTTGGCTACAATGCTATAGTGTTTCCTTTTGAATTTGAAGACGCTATTACTAGTGTTCCAACATGTGGCACCACAACAGCTGCTGCTATTAAATCTGATGTGTGCCCTTTCCTTTATAACTGCAATATATAGTTTTTATGCATGTTGTTTAGTTCTTGTCTCAAAGGTATAAATTATACTTTTTGAGTTGAAAGAATTCCCCACATTAAGATTCAAGGTTCTCTGTAGCATCCTCAAGTCTGGCACACAGATTCAGAGAACAGACAGAATGGATAGGGCAGCATCATACCTAGAGGTTGTCAAAGCTTAAACAGATGGTTAGTGTACAGAGAAAGTTCAGGAAAGAGCAGTATACAATCTACAGCCACAATGCTACTGAAGAGTAGATGAGAAAGAGAGAAAAATGATTAAGGTCTTTATGAATCGGGTTCATCTTCATAGGAACTCATTCTTCTGCCCTTGGTGCTGTAGAGTCATGATCCCATATAATGCCCTGAGAGCAATCCTACTCCATGTTGTCTCCCTTTTGTCTGTCAGCCAAAGGAATACTGGCATCCCTAAAACAGTCTGCATACTGGGCTAGGAGCCTCGCCTTCCACAGGCAAGTACAACAATGAGTCCATTTTGCTAACAAAATCACTAATTTTCTCTAGCCAGAGGAATGCCATATTACTCCTGGAAGTACTGCATCACAATGCTAAAAGGTGAAGTTAAGGGAGTAACATTCCCACTTTCTTTTCTAGTCTGCAAAGCCAGTGAAGCTACGATTCCTTTCCAGCAGTGATGCATTGTGTGAGCCCACAATCACATATCTGAGTATTACAGTTATCTGCCTTTGTCCTCACATTTCTTGGTTTGGCACTTTTATGTACCATCTAGCATTCCCCAAATACGAAACTCTGTCTCTTGGTATACTTCCTCGGTTGGCTACCAATTAATTTCATTTAAAAAGGCCACTTAAGTGACCCAGTCGTCTGTGCTTGTGTCACACAGAGATACACACACTAGGTAAAATGGGAAGAAAATTTCATTCAAAAAGCTCCGCTGGTTCTGACATCTCATAAGTTGGCCCTTGATCAACATGAGAGTTCAGAGTGCTGAACCACCGTGCAGCTGAAAATCTGCGTGTTAACTTTTGACTCTCCCAGAACTTAACTTCTAATAGCTTCCTGTTGACCAGAAGCCTTACCGACAAATCAGTTAACCTATTTTGCATGTTATATGTATTATATATTATAGTCTTACCATAAAGTAAGCTAAAGAGAATATTAAGAAAATCGTAAGGAAAATACATTTACAGTATTTATGGAAAAAAATCTGTATATAAGTGGACCTATGCAGTTCAAACTCATGTTGTTCAAGGGTCAATTGTACCAATTAAAGATATTTTCATACGACTGACATCATATAAAAAGAAACTGGTGTACTAACACCACAGGGAAGCTGTAGCTGGCAATTTAGCACAGAAACTTAGGGTTTAGACTCTGAAATCAGATAGCGCTGGGGTGGAATCCCAGCTCCACCACTCCTACAATCCCAGCTCCACCACTCCTTAGTTTCCTCATTTGTAAAATGAAGATAACACTACTACCCACCTCATAAATGGTATAGCAATACAGGATAGTGCAATGTGTCAGAAACTAAGCAAAACAGGGAAGGAATATTTATTAAGCACTTTTCCCTCAGGCAAGTACATTCACATGTATGTGCATTTCACAAATAAGGAAAACAGACTCTGATATGAATCTGTCCAAGGTCACACAGAGCAGGAATCCAAACTCGAGCCTGTCAAAGCCAAAACCTACTTTCTTTCTACTATACAAAGCTATAACAGTAGTCAAGAATGTCAAAGGCTCAAAAGTCAAAAAGAACAAAGATGGAAAAGAGGACACTGTGTAAGTGACAGAGAAGTGAATAAAAACTTGTTTGTGTAATTTTGATGGCACGGGGAAAGACAAAGAATGGTAGCTTGAGAAAAAAAGTCAAGGGAAGGAAAGCTTTGACAATAACGGCAGAAGAAAATGTGCCATTAACTCAAGAAGGTAGAAAAATACTGAAAATACTGAAAGAAGGAGATGGCTGATGCAATTAGTTCCTGGAGGAGGCAGAAAAGCATGGAATGAGAGCATAGATGGGGCTGGTTCCCTTGGCAAGGAAGTGAGACACATGTTAGAGGAATCAAAGAGGGGATAATGGAAGATTGTTAAAGGAGATCATATAATATAGCTTGTTCATTAACAAGGGAACGCACAGACTGTTCTGTAATTTTCATAAACGATTAGGACCTGGATCTTTAGCTAGAAATGTGCAGGAGTACAACCCTGCACCTAGTGAACACATTTCTACTTCTTGGTAGAACACTGGTCAGTTTCCTAACCAATTTACCTAATGCTTTAAAGATTAGTTGTCTCCTGTATGTCAAAGAGCCAACTTCTTTTTCCTTTATTTTTGTCGACTGATTTACATTCTCATCTTAATTCAACAACATTACTTAACATCTATTACTGACCATGCATCATACACTTTGGGGAGACAATAAAAAATAAACTTGGTCCTTGCACTCAAAAAGCATTTCAAACTATAGGAAAACTCAAGATACTGCCTGTGCCCCTCCCCTCAAAAATCTATCAGAATGCTAATAAGATACAGTCCGGCTTGCATTATCAAGAGAAAAACAATATTTAACAAGCCTACAGATTAAATTAGAATAATTCTACCATGTAAGCCACAGGGTTGACTGAAGGGTTATACAGACAGATAAGTCTCAACTCTTCTCTGATTCACAATGTAACCTTAGAAAATTTCTAAAAACTTCCATTAAAAAACTGAATTCACTATTTCTTAAAAATATTCTTCAAACTGCTAAAAATACTACTGAGAAAAAAGTTTAAGCAAGCCACACAGGAACCACGTAAGAAGTGCTCAATGTAGTTTTCACGTTATAGTCAAAGAGAAAAGATAAATTATTTGTTCACATTATATTGCAATAATTGCTTAATTTGAATAGAAGATATTTTTAAATATTTGCAAGGCACAAGAGAAATTAGTGCAAAACAAGTCAAAACAAATTATTTGAAAGAGTATAAAAAACAATTTTAGTAGAAACAAGGTTTTCTACAAGGGCAAATGGTGCTTAGAAAATAAAAAATAAACTAAAGGATGATACAGTTAGAAACATTGTATGTCACCGAATTTTTTCATTTTCTAAAGAAAATCTAAAACAGTATGTCCAATCATTTTTTAAGAAGTCCATTAAAAACATAACACAGTTAAATCAATAGATATCAAAAACCAAAAATAATAAACTCCTGTTCTATATTAAAGTTAGAGTAAAAGAGTTTGTAACTCAACCTCTCATTTATGGCTGCCCCCAATATTCTGGACACCACATTTTGATAGTTCCCTTTGATGTTAAGTTCTACCTTTCAAATGGGTAAAATTAAAAAAAGTTTCCGTTTAGGTATCCCAAAGGTCTTGTGACCTATCTATTCTCCTTAATAAATCTTTTTCTGCTCAGAGTACCTGCTGTGGACTCTTGTTTTCCACAACAAGAATTATGACCAGTCAAGAACCCGAAAATATAAAGAATGAAAAAATAAAGTATATGGCGGATGGTGGGTTGGGGAAAGAAAAAAAAAGGTAGTAGCATTAGTTAAAAAGCAATCACTATAGGTACTAAAGACATTAAAAGATCTCATGAACAACAAACAAAAATTTGACAATTTAAATGAAAGTGAATATGCTTTGAAAAATATATATTGCCAAAACTGACTCAAGAAGAAAATATATCTGAATAGTCCTATATCCATTAAGAAAATTTAATCGATAATTACAAACCTCACAAAGAAAATTTAAGGTCCAGATGGCTTCACTGTTAAAAAAATTTACACAAACTCTTCCAAAAAAAACAAAAAAAACAAAAAAAACCAAAAACAAAAACAAGGGGAACCCTTCCCAATTTATTTTATGAACCTAGCATAACCTAATTACCAGAACCTGACATGAAAATTACAAGAAAAATTATAGGCCAATTTCTCTCCTAAACATAATGCAAAAATCCTAAACAAATATTAGTAAGTCAAATCCAGCAATATATAAAAGGGATAATACATCATGACCAAATGGGGCTTATCTCAGGAATGCAAAACTAGTTCAATATTCAACCATTACTCATTGTCCCTGAAATAGATCCTGGTCTGTATGATCATTTAATTTTGACAAAAGGCAACAATGCAAGTCAATGTACAAGAAGAAAGTCTTTTCAACAAATTGTGCTGGAACAATTGTGTAACAATATGTGAAAAAATTAACCTGGACCACCCGTTTTTTTTAAATAAAAAATTAACTTGAGATTGATCTAGACCTTAATGAAACAAAACAAAACAAAACTAAGCTTTAGAAGAAAGCACAGGAGGATTTTTCTGAACTTGGGAGTAGGTAAAGGTTTCTTAGGATTCAGAAAACAGTACTCATGAAAGAGAAAATAAATTAACTTAGATTTCTTTAAATTAAAAACTTATTAAAAATTAATTATTGTAATGAACCCATTAATAAAGTTATAAGAAAAATCATATCATCTCAATAGATGCAGGAAAAAAATACAATAAAATCCAAGTCATTCAAAATAATAATTACATAAAACCTCTTAGCTGACCAGGAGAAGAAGAAATTTCCTATACTTATTAAAGAATATCTACAGAAAACCTACAGGAATCAACATTTTTAGTATTCTTAAAACTTTCCTCCTGAGAGCGGGGAACAAGACAAGGATAGTTGCTATGTTAAATTTTTGCTTGGAGGAACTAGCTAGTCTAGGAAGCTGGGTGGGTTGGGAGGGAGGGGTAGGTAGTACAAAGGATAAAGAAGGGAAGGGGGAAGGGGAGGGACAAAAGGAAAGAAGAGAAGGAATGAGAGAAGAAGGAAAGATGACATCATTACATATGTAAAAAATCCAAAAACTATTAGAATAAGTTTAGCAAACAAGGGCAATATACGAAATTTAATTTCAATTATATTTATACAGATCAACAAATAGAAAATAAAATTTTAAACTACACTTAAAACTGCATCGAAACCCATCAACTAGAAATAAATGCAATGAAAAGATGTGCAAATGCAAATCCTCTATAAAGATTAGAAAATATTACTGAGAGAAATTAATGAAGACCTAAATAGAGCAATATACCATATTTATAGAATGAAATATTCAACACCTGCTTTCCTTTGGGGAGGCTGGAATTTCATGTTCTAGGCAGAGTACCTACATAACGAATCCACAATGAAAGCCTTCACATGTGTTGTCTCAACTAGCTGCTGGAGGAATTAACCAAGTCCTATGTGATTCCACCGGGAGAGAACTCTTAGAAACTTGTATCTTGTTTCCTTCAGACTTCATCCCATGTGCTTTTTCTTTAGCTGATTTTGCTTTGTGTTCTTTCATTGTGTTAATTCCTAGCCACGAGTCCTGTGAATCTGTGGATCACCAAATCCGGGGTGATCTTGATGATCCCTGACATAGAACACAATGACCCATTGCCTTTTAGTCAATGTTGTTGAGAAATCTGAAGCCTTAGTATGTGATGTGTTTTACTCTGAGAGTTTGTAGGAGGTATTTCTTAAACTATTAAGGAAAAAGAGATAAGTTTAATTACATTAAAATTAAAATTTCCATTCACTAAATGATGTCATTAAGAGAAAAAAGGCAAGTAACAGGTAGGAAGATACATGTAGTACATATATTGGATATAGGGCTTATATCCAGAAACATAAATAATTCTTATAAATTAACAGTAATAAGAATAATTAACAGGCACTTCACAAGGAAGAGTACCCATATGGCCAATGCATGATGAACTGGTGCTCAACCTCATTATAATCATCATGAAAATGCAAGTTAAAATCATAATGCAATGGTATTTTATATACACTGGAATGACTAAAATGAAAAAAAAAAAAAACTGTGTTGGTGAGAATGTGAAGCAACTTAGTATGTGAATGTAAACTGGTACAACCATACTGCAAAACCATTTGACGATAACTACTAACATGAGTATACATACACACTGGTAAACAAAGAAGCTATGAGACTGAGGGGATTTTAATGCTTGAGTAACCTATAAACAAACCAAAACCTAAGCCTGTAATGCCTCAAGGTTAAGAAATCAAAACCTAAGGACAACCAATCATAAACAGCCAACTTGCTCTGCTTCTACACCTTCACTATAAAAGTCTTTCTCCAGCTTCTATCGGTGGAGCCTTCCTAATCACTTCCAGTTTGGTGCTACCTGATTCAAATCAATTTTTGCACAAATAAACTATTAAAAATTTAAACTATTAAAAATTATGCCTCGGTCCATCTTTTTAACAACATATTCTTTGTTCCTGGCTCTGCATTCTCCAAACATTTGTCCTTTGAATATGTGTTTTGTTCTCTCTTGAATATCCTTTGCCACTTAGCAACTCATTCTCATCTTTTATTCTCTGCTCAGATTTGTCTTCTATGAAGCCTTTTAGACTTCTTCCATCACTTTCTGGACACCCACAATAATTTGTGTAAGCCTCTATTTCAGCATCACTGACTAAACTGTACTATAATTGTTTATTCCACTAGACTGTGAACTGCCTGAGAACAGGTGCTGGATTTTCATTCTTGTACCTCAGGAGAGGCATAGCACCATATCCATTCATTCATTCATTCATTCGTTCATCATATCTACCCTGTGAAATGCTCTGTGATAGGTGTCTGAGAATAGAGCAGGAAGCACGTTTCTCAGGAGCTAATGGTCTGCCATAGATAGCACTTTAAAAAGCAAAAAGACATAAGTCATAGAAAGAAAAAGACACATAATGAGACTGGGGACAAGCAGACAGGTGTAGATCTTTATGAAATAACTGCCATTTTTATGGTGTTCTACAACATTGCCAGTAAAGACCTGTGTTCTGTTGTTTTAAAGCTTAAATGGGAAATATGTTTTGGCATTTACCCTTGGGGTTAAATGAAGTAGAAGGTAGAAATTAATACACAATAAGTTATATCATGTGTTATTTTAAAACCCAGCAGCATAAGCCATTTTTATTATCCTATTAACTAGGTCTTTGACTTTTTAAGTAGTTTAAATCAACCATAGTTAAGAGTTCTGTTTTGCTATGAATTGTGAACATTTTTCTAAATAATCAGCTTATACATTATATATCTATATCTGTAAATCTTTTCCAGAAGTGTTCAGATTGACAACAAACCAACAGAAATACAAAATACATAGACCAGAACAAGTCAGTCTATTGCACTGAATACTGCAGTTTCGCAGAAATATTTTTAAAAATATTTTCACCACTCTGAAGGATCATATTATTATATAAAAAATAACACTTTAAAGAAATGGACACTAGTATTGTTTTCTTCTTATCTACAGTAAAAGGTTTAGAGCTAGTCTAAGAAGAGTGCTTTCTGCAACCTTATCTTAAGACTTTTCTGGTAATTTCTTAAAAACATTAACAATTTAAATAAAATGAAAAGATAGTAACTAAAGAAGCAAGTGTGGCTATTTCATGATATCCTAAATGCTCATGATAGTGTTTAAGGTTCACTAACATCCATCGGTCATCTGGGGAACTGTTTTCTTGTCCACATAAACTGACGCATTTCCCTTCAGGTTTATTGTACTCTCCCACAAAGACGCAATGCATCCATCAACACTGCCATTAAATTACTCATTAATAGCAATAAACAGCATAGTATAATGGGTACCTTCAGCAAATATAATGCCCACTTCTGTAAGTCAAGCTGTTTAATATAATTTGATATGCCATTTTATTTTAATTAGCTTTATGAAGGTATAATTTACATATGATAAAATTCACTATTTAAGTGCACAGTTCTACAAGTTTGATCACTATATACAGCTGTATAACTACCTCCTTAATCAAGATACAGAACAAGAGTTCTCTTTCCTTCAACTCTACCCTGGCAACTGATTTGTTTTCTGTCCCAACAGTTTGCCTCTTCAAAAATAAAAGCACACAGTAAGTATTCCTTTGTGTCTGCCTTCTTTCACTTGCTTCTGAGCTCATAATGCTTCTTGAGATTTATCTATTTTGTTTCATGTATCAACAGCTCATCCTTCTTATAGTTGACTAGTATTCCATTGTATGAATACATCACAATCTGTTATTCATTCAATGGTTAATAAAGTTCAGGCTGTTTCCAGTCTGGAGCTATTACGAATAAAATGAGTACAGATACATTTTTCTTGGGTAAATCCTTAGGAGTGAGATAGCTGGGTCTTACAGTAAGTTTAACAATGTGTGAGTTGTAGGTGCTCCACATGCTTACTGACACTTGGTGTTGGTACTGTCAACCTTCTAAATTTTAGTGATCCTAATGACTACACAGTGACATCTCACTGTGGTTTTAACTTGCATTTTCCTAATGATTAAAGATCCTGAGCATTTTCTCATGTGCTTACTGGTCATTCACCTATCTTCTTTGGTGAAGAATCTAGATTTCTCATTTTTTCACTTGTGTTGTTTATCTTCTCATTAATAAGTTGTAAGAGTTCTCTGTGTATAGCGGATTAAAGTTCTATAATCAGCTTCTGTTTTGCAAATATTTCCTCCTAATTTGTGGCTTCTTCATTTTCTTTATAGTGTCTTTCAAAGAAGAAAAGTGTTTAATTTTAAGAAAGATTAATTTATCAATTCTTCTCTTGAGTTGCTTTTTACATTAAAATAAATCTTGGCTAACCCAAAGTCACAAAGATTTTCTCATTTTCTTTCAGAAATGGTACAGGTTTAGCACTTACATATAGGTGCATAATACATTTTGAATTGCATATGGTGTAAATGAGTTCAGAGGCTTGTCACCCCAAGATATGCTTCTTTGGCATACTGATTATTTTGAGTTAATGCACTTGAGAAACAATAAATATAAGGGCACTCTGACCCTCCTTTTCTTCCTAAAAGCAGGAGATAAAACTCCCAGGTGAAAGGTACCCTCCCTACAGCAGGAGAAAGGAAGACATTCTTACCACTAGACAAAAGGAATGTGGGGTCAAGAAATCTGTAAAAACAAACTTTGTTAAATTAACCCTTATCTCCCTAGTTACTTTACCATTTACTATCCTTAGCCTAAACCCCTCTGTCTTGTCAATTATTCATAAATTTGTTTGTCGAGAAGGTATAAAAGCTTCCAGCTCTGATCATTTCTGCAGATCTCCATTCATTCTCTTGTGCAGGTTCCCAAGTACATGTAAAAATTTAATAAAATTTGTATGCCTTTCTCCTGTTAATCTGTCTTATGTCAGTTTAACTTTCAGACCCAGCCAAAGACTCTAAGAGGGAAGAAGAGAATTTTCTCCTACCCTACAGATGCAAGGTAAGAGTCAAGTCCTTCTTTTTTCTTGCATATGGATGAATATCCAACTGTTCCAGAATTATCTGTTGAAAAGACTATCTTCCTCCCACTGAATTACTTTAGATGTGGAGTTCAGAGCAGCCTTTACTCTAGTCAGTGAGGGGAGGGAGCAGTCTGAATCTCTTCTATTCATATTCCTTTGATTATTGATAACATTTGTAATTCTGGAAAAGAAATACTTCTCTCATTGGCCCTAAAGAACCTTCTTTTCTTTGGCAAACATGCTGGTCTCATTACCAGAAAAGGTAGATTGAAACGAGAGGACTTTCTACAAGGCAATAACCAAAAAAACAAAAACCCAGTTAAAAAATGGGCAAAAGACTTAAATAAACATTTCTCCAAAAATATACAAATGGCCAACAAACATATGAAAAGATGTTCAACATCAGTAATCATTAGGGAAATGCAAATCAAAACACAATGAGTTATCACCTCACAGCCATTAGGATGGCTACCATCAAAAACCCAGAAAATAACGAGTGTTGGTGAGGAAGCGGAAAAATTGAAACTTTTGTGCACTGTTGATGGTGGGAATGTTAAATGGTATAGCTGCTATGGAAAACAGTAGGGAAATTATTCAAAAAATTAAAAATAGAATTATGATATGATGCAGCAATTCCACTTCTGGGTATATAATCAAAAGAATTAAAAGGAGGGTCTCGAAGAGGTATTTGTACACCCATGTTCATAGTAGTATTATTCACAAGAAAGGTAGAACCAACTCTAAACACCCACATATGAATGGATGAACAAAATGTGATATATACATACAATGGAATATTATTCAGTCTTAAAAAAGAATGAAATTTTGGTACATGCTACAACGTGGATGAACCTTGAAACATTATGCTAAGTGAAATAAGTCAGTCACAGTAAGACAAATGCTGCATAATTCCACTTATGCGAGGTATCTGGAGTAGTCAAACTCATAGAAACAGAATGGTGGTGCCAGGCACTGAAGAGGGAGAAATGGGAGTTATTGTTTAATGGGTATAAAGTTTTAATTTTGCAAGATGAAAATGTTCTGGAGATTGGTTGCACAACAACGTGAACACTTAATTCTGAAATGTACACTTAAAAATGATTAAGATGGGTCTACGGCCATGCCACCCTGAACGTGCCCGATCTCATCTGATCTTGGAAACTAAGGAGCGTCAGGCCTGCTTAGTACTTGGATGGGAGACCACCTTGGAATACCAGGTGTTGTAGGCATTTTAAAAAATGATTAAGATGGTAAATTTTACGTTATATGCATTTTACCACAATTAAAAACACACACAAAAATGTGAGAGCACTGCAATTGGTGTGTTTGTTTGTTTCCCTAATGTAAGCTACCCACCAGGGCATTTAAATAGCCCATTAGCTTACATGGATTGTTTGGCACAATGAACAACCTACACCAAGATGGATTAAAAGGAGATTTGATGAATTTCATCCTTAAGCATTAAAACTAAAAAAAGCATATTGGAACTTTGGAAGAAAATCTTAGAAAAGATATAAGAAGCCATAAAATAAAATACTACGAAAACTCCATCAGTTACAAAGAATTTCTGACTTCCTCATGTTATAATACAAGGATCACCAGTAAAACTTTAAAAATCTAAAGAAAGGATAAAAAAGAACTCAGTTTTTATTTAATGATTAGCACATATGTTGAAAGCATTGTCTTTCCTACAGACAGTCTTGGAGAGAAATCAGCCTCTAAGACATAGCTGCAACTCAGAACATAAATGAAGACAAAATCCTTGGGACCTGTGGAAGGAAGATAGGAATCCCTGAAGAGCCCACAGGGATTAGGAGCAATCCTAGAGAGTTACTGAAACTAGTATTAAAATCTTCTTAAAATTTTTTTTAAACATTTGATCTGCAAACCTTTCACCTAATCCTTCTTATAAAAATGTCCCTAAATGCTTCTTCCACAGGACAAGGAGGACTACTGGAGATGACGTATGCTGACTAAAGTCCTTCTCTGTTACAAAGGACCTAAAAACAGCTTAGCATTGCCTTCAACATCCAGCAGGTAAATGAGTCATTGAGCTTAGGTAAAGGTTTTGTGAAACCTCTTTCTGAGGCTCAACTGAGTTCAGAAAAATAAAAAAAAATTTTAAGTGGGCTATATTCCACCACAGAGCTGACAGAGGCTTCCCTAACGCAAGAATTCACCATGATCAGGGCAGAAATGATCCATATATTACCTTCAACTGCTCCAAGGCAAAAGGTGAACCATCTTGTTGTAAATTTTCAATGATCTGTTCCACAGTATTGGCTGAGAACCAACTGTAAGGAAGGAAACAAATGATTTCACCAATGCATGATTTCTTTTTCTGACACAACAATGAACCTAAACACAGGCTTCCCCCAAGCTTCATTTCAATAATGAAAAAATTTCCAACCTATTTTACAGGATAATGAAATAAAACACTGCTTCTCTGGGATGGTGTTTGCAGTCCACCTTCACTAATGCAAAATAAAGCCTGAATTTTCTCTTTTGCTTTGTTGCATCTTTTATATGTAAATAAATGATATATTAACTGCTAAAAACTGACGCTTCTAAAATGTAGAGATACTTATTTTCCAATAGCTTTTTTCCTCTTTTGTGTTCCTTAAGCCAGTCTGTCAATCTCTCAAATCACCGCATAAAACCATTTGCTGATCAACTTGATAAGACCTTCAGAGAAGATGACTTTACAAGATAAAAGATTAATTAATCTAACTGTTATTTTCAAGCCTCTCTTCCCCATTACAAAAAAAATGTATTGCACTAAAATGAATCCCTGTGACAGATTACTAAAATGGATTTATTTGCCCTTGAAAGAGTGGGCAAGAAACTATTTTCAAAGGTAAGTAAAAATAAAAGCACTATCTGATCTCAAGAATTCAGTGCATTATCAAACAAAATTATAATGTTAGCAAATTCAATTTGATACAGCCTTTCCAAAAGAACAGATTTGAGATCTCTAAGTACCTGTTTATTTTGTCCATGTGTTCAAATATATAAGACTTGTCCTGATCAATCCTGGACTGTTTGAAAAGAAAAATGTTTAAATTAATTTGGAGTAACTCAAACCTTTTTAATAATTTCATTTTTAATAATATGTTTTGTGACTTTCAAATAACTACCATTATGTTCAAAATTCAAACAGGATGTATTTTATTTCAGACCAGATCTTAAATGTGTCAAAGGCAAAAAATGTCCTTGCATTTTTATTTTTACGTCATTATATATGATACATTATCATTCAAGTATATCAATAAATTTAAGAACTGTAAGGGACCTACGAAGTCATTCTGCCCAAATTTCCATGTGATACAGAAATTCCTACCACATCCCCAATACTCCCGCAGCACTGACCTTAGGAAGGAACTCACAAGTGTTTGAACAACTAAAATTAAAAATTTTTTAATGCTAGACCAAAAATAAGCCCTCCCATTTTCTAATTCTAGTTAATCTCTCTTCTACCTTAATCTTTTCTCTCATACGGTAGTTTTGTGCCCCCTCACAATCCAGGTCCTTCTAATGAATGCACAGTTCCAGTGTATCAAGGTCATTCTTAAAGTGTGTAATGCAAAACTTAGCTGCAGGTGTGGCTGAGTAATAGCAAAGTACAGGAGGGCTCCATAGATCCTTGTTTGTTTTGGATACAATGCTTTTACTAGAACTAATCCTGGGTTAGTTTGGGGGCAGTCCTATTAGGCTGCTGATTTACACTAAGCAGTTAAAACATTTTTAACTGGTGCCATTGTAAATTATATTTCTCCCATCTTGTATTTATGAATTTTGTATTTTGAACTAAAATTCAAGATTTTTACTTATCTGTACTGTGATATGGTGATTTAAAATAAGAAATATATATTTGGTCTTCCATTACACAGCTGCCAAAACCCTTGGAATATCCTAAACAGAGCACCTTTTATTGTATTTGGTTTTCTGTCCTCTCAGTTCCTGAAACAAAGGTGGAGTGGTTTTTATTATTATTCATAACAAGTCCCCTTCAACCACATAGGTTGTTTATGTTAACAAGGTTAAGTTTTGGAAAGCCCCAAAGGATGGAGGTAGGTTGCCAAGAAAATCAACCAGGTGATTAGAGAGTTGGAACTTTCAGTCCTATCACCCATCTCACCCACCAATTCCTTCCCTTAAGCTCCAGTGAGGGTAAAGGGGCTGGAGATAGAGTCAGATTACCAATAGCCAATGATTTAATCAATCATGCCTATGTAATAATGAAGCCTACACAAGAACCCCCAAAAAGGATGGGTTTGGAGAGCTTCCAGGTTGGTGAACATATCCACATTTGGCGAGATGCACCTCAACATCATGAGGACAGAGAAGCTCCTGCATTTGAGACCCTTCTGGACCTTGCTCTTCATTTATATCCTTTACTGTATTTTTTATAATAAACCAATAAACATTAAGTATTTCCCGGAGTTTTGTGAGACATTCTTAAAAATTATCAAACTCAAGGAGTAGGTTGTGAGAACGTGGATTTACAGCTAGTCAGTCAGAAGTACAAGTGACAACGTGAGACTTATGACTGATGTCTGAAGTGGGGTTAGTATTGTGGGACTGGGTCCTTAAGTTGTGGGATCTGAAGCTAACTCCAGACAGATAGTGTTAGCATTGAAATAAATTACAGGACACACAACTGGTATCACAGAAAATTGCTTGATGCATGGAAAACCCATACATCTGGTGTCAGAAGTACTGTGAATATGGTAGTAATGTGAGAGTAAAGAAAAACACAGGGAGTATTTTCCCCATACATCTATTAAATTTCACATTGTTGCTATTAAACAGATCACTCTAAACTTAAAGGGTTTTTTTACCCATATTCTTTTACTGAATTTATTCTGTTAGTTTGGTATCAATTTGATCAAAATGCTGTCAACATTCTCATCCAAATCACTGAGAAAAATACTGAATAAAACAAGACCAAGACTCATTAACACCTACATATGTAACAGAACTCTGGTAAGGCCCTTCAACTCCCACACACTACAATCCATTCCATATTTACTCAAGTTGACAACATGAGAGATTGTCAAATGCTTTGACAAAATCTGATGAATCTTCGCATGCTCTATGTTCATAGTCACTGCACTGAGTACTCAGGGGCCCTGTATTCATGTTCTTCAGTTCTGGGTAATTTTTTTGCACTGTCTTTCTAAATACTTCCTCCCATCTTCTGTTAGAAATTCCAAATAATTATATACTGGACCTACTGTAATAATGTTCCATTCGAGAGGTCCTCAAATGTCATTGTTTACAGGTTCTTTTTCTTTTAATGTACTGCTTGGAAGTAGAATAATGCTATGGACTCAATGTTATTGATCTCTCCCAAATTCATATTGAATCTTAACCCCCAATGTGATGGTATCTGGAGTTGGGGACTTTGAGAGGTAAATAGGGCAAAAGGGTAGAACCCTCATGATGGAATTAGTGCCCTTCTAAGAAGAGATCTGAGAAAACTCACTTTAATTCTCTCTGCTGTGTGCAGATACAGCAAGGCACCTTCCATCTGCAAACCAGGAAGAATGTCCTCACTGGGAACCTAACTGGTTGGCATTTTGATCTTGAACTTCCCAGCCTCCAGAACTGTGAGAAATAAGTTTCTGTTGTTTAAGCCACCCAGTCTATGGTATTTTTGTTATAGCTGTCCAAACCGATGAAGATAGATGGTATGTAATGATTCTAGAAGCCAACTAGGGAAAGAGGCTAGAGGTTTTCCAATTTAGTTTGTTCTGCCTCTTTTCAGTAGAGCACCTAATCTACCCCTGCTCTCAGTCAGCTGGGCCTATCCGATTTGGTCTTTTCAAGACGTCTCTGCTCTCCTGGCCAGGCTATGAGAGGGTAGTTGCTCCTATAGGAGGAGGACTTTTGGAGGCCTATCTGCTCTTTATAAAAATTTGCAACAGTCTTCCTATTTTTCTGGCCTACTCTACAACCCCATCTTCAGAGGGGCCTGGTACCTTACAATAGGTCTATAACAGCTGGCTTGCTTCTTATTAGCTTTACCCACTGAAGGATAAGATTTCAGTGTTCTCAGGTCTAAAGTAGCTATCCTCATCCTTCTGCTTTCAAGGTTCCAAAATATTGACATCTCATGCCTATCATCATCTTTTCTGTTCTATTTTTCTTTGTGAATTTCTGTCCTTTTTATTCCTTATTACAATTTTAGTGGTGTTTTAGAAGGGAATATATATTTAATCCAACATATTTAACTAGAAGTCATGTAGCATTTTAATAAGATTCTTGGCTCTTAAAATTTAAGACAACAAGGAATAGTAAATACTGCACTATACTTTATTATTATATTTACTTATATACAAGAGTTTCACTTTAGCATCTCCACAAGCAGCATCAACACTGAACCTCCATTAGAGAAATGTCACAATGCCTTATAAAAAGCCCCTGCAAGGGCCAATCATGTGGCTATGCACTGAAATTCACCAGCAATGAGAAGATAAGCTGTGCAGTTGCACAGTAAAGAAATCGTCTTCTTAGATGACTATCCTAACAAGCTTTGAAGTAAATGATTCCCAGTACATTGATTTACATCCACAAACCATAATGTTCACCAACTGCTAATTTTTCAATCATTTTCCCTTCCCCATGAATTAAAATCGGGTTAGAATATTGATAAGATTACCTTTGTATGGTAAGTTTCTAAGATATCTGCAATATTTTCTTCTGAAGGAGATTTCAGAGCTAACAAATCTTCTTCTAACATGACCAACTAAAAGTAAAAAAAAGAAAAAAGAAAATAAGGAAAACAGATTTGAAACCCCATAGAAGCACAAACATAATTTTTTAGAAATCTTATATACTCTTTTTAAAAATCCTTGTCTTAAAATGATGATGCTCTCTTCGGCTGAGTCAGTGAAGGGAATTTTCACTGAAGCTGTGCATACACATTCCCACACAGAGAATGTTGCCTTGCAAGGAATGGATAAAAGTGGGAGAAACTAAAGAAAAATAGAGACATCTCTGTTTCCATCTGGCTATCAAGCACTTGAAATGTGGTACTGCGACCAAAGATGTGAATTATAAATTTTAATTAATTTAAACCAAAATTGCCATATGTGATTAATAGCTATTATAGTCAATGCACAGCTAGCTCTAAAATATAGATATGCTTCACTCTCCACTTACACCCCTCACATATCTATCCTATGTTTAGCTAAATGGGACTTTTTATTGTTTTTAAAACATAACTAATGCTTTCTGGCCCCTAGGGGCTTGCTCATTAAATGTTTCCTCTATCCAGAATGCTTTTCCTGACAATATTCATCTTAAAACCCAGCTGAACTGCAACTCCATGAGAAAACTTCCAGTCCTTTCTTATAAGAAAGACCTTCTCCCTTTCAATCCATTGAGTACTTGCTCTGTATTGTTTTTGCACCTACATACTTTACTGTCAGATGAGATAGTTATTTATCTTTTGTACCCATCTCTATCTAGCCCCATCCCCAATGTATATTACTCATTTCTGTTGTCCTCTATAGGCCCTGTGAATGGCAATCTACACACAGCAGATATGACTGGGCAAGCTAATAAAGAAAGGAGAAGATTGTGAATCAGCTTTCTCTCTCATCTTTAACTAAATTCCACTATCGTCAAGAGTGTCCTCTACCCAGAGTAGATAATGGAGTGATCATGTGTGTTTCTTGTTACAGCTCAAGGGGAGAATGAGACAGCCACCTACTCAAGGTACCTGAGGATGGCCTAACATAGAAAACCATCTGAAACTTCAAGCAAATGTGACGGAAAGCCCCCAACAGTATGCAGGGATAGCCTTCAACTTTGTATTCTTCATACATTTTTTTAAATTTTTAAAAAATTTATTTTAATTAGTTTCAAGTATACAGTACATTGGTTAGACATCTATATAGGTCGTAAAATGGTCCCCCATCCCAATTGCTCCCTCCCTCCCCTCACCCTCCACCTAGCCAACGTATTCATTCTAATTGCATTCCCTATGCCGTGCTCCCATTCCCGTGTCCATTCATCAGCTACTAATTTGTACTTCTTTAACCCTTCACCCCATTCTCCCAGCCCCCCAAACTCCCCTCCCCTCTGTCCATCACCAAATTGTCCGCTATATTTGTGAGTCTATTTTTGATTAGTTTGTTCTTTTTATACCTTAGATTCTGCATATAAGTGAAATCACATAGTGTTTATCTTTCTCTGTCTGACTTAAATACCTTCTAGGTCCATCAGAGCAATACATTTTTCCATCCCCTTCCTTTTAGTCTGTCTTTTAATCCGAAGTGAATCTCTTAAAGGCACATGTAGGGGTCTTGTTTTCCTTTACATTCATTCACTCTTTTAGTTGGAGCCCTTAATTCTTTTCCATTTGAGATACTTATTGATAGGAATGTAGTTGTTACCATTCTTTATTCCTGTGTTTGATACATGTTTTTTCTTCTTAAAGAGTCCCTCCAACATTTCCTGTAATACGGGCTTGATGGTGATAAATTCTTTCAGCTTATTTTTGTCTGGAAAGCTCTTTATCTGTCCTTCAACTCTAAATGATAGCTTTGCTGGATAAATTATTCTTGTAGATCCTGGGTCTTCATCCTGTTGAATATTTTTTCCCAAGTCCTTCTGTCCTGCATAGTTTCTTTTGAGAAATCAGCTGCCAGTCTTATGGGTTTTCCGTCATAAGTAACTGTTTTTCTCTTGCTGCTTTTAATATTTTCTTTGTATTTAACCTTTGGTGTTTTAATTATGATGTGTCCCAGTGTGGGCCTCTTTGGATCCCTGATTTTTGGTATTCTCTGAGCTTCTAGGGGTTTTATGTCCACTTCCTTCACCAGGTCAGGGAAGTTTTCCATCATTATTTCTTCAACAGCTGTTCAACATATTTTGATTTTCTTTAGTTACATTGATCAGACAAACATTTGGACCCTTAACAGTGTCCCATATGCTCCTTAAATTATTTTTATAGTCTTGGCATCTTATCTCTTGCCATTCTGATTGAGTGTCCTTGGCTTTCCTATCTTTTTGATAAGGTATTTGATACTTTTCTTTATTCACTCTGTTTATTCCTTTCTTTCTTCCATTTAATATACTTCTCATCTCAAATAATGTGTTCTTCATTTCAGACTGGTTCCCTTTTATATTTTCCATTTTCACTTTTATGTTTTTTATCTCTTTGTTGAAGTTCTCACTGAATTTAACCAAAATTTCATTGAGCATCTTTATACCAGTGTTTTGAACTCTGCATCTGTTAGATTACTTGACTCCATTATATCTGGATCTCTGTTCTGTTTTCTCATATGGTTTCTGTTTCTTTGTCTTCCTATTTTGGCTGCCTTTCTGTGTCTGTTTCTATGTACTAGGCAAAGCTCCTAAGTCTCCTGGTCTTATTAGTATGGATTTGTGAAGTAGGTGTCCAGTGGCACAGTCCTGAGAGGGGCTCAGCTACAGGCCGAATTTAGCTAAAGCCTCTGCCCCTCTAGGGCCACCTGAATTCAGCAAGCAATCCACAGATGCTGTGCTTATATTTGCCTCAAAAGGCCACACCATAAACCGAGGCCAGCTGCCTCCAGTGTGTGTCTAGGCACTGCTCAGCGAGGAGCACCTGACTCGCCGAGGATACACCTGGATGTGGCTTGGGTGAGGCCGTGAGCTGGGGGAGATGGGGTTTCAGGGAATCCTCTGGGCAGAGCAGCTTCTGTTATTCAGTCTGATGACCTCACAGCAATTGAGGCGCTGTGTCTGTGCACTGGGAGCAGGGAGGGCTCAACACGGAACAATGGATACCACCGGCACTTCAGTACAGAGCGAGTCTTGCCTCGGCCCTCATTTCGACAATGTCTTCTTGTAAGTCCCTGGTGCCCCCTGTGCTCAGCCGAATGGGCACTGATGCTGACCGCGAGCAGATCAGCGCGAAATTCTGCTTGCGGACGCAGCCCTTTAAGAGGCATCAGCCGCTGCCACTGCCGCAGCCTACGTCTCACTTAGGGGTTCGGAACCCGGCAGCCCCACGTCCTCGCCCCATCCTACCTTTTGCCGTTGCACGGTGCTTTCTTGGATTTCTTCCTAGTTGTATGGCTTATTCATCAAGATAAGATTCCAGGTGATTTTTCCTTGCTGCTGCTCCTTGTTTCCGTCACAACTTTGATTTGGTTGCCAGAGGGATGAACAGAGCCTCTATCATCTACACCATTTTGGTTGCACCACCTGTTTACTTCATACGTTTTTATACCATTCCTTCCCTTAATCCAAAACTCCTCTCCTTCAAGATCATATATTCATTTGAAGATCTATGTGCTTTCTGGGAAACTCACTTAATCTCACAATTCTAGGGACAAAGCACATTAGTTAAGCTAAGCTATTTGCTCTAGTTCACCCACCCACATGGTTCACCGGTGATATAAACCAGTCCAATCAGAGTAAACTAAGCCAGTTGAAGCAGAATAAATCTCAGATTTCTTGCTGGGAATTCTGAAGCAAAATCACCTTGAACTGGTTTTTCTATTACATTTAACATAAGTAGTTTCAACTAGTCTGGAGACAGGAAAACGGGGAGCTAAAAAGGCTAAATGCAAGCTAGGATTTAAACCCAGGCTGGCTGTCCACATATACTTTGCCACTATCCTAAGAAAATTGGCAAAACTGTTTTAAGAAAAGACAAAGTAACATTGTCACTTGCAACAGATATCCTTTAGTAAAGCTTTTAAGACCATATTTAACAAATGTAACTTTTAAATGCATCAGAGAAACTAACAAGAGAAACTTTCAAAATGTTTTTATAAAATAAGATTCTCTTTATATATAACTTTAGATTTTATATATTTGACTTTCTGAAAGTAGATTTTTTTTACGGAATGTAATTATTCATTAAAAAATATATTCACTGAAGGTGCTAGGCAAAACAGCTCTGACTCTACATAATTATCTCTGCTTCGTGTATAAGGAAACTGAAGATTACAGGATTTAGGAACTTTTCCGAAAGTCACAGAGCTGTAAGCAGTAAGATCTAGGATTCAAATCCTTATTTACCAAAAGCCTGTGATCTCAACCGCTCATATTACCTCTCCTGTAATGTTATCCCAATAGAAGTTGCAATCATCCAAGTAATTAAACTGCAATCATACAATTACCTTTTCAGAATCTACAAAGTGTGTAGCAATTCCTGCTGTGTACACATCTCTTCCTTTCACCCTGAATCCTGTTAATCCAAGAAAGTAACCAAGTTTTCCTTGAAGTCTTGGCAAGAAATAACCTCCACCCACATCAGGGAATAGTCCTGAAATTCAGTAACAAAAAGAGATAACGATTCAAATGAAAGAAATGAATATAACTTTACTTTAGATCAGTCTGACATTTCTCTCTGGAATTTAAATCTATATTAAAATTACACTAAGCACTATACAATGCAGTATCACAAAAGACTTGATATGAAGTGTCCTAACTAAATTTGGGTATTTTTCAAAATTTTCATGTCTCATTTCTATAGAGGTTGATACAGTATTTGATGGCATAATGCTGTGTCTATAAGTACTTGCTAAATATTACCTAAATTTTCTCACTACAAATTACTTTTAAAGAGTCTCTGAAATAGGTAAAAATTGAAATATTCTTCCCAAATGATAATCACAGGAAAAAATATGTATAATCTAAGGTTATTATAGTACTGTGAAAATTCAATATTACCATTTAAATCATTTTCCAAATAGTCAATCATCTAATAGTCAAGATATTTAAAGTGATGCAATAACCATTAGTCCTACTAATTGAACAAGTTTATACCTAATAAAATCACTTGCATTCTACTCTTTTCTTAAGCATTAATATTTTTTAAATTCCCTTATTCTCTCTACTGGTAACAACTAAAAATAGCATATATGCAAATACCTGCCAGTACACTCCTTTCTGGTATTTAAGAGCTCCTTAAACAATTATGACTCTCTAGTTTTAAAATCCATATATCTATTCTAAGATAGCTTCTTTTAATGAAGTTGAGACAAAAACACAAGCGTTCACATTCTTCCTAGTTCTATTTGACAAGAAGTTCCTAGACTTGAAAGAATCAGCAGCATGCTACTATAAATAAAAATATCCCTTACCGCCTCAAACAAGATAGGTCTAAAGTTGAATTCAGGACCTCTCCCCACTCCCATCATCTCCTTCCAGTATCACCTACGCCAATAAAGGATACAACAATCCAACCTCGACACCTACTTCTTTTGTATCACTCCTTTAACTCTCCATCAGTAACCACTGTATTTATTTCTCCACTAAACGGATCTCTACACAATAGCCAGAGTGATCTTTCTAACAACATGCATCTTGATCAGAATCTTGCATTCTACTGCTGAAAACTCTTCCATAACTATTTCTCTTAGATTAAAACCAACACCTATATCAAAGACTTCAAGGCCCCAGACCACTTTTTCAGTTATACCTCTTACTACTTACTAAGTTCGTCTTCTTTCAGTTTCTCAACATCCTACATTCCTACCTGCCCCAGAGCCTCAGCAGCTCTCTGCCCAGTAAAAACACCCTCTTATCCCGAAACACTTGCATCTATTCCAAGGCACCACATTTTTTTGCCCTTTGCTTCAATGGCTTCCTTCTAGTCCCCTTTGCTAGCTCGACTTCCTTTGCTTGACCTCTACATGTTGCTTTGCCTAGGCTATATCCTCCTCTCTACACACACATCTCCTTAGCTTTTATGAATTTAGGTAACATCTACATGTGGACTAGTCCCTATTATGGACTGAATTCTGAGGCCCTCAAAATTCTTAAGTGGAAGCCCTAACCCCCAGTGTGACAATTTGAAGACAACACCTCTAAAGAGGTAACTAAGATTAAATGAGGATATAAGGGTGAAGGCCTAATCCAATGACTGATGTCCCTCTGAGACACCAGGGGTGCACACACACAGAGGAAATGTCACGTGAGGACACAGCAAGAAGGCAGCTGTCTATAAGCCAAGGAGAGAGGCCTCAGAGTGAAACCAAACCTGCCAATATCTTGATCTTGGATTTCCAACCTCCAGAACTGTGAGAAACAAATGTTGTTTAAGCCACCCAGTCTGTGGTATTTGTTGTGGCAGCCCTAGCAGACTAATACACTCCCAAATCTATATATCTGGTTATGCTGTTTCCCTTGGATATCAAACTCTTAGATCCGCATCTAGGTATAACTACATGGTCAATAAGCATTTCAGATATAACATGGCAAAAACACAAATCTTGATTCTCATCCCTCCAACTATACTACTCCTTCCCTAATCAATCTCATCCATCTAGCGGCAAAAGCTAAAAACCTTGGACTAATTCCTGATTCATCACATCGGCAAGCCAGTTAACTCCAAAATATTTTTCAAATCTATCCACTCTAACACTATACTTCCACACTACTCCAAGCCCAAATCATCTCTCTCTAGACCTGTGCTATCCAATATAATTTTCTGTGATGAAAATGCTCCACAATCTATGCTGTCCAATAAGGTAGCCACAAGCCATAAGTGGCTATTAAATACTTGAAAAGTGACTGGTGTAACTAAGGAACTAAATTTATTTAAATTTATATTTAAATAACTGTATATGATTAGTAGCTACAGTATTAGACAGCATAGCTCTAGATTAACGTATAATCACGAGCCTCATAATGATGTTTCCATGAACGACCACATACATGACGATGGTCCCATAAAGATTATAATGGACTATAAGCACAAGGTTTGCAATGTTGAAGGAAAAAGGCTGGACCCAAATACATATGATATTGAATTTACCGCTAGCTCTGAGTGGTTTAAATAGATAAAGAGGCTCAGCATACTGGCCATCTGCCCTGTACCCACCCTTATCTGGAGCCAAGAGTTGTCGAGGGAGCCAGAGGAGCTGGGGAGGAAGGAAGCACAGGAGCCTCCTCACCCCACTTCCCCATTCGCCCTCTCCCACCCCTACACACACACACACGCACACGCACACTCATCTCCCTTTCCCTTGTTTCTCTTTCTTTTTCCATTCTCCTCCCTCCTTCCCCTCTCTTTCCCTTCCATTCTCCCTTTTACTATTTCTCCTCAAGATTTAATTTCTCTGGATCTCTATTCTCAGCTCTCTTTTTCTTTCCTTTTCTTCCTTTCCTCTTCCCCTTCCTCCCTCTCAATATCACCTTCCTCCACAGCCCTCTCTCACTCCCCAAAACACATGTGCACAGACACACAGAAACTTTGCTTTATAGTATATTTTTTACTGTACTTTTTCTATGTTTAGATACTTACCATTGCATTATAACTGCATACAGTATTCAGTACATTAACCTGCTGTACTGGCTTGTAGTCTAGAAGCAATAGGCTATACTACACAGCCTAGGTGTATAGTAGGCTACAACATCTAGTTTTGTTTATGTGTACTCTATGATGTTCACACAATGAAAAAATCACCTAATGACACATTTCTAAGAATGTATCCCTGTTGTTAAGTGATACATGACTGTAATGACCTTTTAACAAGTCTCACTGCTACTACTCTTGCACCTCTACAATCCATTATCTTCACAGCAGCCAGAATAATGGTATTAAAATGTAAACCAGATCGTGCCACTCGCTGCTTTAAACTCTCCTACAGTTTCCCATGATATTTAGGTTTAAATGCAAACTCTTCACCAGAGGTCCCCATGTACCTCTTTCAAGAGTCCCCACGCACCTCTTCAAGAGCATACTATATCACTCCTGCCCTTGACTGAGACAGTTGCCTTTATCTGGTTACCTAAACAGGTGAAGTTCATTCTTACTTTAGGGTCTTTGGACTAACTTTTCTTAATGCCACAGTATTCTGTTGTCTTCTCTTTGTCATTCAAATCTCAGCTTAAAGGGCATGCATCTCTTTGGGAAGACTCTTTAATCATCTAACCTAAAATAGCCATTCAAGAAACTAACTATGGACAATATAGTGAAATAGAGACCAGATTTACCCTACTACCTGAAGCAAGTATAAAAACAGATGCAATATATGAAATAATGGTTTTCAATATACTAGACTATCAAGCAATAGAAGAAGTGATCTCTGACTATCTGAAAACAAGTGAAGTAAACCCTACAAGATATCCAGCTTAATACCTTGAGAAAATTCCCAGGCCCAGCATAGTCCAGTCCTTGATTTGAAGGGATGAAATTAAGAGTCCAGGCAGACTGAGGCAGCTATAATTTCCAGAACAGAACACCAGAGAAGAAAGAGCTGAGAGAAAACTCTAGAAACCTGCAGAAGTTCTCCTGTAAGTATTCAGCTTGGTACCAACAATGCTTGTGCAAGAAGAAACTACCTGAGGCTAGGGCAAGAACCATAAAAAAGGATTACAGAGAACAGTACTGGGAACCGATACAAAGCTGGGAATAGTGCATGTTCCCAATGGACAGACAAGAAAAACTCATGATTCATGGAGCACTGAACAGGATACAGAGGTCCTTCTTTAAGAGTGGGAAGTAATTAGCACTAGCCTGAGCACTCCTCCAATCCTGCATTTAAAAAAAACTCAAAAGGATCAAACTGTTTCCAAGTGACTTACCTTCATCACAGAAGCAAGCTCAAGAACATTTAAAATACGAAACTATCCAATGCCCAGAGTTTACAATGTCTAGAATCCAATAAAAAATTACCAAACATCTAAAAAAGTAGAAAAAAAACTACCCATAATGAAATCAAACAATCAATCAAAACTGATCCAGAACTGACATAAACATAAGAGTTAGTAACCAAGGACATTAACACATTTATAATACATATATCCTATATGTTCAAAAAGTTAAGTAGAAATAAAAAGTATACATATACATTTTTTTTAAAATGACCTAAATGATACTTCTGTAGATGTAAACTAAGATGAATAGATTGAAAATATCTGAATGGGATTAAGTACAGATTAGTTTTTGCAAAAGAAAAGATTAGTGAACTTAAAGACATTGAAATATAAACTACCTAAAATGAAAAATAAGAAAAAATGTTTAAATGAACAATGCATGAGTGAGCCTAACTTTAAACAGAGTTCCTGAAAAGTGAGACAGAAAAAATATTTGAAGAAATGTCAAACTTCCAAAGTTGACAAAAACTGTAAACCTAAGTAGCTCAATAAACACAAGCATAAGAAATATGAAAACTACACTAAGGCACATCTTAATCATACAGCCCAAAACAAGTAATCAGTAGAAAAATCTTAAAAGCAGCCAGAAAAAATAAAAAGACACTTACTTACAGAGGAAGAGAGATACGAATGGAAGCAGATTTCTCATAGGAAACAACATAAAAGAAGACAGTATAAAAACAACTTTAAAGTACTGAAATTCAAAAATCCGCATAGAACGGAACAGAACACCCAGGTCTCAAATCACTTATCTCAGCTTTCACCTTAGGAGACTAGAAAAAGAAAAGGAAATAAAACCTAAAATAAGTAGAAAGAAGTAATAAAATTGGAACAAAAAAAGAAAATAAATGGAACCGAAAACTCTGATTTTTTAAGATAAAATCTCTAATTAGACTTAACTGAAAAAAAGAAGACAATTGTAATTTGTACTAGTATCAAGAATGACAGGGCCAGATATCACTATAAATTCTACAGATGCTAAAAAGATAATAAGGGAATGTTATGAGCAACTTTATGCTAATAAAGTGGGCAAATTTCTTAAAAGATCTAAACTACCAAAGCTAGTGCAAGAAGAAATAAATAACTTGACTAGTTTGATATGTATTAAAGACTGAATTTGTAGTTAAAAACCTTCCCACAAAGACAACTCCAGGCCTAGATAGCTTTCACTGGTGAATTCTACCAAACAGAAAAAAAAATTGATACCAATTTTAACACAAACTCTTCCAGAAAATGAAGCAAGGATATTACAAGAAAACCACAGATGATAAATATCCTTCATTAAAATAGAAGCAAAAATTCCAAATAAAACTTTAGTATATCAAACCCAAAAACATAAAAAGTATAAAACATCATACCAGAGTGAGATTTATCCTAGCAATTCAGGGTTAGTTTAATGTTGGAAAACCAAAGTACTTCAACATTAACAAGCTAAAAAAGAAAAAGCAATGGTCATCTCATTTGAAAAAAAAAAATATGACAAAACTCAAATTCTAATCCTAATAAAAACCCTCAGCAATCTAGGAATAGAAGGAAACTTCCTCATCCTGATAAAGGCATCTATGAAAAAGCTACAATATACTTAATTGCCGAAGAACTGATTGTTTTCCCCAAAGAGCAAGAAAAGGGCAAGAATGTCTACTCTCAACACTCCTGTTCAACACTGTATTGGAGATTCTGCCCAATGTAATAAAGCAAGGAAAAAAATACAGATTGGAAAGGAAAAAGTAAAACTCATTTTATTTGTAAATGACAACTATCTATTTAGGAACTCCAATGCAATCTACAAAAAAATATACTAGAACTAATAAGTGAGCTTCACAAGCATGCAGGATACAAAGTCAATAAAAAAAAAAATCAACTGTATTTCTATATATTGGTAACTAACAATTAGAATTGAATTTTTAAAAATATCACTTACAATAGCATCAAACAATATGAAATGCTTAAGAATAAATCTGAAAAAGGATGTGTAACACCTATACACAGAAAACTACAAAACTTGGCTTAAAGAAATTAAAGACCTAAATAAATATACCATTGCTCACAGGTCCAAAGACTCTATTATGTCAATTCTCCCTAAAAAGACAGATTCTAGACAATCCAAATGAAAATTCTAACAGGCTTTTCTATTTTAATTGACAAATACTCAAATTCATGTAGAAATACAAAGCATCTGCACCGTCAAAACAACTTGGCGGGGGGGGGAAGAACAACATTAGAAGATTGTCACTATCTGATCAAGTCACTATAAAGTCACTATCAAAATTTACTTTAAGGCAACAACAATTAAGACATTGTGGTATTGGCACCAAGATCAACACATATAAAAAAGGTGCAAAAGCAATCAGTGGACAAACAATAGTTTTAAAAAAAATGAGGTGGGAACTATTATATCTCCATACACAAAATAATAAACTTTTGATCTACACCTTTGATCTATACCTCATAGTATATGCAAAAAATTCAAAATAGATATTTGAATCCAAGAATATCTTCCCTTAATAATCTTTTATCTAAAATTAACTACAGTATATTAGCATCTCCAGTTAAACATTCTTGCTTTTGTGTTTTCAGATATACTTACTGAGCTAATACAAATTTTTAGGTATCTTCCTATTCTAATTTCTTTTTAAAAGTTATTTCATTGCTTTATCTCATACAAGATTCCATCATCCTTCAACAATACTATAATCTGATGTGGATCAAAGATGATTCTAAAAGTAATTATGCAAATATTTTTTATTTTTTTACCTATTGCAGTTTCTGGCATTGCAAAAACAGTCTTTTCTGTAGCTACTCGGAATTGTCCGTGAACTGAGAGACCAGCTCCCTAAGGAAATAAGATAAAAAAAAAATGTTTTTAAATACTGTAATAAATAAAAATTCACACACTCACAAAAGTTACAACCAAGTAAATTATCTTTATGTTCCATAGGAATATCTTTCAGAGGATAGACTGGAGGGAAACCCTCAACAACATAATTTCAGAAGAACTTACTGGGCAAAAGATACACGGGTATCCCTGATAACTAGAATAGATTTGTTTTAGCTGAGATGTTTTCAATCTATTTTGTTATGTTTCATGTCCTCTTCCCCAGTTCCTTCTCATTTCAAACTAGATGCAGCATTATAGAATACCGACTCTTCCTAGAACCACTGAGTGTTGTTAGTGTAACCAATCATCGAAATAGCACAACCAAGCTATTCTAGCAAATTTCAGTAGCATTAAATAGAATATTAACAAATTTATCTATTTCATCAAATAAAATTAGCAACATCATTTTTCTCACATTTAATGGGGCCAACCATATCTCTTAAAAATTGGTTACTAAACACAAGTTTTAGAAAATAAAAAGGTTGGCTGAAATATGTGCAACCATATATCCGATAAGGAGTTAATATTCAAAATATACAAGGTACTCATACAACTCAATAACAAAAAAACAAACGATCCGATTAAAAAGTGGACAACGTATCTGAATAGGCATTTTCCAAAGAGGACATACAAAATGGTCAAGAGGTACATGAAAAGACATTCGACATAGGTAACTACCAGGGAAATGCAAATCAATACCACAATGAGATACCACCTCATAGGATGCCTATTATCAAGAAAAGAGATAATAAATCCTGGCAACGATGTGGAGAAGAGGAAAACCTTGCACGCTGGTGGTAGGAATGCAAACTAGTACAGAGACTATAGAAAACAGAATGGAGGTTCCTCAAGAAACTAAAACAGAACTATTATATCCAATGTCAAAGTACAGCTGAACTCAAAAGTTTCTTTAAAAATCTTAACTTAGCTAATAAAATTATTTCATCTGTTCTTTCATAAGTTCTCAGGTTCTATTAAATAACTAAATGTTAAGAAAAACCCAGAATTTTATACTAAAAAATGGTTTCTTAAAATGTCACCTATTCAATTGTCACTCACAGCAGCAAAAATAGAACACCTTTTAAAACTGAGCAAAGATGTACTTCTTATGTCATACAGACAGACCCTTGTGATACATTAACATAATTCAATCTTGAGGACCTTAATTTTTTTCATAAGAAAAGGACATGTCTCAATCAGTGACTAATCTTAATCTGATTCAGTAGCTACCATTTATTTGATTGAGCACTAGTAAATTTTCCATGTGGTTGGTTTGTATCCCAAGAAAGGCTTTTGGGTATTATATATGTTCATTATTTCTATGCCAATTCCCACTTCTTTAATCATTAGAACATACCCCTTCTAAATATGCCTTAAAACTTTTAATTTTCCATTATGTAAGAATTGATCACAAAACCCTTTTATTAGTAGCATCTTAAAGACACTTTGAGAAACACAGAAATACCATATTGCATCTGTATTTTGAATTGGCTTGGGGGAGCTAACTTTGTTTCTATTATAAAATGCGATGGACAGAGAGAAAAGAAAAGGAAGGAGGGAGAAAGAAACTTAAAAGTTCTTTAAATTCAATTCAGTTAGAAGGGAAATGTGGGTGGTACTAAAGGTACGGAATAAAAATTTAAGGATTTTTCTCTTTTCTATACACATTTATAATTAATTTTAATTTTTAAGCAAACTTGCTTGTTATATATTAACTTGAGAAAACAGAACTTCAGATATCTAAAGGGTAAAGGAAATTAAAAATCTGTCTTCCTAGGAAACAGAATCAACTACTCTTTCAAATTGCTATTCATAAAAAAATTTGTTTCTCTCTTTTGGAAACACTGGAATAATATATTCTTACATAATTTTGATCAACCAACTGGAGAAGCACTCAGAAACATTCATTTTTATCCTACTGTATACCAAAATCTTAAGTAAATGTTCGAATTTCTGAAATCTGAAACATAATAGAATTAACCATCCCCTCTACAAAGTGTTACGCTACTCTTCATGGGGAATAACGAGACAGTAAAAAACTGTCCTTTTCCTTGCTGGAAAAAAATATTTTCTATAGTGAAAAGAAAAGAAAAATCAAGCTCTATGGTGCCATCTTTTGGAATGTTAATGTTTTAACAAAATTCTTTCTTAAATTATAAATTGTTTCATTTACTGAGGAGGGAGGTGATAAAGACAGAGACAATTATTATTTGTATACATTTTCTTAAACTGTATTTGCCTTATCTTATTCTCATATTAGGGTTTAAAAACAATTATTAAAATATAATTAAAATAATATATTAAAATATAGTATATATTAAATATTCTAAAATAATTATTACATAATTAAGCATAAAACTAAAATTCTACTAAAAATCTGAAAATAAAGGACTTTTGAATAACAAACTCCGTGTTTTCAACACCTTATGATAGTGGTTCCTAAAGTGAGGTAACTCCACTATCATCAGCATCTTCTGGGAATTGGTACAAATGCAAATTCTCAGGCCACACTTCAAAATGACTAAACTGCAAATTGGAGTAGGAAGAGGCATCTGTTTTAACAATCATCTGGAGATGATTCTGATAGAAGCTAAACTGCAAGAACCACTATCTTAGGAAAGTTCTGAAAAAGATCCACAGGTAACACTGAATCATACACTGGTTAAGAACTGCTAGTAGATCAGCACTTCATAACCCTAACTTCACAATAGGATCACCAGGGAGCTTTAATAATGCCAGGGTCCCACTCCAATATCTGATTAAATGGTTCTGGGAGGTGAGTAAAGTCTGGGCACTAGGATTTTTAAAAGACTCTCAAGTGATTCTAAAATACAACGAAGGTTGAGAGCTGCTGATCTGGCAGATTACATTCAAAAGCTGGAGTTCACTGAACGTCCCAGATTAAGCAAAGTTTGCAAATGAGACATGAAAAATTAGCCTTTGAAGCCAACATACATATAAAATCTCATTACGAAAATAAAGAGCCAGTTCACCTCCCATCTGTAAATTTTTCTCTTTCTAGGCTACACAAGATGTTGATTATTATGTAGAGTAGGACTGTTTTAATAATTTATTAAGTATGTACTGTGCATTCCTAGTTATGGTAAGGTCCTTGCCATACAGACCACAGAATATACTTGGGCATATTTCATAATAACAATCAAGTATGAATGCCAAATTTGGAGTACAGATTGAATGCACTGAGTCAGCGGAAGGAAGAAATCATATCTCATCATAGTAGTATTTAAGACTGTCAAAAAATAGGGTAGAACTTTTGTCTTTAAGGATGAATTACATATAGAGTATATATGGAGCACGTATATGGGCAGATCCAATTGGAGAAAAAAAAATTTAGGTTTTATTAGGGGAGCTGACAATAAAAGAACCTTTCTCTTTGAGGAGTTCCTCATTTGAACCACATATTACTACAAATGAAATGACTATTTTCTCAATTTTCTCAAGGATGGTATAAAACTGGTACCATTGTTGAAGCATAGGACAGAAATAGGAAAAAAGTTAATTCATTACATATAATAGATATCTTGGGTCACTGGTTCTCACACTTAACATGACTCAAAATCACTAGAAAGGTTGGTTAAAACAGACTACTGGGCTCCACCTCTACAATGTGACTCTGGAGTAGGGCCCAAGAATGTGTATTTCTAACAAAATCCCAAGTGCAGCTGAAACTGTTTGTACAGGAATAACACCTTGAAAACCACTGCCTTAGGACACTAAGATTTAATTCCCTGGTAGTATTCTGGTTAAGAAAGGATGACAGAAAGTATATTTTCATTTTCATTTTGAAAGTCATTCATACTCTTTAAAGTCAATACAGAAAACGCAGACCAATAAGGAGAAGCAGCATCACCCTTACTCCTTCCATTCATGCTAATATTATCTTCTTCTGTTTTACTGCAGTCTTTAGAAATAAATGGAGCATTCTTAGCTGTAACATACATAGGAATGTATGCAAACACTGTACGGACCTATATGGGTCATGAAAGCCAAAAGGCATGGCCAATTCATTCAGATGTGGAATGCTACAGCAATAATTCTTCTTCTCAGGCTCCTATAAAAAGAAGTTCTGTCCACTGACAGTACCAAAGGGAGGTTCACCAATACTTTCTTATCAAAACTAGTCTCTGTTACTAAATTTGAGTGATCCCTGGGTCAACTAGATCAAATGTTTAATAAAATATTTTACAAAATGGTAAGTCAACAATATATTTTTCAAGCCCTTTCATTTCTGAGAATATTTTTTCTTTTACATTTATACTAAATGACAACTTGATTGAGTAGGAAACTCTTGGGTCTGAATTACTTTATTTCATAACTTCCTCAATCCATTATACATAACCTGTATTCCCTAACCACCCTTTCACCCCTACTCCCTGGCCTGAACACTTGCAGTTTTTTTTTTTTTTTCCTTAAAGCCTGTAATTTAAAGAAACTTAACTGAGCTTTTAACTAGGTATGGATCTCTTTTCACTGATTTTATCTGGAATACTGTGCGTCCTCTAATATTATATACCTCAGGTTAGAGAGTTTTTTTGTTTTTAATTGTCATCTTTATATCTGACAATCATTTCTGTTCCAAGAGTTTGATTTACTTTCTATGTAGTATTTATGATTCCTTTGTTGGGTTCCCAGTTTTTCACATTCACTGCCTGAAAATGTTCATTCTCATCATTTTATCTTTGTCCTTTTTTGATGAGAGCTCTTCCTAAGTTTGTCTTCCACACACACAAATTCAGTATTTATAATATTACATTTGACTCCTTGTAATATATTGCTTTCAAAGTGGAATGTCAGTTCTGCTATAGCATTTTAGTTTCCAGTCATCTTTCTTCATGTTACCTGGCTCCCCTTTTCAACGTGGTAACCTTTCATCTTGTCTCCTTATGGGTTGTTTTTCCTATTTTGCTGGGGCGACATCTTTTTACATGTTATTAAGTATGCCCATGTTTTTTGTTTTCAGTTTCTTCCTGGTTCCTTTCTCATTCAGTTCTTCTCTCATTCACAGAGCAGTTCTTCCTTCAATGCTCCAGACTATTTTCCTTCCCCTTGATGTGCAGTATTTTTTCAGGGAGCTCTTATTTTCCCCATTTTAACACTTCCTTGGCAAAGAAAGAACAATCAAATCATGCTCAGTATCTGTTAACAGTGAGCAGAGAGGTATAGACTGCCCTTGATCCTACTTTCTAACCACAGCTGCTTGTGGAATCCCCTCCCAAAATGATGTGTAAGATCTAAGCAATTCTCAGCGCCCAACAGGCTTCATCTGCTGTGGATCTACTAGAAAAAAGAGGACTTCTATTCCCAATGATTAAATAGCTGAAACATTAGAACAGGTGAAATGTTTAAAATTCTATCCTTTGGCTTCCTACTACCTACCTAAATCCTACCTTTTCCTGCCATGAAGACTCAGTTTGACCTCTCTTCTTTAAAGGTTTGTCTTTGTTTTAGTCAGTGCCATACAATTTACCACTTGTCTGTAATTATTTCATGTTTTCTCCAACTCCATTATCAAGTTATTCAAGGCCAATGACATTTAAGAATTTATTGTAATAGTACAGACTCAAAATAAATTTTGTCAACTGACAAATGCAGTTTCAGAGAACTTCACAAAATATCCAATTACTTTCACTAAGGTGAGATTTCGTGCAACAAATATAATTTAGGCAGCCACATCCCCACTATTCAGTCTAAAAAAAATTCAACATTTCGGTTTCTCTTCTGAAGCTGTTTGAAGTAATCGGTTTATATTTAAGCAGAAAAAAAGGTTATACATTAAAAAAATTCAATGAGTTCTGTTGGTTAAAAAAAGCTTGCTATTTCAAGAAACTAAAATAGCATATAACATAATTAAGAACATATTCTTTAGGGTAGAGAGAGTTTAAAAGTGCAATAAGTAAATATTATATCCCAAACCGGAAAGGTTCCAAAATCCAAACATGATTTTGTTTCAAAAAGTTCTACTGTACTATATTCATCATGTCAATTCCACTTAATAATTAACTTATTTTTAATACAGCTCACATATTAATGATGAGAGTAAAATCGTCTACTTACCGCACCCATTGTAATTCCATGAATAAGTGCAACATATGGTTTCTGGAAAGAACCTAAAAGAAATAGAACTGTAATTAGTTGCAATGTTTAAAATACATTCATATTTTCCAAAAATCATATTACGTGAACTCTGAGTATTTTCTCAAGAAAATTCTTGCAAGAAACATCAAGGGAGACTAAATGTATAGCTTGAAAAATATCTTCATTTTCAAATGTCAATCCATAAATAATCCTGTTTATTATCATTTAATTCAACATTTCAATTTGAAACACATGAAAGTCTTAACTAATTCAGCTACTGATAAATATAATCAACCACTGCCTTATAAGCCACTGATGTTTATGTACACAGTTGTATTTTAAAGACCATAATTTGTTTTCTACACATCTATAATATCTGAATACAAAGAGAAGTATAGCATAAAGGAAAAAGCATGGACTGAACTTAGAAGACCCAGATTGTAGCCTCAGCTTTGTCATTAATTGGCAATTTACCAATATTCAATATGTATACTGACATTAGGCATATACAAATTTATGTGTATGCATACAACACATACAATATGGATATCATATATATGTATATCATATATATGATACATAGGTAAGTTTCCTCATCTCTTACATGACAAGACTTAATTTTAATATATGGCCTCGAAGTTCCTTCCAGCTCAAAAATTTTGTCAACTTTTACTGTTCCTGTTTTTCCTGAGTAGGGGAACTGCCCACAACATAAAATGTAAAGTAATGAGTTTCTGTTACAGCTTGTTGCCAATATTACTTTCTTATCAAAGACCAACATAAGACTACAGTTTTGATCCATCTAACGACTCTATAAATATTCCCAATTTTCCAAATGAGCCACCAAAGCACAGACCTAATTTCACATCCACAAAGACTTCCACAGCCCTCAGTTTTGAACTATAACTCCCTAGAATCTATGGGAAGAAATTTATCGATTGAAAAGCGTGTGCGCGCACACACACACAAACCCCACTTCAGCTATAGATAACATATATATCAGATATGGAATATTAGAAACTAATTGGTACAGGACATAAAGCCAGAATCTGTGAAATTCCTTACTGACTAAAATATGTCATTACAACACAGAGACCAAAATATGTCATTACAATGTATAGAAATTATATCTTGAAAGCTTCCTTTCTGTATATTAACATTTTACCAAACTTTCTTTTCAAACTTCTTAGAGGTTTTTTCCATCTTTTATTTAATATAGAACTACACTAATATAGTAGCCTCTAGCCAAATGTAGTTATTTAAATTAAAATTAATTACAATTAAATAAAATTTAAAATTCAGTTTCTTGATCCACTAGCTTCATTCCAAGTGCTCTTAGCCATATGTGGCTAATGGCTATGAGAATGGATCGCTCAGATACAGAATATTTTCACTCACTGCAGAAAGTCCTAATGGACAATGCTGATATAAATTTTTAGAACATTCTAAATAAATTTGATATATTGGAATTTTAGAGTCAAACGAGTGAGAGATGTCCATTAGATTTGGCTCACTGAGCTAAAGTGGGAAACAGCCTCTTTCTCCCACTCCTACTTCAAAGACATAGACATTATAGAGAAAATAAAATTTAAATGTTATCCAAGCCAAACAAGGGAAATTCCTATGTGCCAGAAACAAATAAGAAACCCAAAGTCAATAGCTGAGTGTAAGCTACAGCCAAAGATTATTACTGAGTGTGTGTGGTGTGCCTCTGTTTTCAGTTGGGAATAAATTCTGGAACCCACATTTTATGCAATGAGCTACCTGCACAAAGCCTCTTATTAGGACAAGCTATTCAACTTGTAAAACATGACTAGAAAAACTCCCTGTTGATCCAGGAACTCAATTAAGTTCCCGCCTAACAGAGGAAAGACAGAGATAGTAGATGTTCAAGTACTGGCTAATAACCACCGCCACTAAAACTGAATAAAATATCCCTAACAAATTTGAAATAGAAGTAACATACATAACTTGGTAAAAATTGTCTACAAAAAGCTTACACTAAAGAATGAAATTTTTAAAACTTTGCGATGGACATCAAAAATGAGACAAAACTATAATCATACAATATTATAATAGAAGTCCTAGTCAAAATATAACAAGAAAAATCATAAATATAAGAATTGGGAAAAAGATGAAAAAATTATGTGCAGATAATACAACTGCCTAGTAGAAAAGCCAAGAGAAACTGTAGAAATCACACTAGAATTAATAAATTTCAGCAGAGTATAGGAACAAAATATTAAAATCAAAAGCATTTCTATATGCCAGAAATAGTCGATTAGAAAATGTAACAGGAAAAAATATCATTAAATGTAGTAACAAAAAACAGAAGCTATCTAAGAATGAAATTTTTTTAAAAAAGGAAGCTATGGAGAAAATTACAAAACATTATGAAAGGACATGAAAGTCAATTCAATGAAAATGTTCTAAAATTGGTTTATGGTGATGGTTATTGCACAAGTTTACAAAAATTATTGAATTGTATATTTGACATGGGTGAATTTTATAGTATATAAATTATAATTCCATAAGTTTTTTAAAGTCTATGTGAATAAACAGAGATATGCCACATTAATCAGTGGACTCAACATCAGACATATTAACTGCCCCAAAATTAACCTAAAATTCATTATCATGCCATTCAAACTTTCAACAGAATCTTTTGTGGAATCAGACAAACTAATTCTAAAATTCATATGGAAGATCAAAAGTCCAAGAGCAACCAAGACAATCTAAAAAAAAAACAAGGGCAAGTTTTCCTACCATATAGAGACATATCTTAAAGTTGTAATAATTTTGACACTGTAGTTTCTTCAATATAAGTACAAATAGATCAATGAACAAAGTAGCCCAGAAACAGACATGGTCATATATAAGAACAGAGGAATCATTAAAATCAGTGAGAAAGGCATACACTTTTTAAAAATAAAAGGTATGGCAATGTCTCGCTTTCTGGCTAGAATATGAGTTAGATGTCACATGCAAAAAAATTTCCAAGTATATTAAATACTTAGAGTACAAAGAAATAAAATATTCCAACTATTAAAAGAAAATATGAGACAATATCTTAATAACCTCAGGGTTAAGTGGAGAGGTTTTTTTTAATACAAAAAAAGCAAAAATCACAAAGGAAAAGAATGAATACATTTTATCTCATCAAATAAAAACATGCATATACCAAAGGATAAAGTAACAGACTGAGAGAAGTGTACTTGTAATATGTGTAATCTACAAAAGGGAAGAATCCAGAATATATAAAGTCCAAAAATATCAGTAAAAAGACAAAAAAAAAAATCCCACAGAAAGATGAACAAAGGATAAGACTGGAAAGAAAATCGAAATGATTAACATAAGAAAACACCTTCTACCTCACCGGTGTTCAATGAAATTCAAATTAAAACCACAAACAATACTCAACATGCAAAGATTAACAACAAAAAAAAATGATGCAAAAAACAAGTAGAAAATAAAGTCTTGGACTTAGAGAAGAATTTGGAAACAAAGATGTATAAACTCTATGATCCATTCATTCTGATTTCTAGAGAAACTCTGCACATGGGCATTAACGGGGTATATATAAAGGTGCAACAATCTGTATTAGTAAAAATTCGAAATAACCTAAACTATCTACTAAAGCAGAATAATAAATAATGTGGGATATATTCATAATATTGAGTACTATAGAAGTTTCGTTCCATGCTGTTAAAACAACTTAAAGAATTACACAGTAACACAGTATTTATGTAAATTTCGAATACACAAAGTAATACTATTTTTGTTCATAAACGTGTAGTAAAAATATAGAGTATGGTCTAGAGCGATACACTATAAAGTAATGACAATGGTTGCTTCTTGGGAGAGAAAGAAATGGCACTAAGAAACAAAGTAGGCTGAACTGTAATTTTAAAACTTGTATATTTCTTTGATGCAAATTTTAAAACATCAAGAAAAATAAAACACCGATGTCTGTTCATTCTGGGCTGGTGAGTATACAAGTATTTATTAAATTATTCCCTATAATTTAACATCAGGAACACATTTCTCGATGAAAGTACTGCTTTACTTCAGTGAAATCTGAAACACTGACCATAAAGAAATTTTCATCCCAAGGTTCAAGAATTAGAGAAAACTAGGACCTAAGTTTGTTTTCCAAGAAAGCCATCAATATGATCAGAATCTATGTTTTCATACCAATTGTAAGATAAATAGTAGTTAAGTATAGCCTACTAATACTAAAGTGTGAATTGTTTTGGAATAAGCAGTCAGAATAGTTTAATCAAATTTAATTAGGCATGGCATGTTGTATATAAAAGATTGAATAAGTGTGTCTATTACATTTTTAATAACTCATACTGTGCCGCTTTTCTTGATTCCATTTTCAAACTCTCAGCAGAGCACACATACCAATGGCATTGTTTAGTATATATTCTCTTCTGAAGAAATCGTGAGCCTTCTTCGGGGCTAACTTTACAGCTTCTACGACAGCTCCAAAAAAAAAAAAAAATGACAAAAGAAAGATTGCAAATTAAAATAAGCGTTTTTCAGTGAATATAGTCAAATAAAATAAATCAGAAATATTGTGATATTAAGCAGCACGGGAAAACTCTAGAAGGGTTTGTTAAAGTTTTGAAGTTGCCCATGCCACATAGTTAGCCCTAGGTCCACAGTCCAACATCAAAACTTCAAGGCAAAAATTCTTAAGAACTTCTATACAAAGAGAGTTACACATAAATTAAAAGTTATTTATTGCTACAAAATGCATTTTCTTTTGACTTTTCTGTAGCATCTGAATAAACATTTGCTGGATATACATTTCCTTTGGTAATATATCTTAACACAAAGTATATTATTTATACACACACATGCACACACAGACACAGAGAAATATATATATTCCATCTAGTTAAATATTTCTGCCATATTCGTTTCACCATGGAAAATTTATTGAGCATCTACTAGGCATCAAGCATTGTTTTAGGTGCTATAGATCAGTGGTCCCCAACCTTTTTGTCACCAGGGACCAGTGCTCCTATGAGAATTTAATGCCTGAAGATCTGAGGTGGAGCTGAGACAGTGATGCTAGCTAGCACTGGAGAGCAGCTGCAAATACAGATGAAGCTTCGTTCTCTTGCCCACTGCTCGCTCACATCCAGCTGTGCAGCCCAGTTCCTAATAGGCCACAGACTGGTACTGGTCCACGGCCTCGAGACTGGGGACTCCTGCTGTAGATACAAAACAGCAATATAGGATGGCTACTCTGAAGTTCTTGTGCTATGCTCACTTAGGTTGGGGTGCTGTGGGAATAGGAGCAGTAATTAAAAGAAAGCTTCAAAGAAGACATAAGTCCGAACCAAGTTTGAAGAATAGATAGGAATTTCCTAGAAAGTGATGGGGAGAAAGCTTTAAAAGAATACCTACAAAGGCTGATAGGCAAAAAAAGAATAAAAACAAGAAATAAGGCAATTTTAAAAGACTGAAGAATGGTAAAAGGTATGGCTAGAGCGGTAAATGGGATAGTAATATCCTTATTAATAATATAAATGGAAATACAACTTCTCAAAGATGTTGCTACATCATATCACTGCCAGGCTTAATAAACAGGTGCTCAATAAATATCTGAATGATAAATACTATCAAATGGTTTCATTTCTACTGTGACTTCCTATTATCCAAAGTTCACATCTACTATATTCTTACTCCAGTCAATGTCAAGACTTTCACTTCCATATGCTGCAAGATCATATGCCTTTTCCTATCTTTAAGTCCTATGAGAATTATCTACTAAATACGCAAATGTATTATATATACATGTTTCTTCTTTTATGGGAGTTACATAAAAATTGAGTATAGACTTTTAGACTAACTCTAGCACTCTAATACATCTTCCTTTAAAATGTTGCAAATGTCAACTTCTTTTTCTGGTTTTTAAAAAATTTAGTATCTAGTTTTGTCATTCTGGGGCTTTCACGAATATATGCCCTCCCCAAACCCCTCATCTACACTCTTTTATTCGGTCCTTATCACTGCTTACCAATTTTGAAAGGAAAGTAGTATAAATTGTATTGCCTTTTGAATGAAACTCTTTTACCTCAAAAATATTTTGATTTTCTTCTAGTCTTACTCTAATCAATTAGTTTCACATAAAGTAAAATTAAATAATGTTTATAATATCATTTAAAAAATTTTTTTGAGTGCCCACTTATTATCTTAAATTATGATCTTTAAAGAAACTTAATTTCCTGGAACTGAAATCCACTGCTTTATACATGTAAACTAGAATAATTCTAGAATCTGTAACTGTATTTCCAATCATCAATATAAAGTTAGGCCTATAAGCAAAAACAGCTCACAGTAAGAAGCTAAAAGCCAATACATAAGGCTCTGCCCATCTGTAAATTGACAAGATCATAGGCCTAACTCCAGAGGAAAGGTTAATACCCAGATGAAAAAACAATGTTTTAAAAATATTCATGTTGTGGGCAAAATAATAAATTCAAAAATAATTCAGTTAAAAAATCAGTCTATCAAAAAATTTAAACTGCGATTTTAAGACTTACTTTAAATTTACTAGGAATGTGAAATTATGTCTTGAATCAAACTTGTTTCTTCCTATTCCAAATGTAATATTTTACATAAACTTGTAAATTTAGTAAACAGATCAACCCAAACATTATTAACACAATACAAAAAAATAAATAAATATACAAAATTAAAAAAAGAAAAAAGGAAAAACCATCTCTGGACTCTACCAACTCTGTAAAAAACAAAATGTAAAAAGTTTTCAGTAGATATAAAATACTGACGACCAGTAGTGATAACGATAAATACGTAATTTTGATCTTGAGAACATTTCTTCTGTCTTTAAAAGTCAAATGTTTAAGACAGACTGACCTGAACAATTAGAAAGATGAGAATTAATCTTATTATCTCAGCACGTTTATTTAAACACATACAAACAAATATTGACAATAGATCAAATGCTATAGTAAGTACATTCTGGCTTTGGGATCATGAACAATAGGAAAGCACAGGCAAAATCATGGAAATATGTGAGAACATGTCATATTTGGAGAATGGGAAGTTACTCAATGTGACCAAATTGTCAGATTATGCAACAAACTAAACTGCTTAATATCAGCTATTCTAAAATAGAAAGTGGACTCACATGTCCATACCATAATGGGACATTTTGCTTGAGATAATTCATGGAGAGAGACAAGATATCTGAAGGGCATATATGCAGTTTAAAAAAAAAATCACTATTCTCATTTTTTCAATATTAACTACAAAAGTCTTTAAATTTTTCCTTTTTCTAAGTTAACTATATAAGAATATATTAACTTTAAAAAAAAATTCTAAAAAGTAAAGCAAATTATGAAGTACTACAAAACTTTGCTAATACTTTATCAGTTCCACTGGGGGAAAAAAACATTTAGGTGAGAGGGAAGTTTTTACCTCTGATATCACCCCCAGCACAGAAAGCCTTTTCACCAGCTCCCTTTATAATGATCAGGAAAATTTCAGGATCTTGCTCCCACTTCTAAAAAGACAGTATAAGCATATTATCAATACAAACTCATTAAAAATATATCTACATGCACATACACGTATGTACATACATATATGTGTATAGATGAATACAGTATATGGATATCCATAAAGCATAAGCTTTATAATGCATATCCAGAAAAATGGATCACAACTTCATTTTATTTTTTGACATAAATTAGAGCTATTCCAACAAAGTTGCTAGGCGAATACATTTTGTGATCCAAATTTCATGATGGCATCTGAAATCTTTGCCATGACAAGTTTTATACCAAGGTAAAAAATATGGGCTTAATAATACATGTTACATAAGCTTATAAACCTGGTGAATGAATTAATCCAAAGATTACTGTTAGAGCAATAACCTTTACACTATGGTGACAGAGTTCTGTCCTATTGACAAATTTATAAGTAACAGAGTGAAAACACTTATATAGGTCAAATCTGGAATTGATTAGGGGTTGATAAGAATAGCAAATAATTAAGTAGGATGAAAGAATCAAGAGCCACTGTAAATTCAAAAGACTAGAACGATGAACCAAATAAAAAATTAGTTGACTAGAGACAGAAAAATTAACAAGGGCTCTATAAAGTCTACACTTGAGGATAAAAATATAAATGCGCAAGGAAAAAATGTAGCTGGACAGATGTGGTTCTCCAGAAGGTTAATGCAATACTGGACTACGTTAAGAGAAACATGGCATTCTAACATGGAAGTTTCTACTTTCTTCTACTCTGGTCCAACTCTAATCTCAAACACTTGGCTTATTTCTCTATATCACATTTAACAACACATTTATAAGGTGTTCTAAACAGCAGAATGGAAAAGAGACCCATCAAATAAAAAATTAAGGAACGGGTGACCAAGGGAGAACTAATATTTGTTTAATGCCTATGTGGCTGACCATATTAGGTACACTATTTCACTTCATCTTCACAACAATCCTATGAAATATTATCATTTCACAGCTGATGAAAATAAGACACCAAGAGATTAGCATTCCCAACCTACAGTTAATAAATAGAAATCCAAGTTTCAAACACAAGCAGTCTGACTGTAAATTATGCTTTTCCATTGTACCATGCAGTTCACTTAAAATAGATCTTATAACCTTCTCTAAGAAAAGGCTAGCCAAGCAGTTAAAATACAGTTGTCTTCAAACCAAAAAGCTGTCATGTGGAAGTAGATTAGATTTGTACACCCATACCCCAAGAGGTAGAATCAGTATTATTGGTTAAAAGGCCAGAGAAATAAAGAATGACAGAACACAAGAAGAAACTTAGAGCTATGTAAAAGTGGAAGGGGCTGTCTTATGAGGCAATGAACACCCTGTCACTAGGGGTGCTTCAGGATAACCACATAGGAAAAGCAATGAAACTGAAAAAGCGATGGGGCTTGGGCACTGATCCAGAAACCAATGACCCTATGGGAGAGAATGCCAGAAATGTACTATTAAGATATATTTTTAAAAGACACTGCTTTAAGAAATTACCAACCTTTAGCTGTGGATAAATGTCCTTAACCATATTAAAATTCAATGCATTTAGGAACCTTGGTCTGTTTAGTGTTATCACTCCTGCACAACCTTTTCTTTCCAATAGTACTTCTGCTGCAGCTGTATGGTTGGACATCCTCTGTGTAAATAATTTTAGAATAAAATTCATTAAGATTTTGTCACAAGGCAACATCAAAACATCTACATCAAACACAAATCTTTCACGCAATGTTGATGGTAACTAATTGAATGGATAATTAAGTACACCTGACAAAGTTATTTAGATTTCATACATGGACAATTTCAAAACAAACCATGTATCTCTTAACCTTTTTAATTCTTATTTCTAAGTGAACTGAGTCAGCTGGTTTAGAACAGAACCCAGTCCTAGGATTACTTGAACTATGAAATACTCTTAAATCATTTAATTTATTACTGTATACCAAGCAATATATTAGGTGCTTATAAAGCAGAGATGAATATAGAGGGCAAATAATTCTGACTATAGTAGCTACCAACAACTTGAAAAAAAGGTGATATTTGAGCTAGGCCTTCACGTATGCCAAGAAAAAGGGGCATGAGAATACTGAAAATAGTACAAGCTAAAGTGCAGCAATGAATATTTGAAAATATTAAGATGTTAAACATGAGCAGAATAAAGGCTGATTAAAGAAATGATGAGGCAGTAGGAAGAACAAGCAGTTTGAGGCCAGATTATAAAATGACAGATTTATATGTCATACAGTTGTGAAAAACTTGCACATATACTTAAGGCTTCACATGTCATAACTTAATCAAGTCTCATTGCTCATGTAATATATTACTGATTAATATAACACCTGGAGGGAACATATTTTAAACTACAGTGTAATATCCCAGGTCTCTTATACACGACTATCAGGGCTAATGGCACCACCATACTTAATACATTCCTTTAAGGACAACACTTTAAACCTCACATGGGAACAATGCTTTTTTTTACAATTCAATTTAAAACTTAAAACTATAACAAGATTTTTTTTTTTAACCAAATTGACAAATATCAAGAAGTCTGATATCCTGTCACATCTAGAGTGTGAGGAAAAGCCATACTGTGGGAGAATGAACTACTACAGAGCCTAGGAAAAACAATCTGATAACACATTTTTAAAAGCATACATGCTGACACAGTAATTCTTGTTTCAGAAATATTTACATACAAGCAAAATGAAATACAGAGGAGAGTCACTGCAGTGTCATTTGTAATGGCAAGAGACTGGAAATGATCAGTGGAAGACTAGTTAAATAAATTATAGTCATTCATACAAATGCATGCTATGGAGCCTTTAAAAAGAATTAGGCAGCTACCTCTCCATACAGTTACAGAGCAATCTCAAGTGCAGACTGTGTGTTTACTATGCTACCCACCTACTGTGTACATGTATACATACAAATTTATATAAAGACTACATATCTCTGGACAGATACATAAGACAATACTAAAATGGTTGCTTCCAAGAAAGAGAACTGGGCATATAAGAGACTGGGATGGGGAGATTTTTTAATGTGAATTATACTGAATTTGAAATATACTGTATATATTTACTACTTATTCAAAACAATACTTTAAATAATTCTTTTAAAGTACTTTATTAGGTTTAAAAGATACTAACCTATGTGACGGAAAAATATACTTTTCATTTTCTTACCTTATTGGTACTAAAGAGAAATTTGTGGCAAAAGAAAACTATACACAAAAATCATAGAACACAGACTTCCAATTTTTGTTTCATTTTTTGTAACATCGAAGATATACATGAGCCAAGTTTACTGACCAGCTAAAGGAGAGCTAAATAGAGATATAATCTAGGATATAAGAAACTATAATTTATGTCAACAAATTTGACTGCAGTGGCCACACAACAAATAACATATAACTTTTCAAAGTAAAAGCATTTTACAGGGTATAAATTTATAAAAGTATAAATGAAAGCAACTTAGCAATGTGTATGAAGAGTCTTTTAAATGTTCTTACATTGAAGAAATAATTCTACTTAGAAATTTATACTCAAGAAATAAGCAAAAATTTAGTAGAATATTTATATTATAGTATACTATGTGTTAAAATATACACACATACAAAGAAAAAAAAGGATTGGCTATATATACATCAAATTTAAACAATGACTGGAGGTTACCATCTTATTTTCTATATTTTTCAAATTTTCTACCATAAGCATCACAAATATTTGGTTTACTCAAAGAACAAAAAGGAAAACAAGGATATTTGCTGCAATTGTTTTGTAGTACCAAAAATACACAATACTTATGATATTCATATGATTTAATTTATGATACTCATAATACTGTGCAATTATTAGTAAACATGTGTTTGAATATTTAATGGTATATATAAAAGCTACATAATATGATGCTATTTGAAAAAGGATCAAAAACAGTTATGCACATAAGATAAAAATCAGAAAAAAATATACCAAAATGTTTAGTAATTAGGCTTGTGTAGGATTACTGGTTATTTTAATTTTCTCCATAGTACTATGCTTTATTTCTACATTTTCAGAATTTTAAAATAATTTTAATGTTTTTAGAAAATAGTCTATAGCCTTGGTCATTATACGATTTTTCAAAATAAGTTCTGGAATATTGATAGATTAGGTTTAAAATGAGTATTGCAAATTATAACGTTTAATTGACTTAGGAAAAGGCTTCAGAATTAACATTGTTCAGAATTAACACTGTTAAGAAAATTAAGTTAAAAGTGAACACCCGCTAGTTAGTTGTGGATGTTTCTAGTCCCTGTTAAGCTGGACAGTGAAAATATTATGAAAATTTCTCATTTCATATTAGTTAACAGGAAAATTCTACTTCAATTAAAGGAAACTGCTATACATGGGTAGTATCAGTCATGACTTTTTTATAGTTATATAAATACGGCAAACGTTTGAAAGACTGCAGAAATCATGTTATCCTAATATCACTCAAACTCATTCCAGATCTATAGGACCAAACCAAAGATCCTCATGCCCCACAGGGACGGGTGCAGTGACAGCCTAGATAGTGTCATAAACTACAACCGAAATGAAGCCTACAAATAAGTGGTGTATCAACAAAAAAAAGTATAGCAAAAAGCCAGCTGGAGCCAGAATGTGAGCTATGATTGTACTGTACTGTAAACACCTCGGAACGTTGAAGCTATATTTCCTGGAATCCCCTTCTCTGGTTATGAGTTTGTTGTTCAAAAAAGAAATTTAAGTGAACTTTGGAAATGGAAGTAGAACAGCAGCCATTACTCAAAGTGTTGGCGAGTTCCAGCTTGTCCCTCCTCTCTCCTGCTCTGCTGTCCAGTTCTTTTTGCCAGCCCACCAGCAGACACAGCCTTCCAGACTTCACCCACCATCACCTCTCCTTCACTGTCCCACTCCAGCAGCTGGAAGTGCCAGGCTTCCCACATTTTCTTCCAAGTTCCTACTGGCCTGCCTGTGCCAATAGGTGAGTAGGAAGGACTGTTCATTTTTCTGATCCTCCAATTCCTACTCTAGACCCTTGTACAGCTTTTGTCAGTACTGTGGAAGGTCTTATTCTCATAATCCTTTATTCCACAATACTGTTAGGAAGAAAAATAAATTTCCCTCTACCCTTCTATGTCCTTGGGTAAGACCCCTTGTAATAAAAGGACAGATTAACAGGAGAAAAACAAAGTTAATCTTGTATGTACAAGGGCCACACAAAGATATGACACCTAAAGGCAGTCAGGCAACTGAAGTTTATATACCATCTTTAGAGAAAGAAAAGAATAGGGCTCTGGGACTCCAAAACAGAGGAAAGCAATTCACAAGGTGAGAAGAGCAAACGTTTGGTAAACAAATGCAAGCCCTGTCATGCAGATAAGTTGCACAAATAGAAAAGGTTATCCCTGATAACAGCTCTATTCCTAGTACAGACCCCCTTTCTAATTTTTTAGGCACTTAAGGGAGAGGTAAAAAGCTTTTCCTGAGTCTACTGGGTCTTAATTGCCTTCAGCTGAAAAAAATCCACATGCCATGGAGTGGTATATTCTGCTCCCCTTCAATAGTCAAAGTGGTTCTACTTCCCCTGATTAAACCCTAACTCATACAGGAAGACAGATGATAGGCTAAAAATGATGAATTTTTCAGATATTGACATCATTTTAAATTTCAAAATATACAAAGTTTTCATGTTACAAAAACATGTTACATACAAGTACAGGCATATCTTGGAGATATTGTTGGTTCTACTCCAGACCACAACAATAAGGTAAATATCACAATAAAGCAAGTCATGTGAATTTTTTGGTTTCCCAGTGCATATAAAAGTTATATTTACACTATACAGTAGTCATTAAATGTGCGATGTCATTATGTCTTAAGACTCATACCTTAATTTTAAAAGACTTTATTGCTAAAGTATGGTAACCATCATCTGAGCCTTCAGTGAGTAGTTATCCTTTTGCCAGTGGAGGGTCTTGCCTCAATGTTGATGGCTGCTGACTGATCAGGGTGGTGGTTGCTGAAGGCTGGGATAGCTGTGGCAATTTCTTAAAATAAGACATGCCAGATTGATCGACTCTTCCTTTCATGAATGATCTCTCTGTAGCATGTGATACTGTTTGATAGCATTTTACCCATAGTAGAAATTGTTTCAAATTGGAGTCAATCCTCTCAAACTCTGCTGCTGCTTTATCAATTAAGTTTATGTAATACTCTAAATCCTTTGTTGTCATTTCAACAATCTTCATAGCATCCCTATCAGGAGCAGATTCCATCTCAAGAAACCACTTTCTTTGCTCATCTATAAGAAGCAACTTCTCATCTGTTAAAATTTTATGAGATTGAAGCAAGTCAGTCACATCTTCAGGCTCCATGTCTAATTCTAGTTCTCTTGCTATTTCCACCACATCTGCAATTACTTCCTCCACTAAAGTCTTTAACCACTCAGTCATCCATGAGGGATGGAATCAACTTCTTCCAAATTTCTGTTAATGTTGCTATTTTGACCTCTCCTCATGAATCCCAAGTGTTAACAGCATCTAGAATGGTGAATCCTTTCCAGAAGGTTTTCAATTTACTTATCCAAGATCCTTCAGAGGAATCACTGTTTGGCAACGATAGCTCTAACAAAATGTATTTCTTAAACAATAAGACTTAAAAGCCCAAATTACTCCTTGATCCATGGCCTACAGAATGATGCTGTGTTAGCAGGCTGGAAAACATCCCCATCAGAGCCCTTGGGTGATCAGGTAGGTGCACTGTCAATGAGCAGTAATATTTTGAAAGGAATCTTTTTTTCTGAGGTCTCAATAGTTGGCTTAAGATATTCAGTAAAACATGTTGTAAACAGAGGTGCTGTCATCCAGGCTTTGTAGTTCCATTTATGGAGCTCAGACAGAATAGATTTAGTATAATTCTTTATAGTCCTCGGATTTTTGGAATGGTAAATGAACACTGGCTTTAACTTAAAGTCACCAGCTACATTAGCTCCTTACAAGAGAATCAGCTTGTCCTTTGAGGATTTAAAGCCAGACACTGACTTCTCTCTAGCTGTAAAAGTCTTAGATGGTATCTTCTCCCAATACAGTATAAGGCTGTTTCGTCTACACTGAAAATCTGTTACTGTAACCGCCTTCATTATCTTAACTAGATCTTCTCTATAACTTGCTGCAGCTTCTGCATCAGCACTTGCTGCTTCACCTTACACTTTTACATTATGAAGACAGCTTCTTTCCTTAAATCTCATGAACCAACCTCTGCTAGCTTCAAATTTTTCCTCTGCAGCTTCCTCACCTCTCAGCCTATACAGAATTGAAGAGAGAGCATGCTCTGGATTAGGCTCTGGCATAAGGGAATGTTGTAGCTGGTTTCATCTTCTATCCAAACTACTAAAACTTTCTCCACATCAGTGATAATAATGTAGGGAAAAAGCAAGACAATTGAAATGTTAAATCAAGCTACATTCAGAGACTGCAATATGCTGATCAGCTATGCAGCCAGGCCAGGAGAATTGCGGAACAAAGAAAGATTTCTGCTGGGATTGCTAACAACTCATTTCCCACATCTGTGAAGAGGAAACAGGAAAAACAGCCTTTAAGTGGCTGCCTTATACAAAATAAAATCATTCATTCCCTATGGCTAAAACCACATGGAACCTATGAATTAAAGGCTGGGAACTGCCCTTCATGCTACATATTCTTCCCCTTGCCCTTTCTCACTCACTGTATGTACATATCAAAGGAAATGAGTAAATAAAGTCTTTATATTTAACTCACAGGAACTAAAGAATGATATATAAACTGAATTCCCCAAACATTTGAGGTCCCTTTGTGTCTCTCTCTGGTCTCTCTCATCGCCTTTACTCTCACTGTCCCTCTTACTGTTTTTTTCTCAGTACTCTTTATTTTCTCACTGTCCACGTCTCTCAGGCTCTCTCACTCTCCGCTTCCGAGAAGAGACATACTGTCTGTGGAGAACTTCCCTTTTAACTCTAGCTTTGGCATATATGTTGAATTCTTTCTACACTTTCCGCCAAGGACCCTCTTCTTCTCTCAGTGCAGGGCTTGGTCTCCCACCATTCAGGGAAATTTGCTGCCTTGCGTCATCAAGGCGGTTTCACTTTCTTAACACTCGTGTTCACTGGAGTAGCACTTTTCATTTCTTTCAAGAACTTTCCCTTTGCATTCACAACTTGGGCTGTTAAGCACAAGAAGCATAGCTTTCGGCTTGTTTCGGCTTTCGACATGCCTTCCTCAAGAATTCTTTCAGTGTTGGTAGGAATGCAAAATGGTACAGACACTTTGGAAGGCAATTTGGCAAACTCTTGTAAAGTCACACAGACTTACCATACAACCCAGCGATCGCACCCCTAGGTGTTTACTCAAGTGAATGAAAAACGTAATCACGCAAAAACCTGTACACAAATGTTTAGTAACGTGGACCCCCAGAAGGAATTATCTGTTGAGACAGACTCACCATGGTCAATCAAGGGCCCAAGTTTCATGAATAACTACAGTCTAGGGGCCATTTGCTGAAAGTGTTTTCTCAAGTATTCTGTATACTAGGAAGTGCCTCAGACTGAACTCTCGGCTTCCTGCACTATGCCCAGTTTACACCGTCTGAGTCAGGGAAACCCTGGTTTTGTCTTCCATCGAACTGAGATCTGCCTTGTCCAATCAGCAATGCACAATTTGGATACCCTATTCACATATGAGAACCTGGGTGGGAACTTTTCCTATAAAAGGCGGCCTCTTCTTTGTCTGGGGGGAACACAATTTAAATTGCTACCTAAATCTGTGTCTTCCAGGCTGCAGCTCCTTTTGTTCAAATAAATGTTTATTATTCTTTATTATAGTCTGAAATTAATTTTGGTTTATAGTTTTATTCATAATCTCTAAAAACTGAAAGCAATAGCAAGATGCTCTTCAACAGGGAAATGGATAAACTCAGGTACATTCATAGAATGGAATATTATTCATCTCTTCTCAGCCTTCTGGCTAAGATCAAGTGTGGAACACGACTCAGTGATAAAAAGGACCAGTAATTCATCTAAGAACATAGATAAATCTTAAATGCATTTTGTCAAGTGAAAGAATCCAGTTCCAAAAGCCTATATATTGTATGATTCCAATCATATTAAATTCTATAAGGAACAAAACTAGGGGCATAACACAGATCAGTGGCTGGGGGTAAGAGAAGTAGTTGACTACAAAGGGGAAGTTTTAAGATGATAGAACATCTACTCTGCTGGAACATGGAACTATTCTGGCAAAATCGATAGCAGCAACATTTCTCAAAGTGTGCAAAAGGATGTTTATTGCAGCTTATGTGGAAGGAGAAAATGGCCCGTGGTCAAATCTGTTTGGGAAAATTTAAACCAATAAAAACAAGCTTCATTTCTATAAGACTTTTCTGTCTTTAATATGCAAATCACAATGTAAACTTTTAAAATATAATAAGCAGTATATTTCTTGATTAAAGAGCTTTTATTTCATGGACTATCTCTCTTAAGGTTTATTTTGCAGGCTACATTTTGAAAAACATTTTAGTCTTCATAAACATTCTGACAAATGAACTTTTCCTTTGAGGAAAATCCAGTGCCTAACAGCAAGTATCTCAAAAATGTTTAATAAGTTGAATGAATAATCCATTAGTCTAGTGATGCAGTCTGCTGTAACATCAGCCTAGGACAAGCTTCACATGTGAATAACCAAGTCCCAACCTTAAGCATACACCTTTCACTATTTGTAACATACACTGCTACTGAAGAGGGTTGCAACTCAAAAGACATACCAAGGGAAATAGTCTACCTTTAGCAAAACACGACTCTTTTGATACACCTTACTGACTTTCCTCCTTATCCAGTGTCACAATTTTCCCTCTCCTAAAATTTTCATCGATTTCCAGCCAACACTGAAGAATGCCATTAAATTTAAATTATAATGCAAATTTATAATTATTATAATTATAACATGACTCAAAGCACAAGTACAATTCTTAGCATCAAAAACATTTAATAAATGCTGATTACTGAAGCTTCATTTGAATAATTTCAAACTGGATCATTAAATTCCTCCACATGTCAATAATTTAGTCCTTCAAATTGTCTTTAACTGTGCTCTCTCTCTCAACTTTGTGATGATATCTATCTTCCATATACAATTATGACCTCTCAGCAGCTGGCTGAAACCTACATCTAAATCTTTAGCGCTCCAGGGGCCCAGACCCTATACCTAAATAAATGCCTTCTACACAGGATTTTCTTATACAAGAGTCAACTACATGGTACTCCAAATTCAACTTCTTAAAAACCAAATTTACCAACAAATCTCTCTCCAACAAACCTGTCTCTCCTGTCCTACTTCTTATAACTCTGCCTACAGTACTGCTATCAGTGGCATATTTCCATCACTCCAGTATGACATAATAAGCTTTCTCATTCTCTGTTGGCTCTCTTAGAAGGGCTGCTTGAGATACAGCCTATCTCTGAAGCACACATTAAAGCCAACATTGTGACCAAGAACCATTCAGCCCTCAGGCCTTGATGAGAGTCCAGTTTATCTTCCTTCTCAACGTGGTTTATGCCCCAAGTCACCATAGCCCCATGAATCTGGATTCTGTCATGTCTTTTTATTCCACCTGTGTACATATATCTAAATATGAGACACCGACATTGCTTTAAATTTTTTCCAGGAATCTCCTCCACTCCCATGTATATCAACTGACTAAAATAAGGGTAAAAAGGAATATTCCAGTCTTCATATGCCATCTCCACTTAGGCTTAAGTGAGAAACACTGCACCAGTTACTCTCCTAGAGGCTGTAGAGTCCAGTCAGTCAGTCTATGGAGCCAGATCGCCTGGACTCAAATCTCATCTATTTACTAGCTACGTGACATTAGGGCACATTACTTAGCCTCTCTGTCCCTCAACTTCTAATCCATTAAACAGGGATAAGACCATAATCTCTTAATCAAAAACCGTTTGTTCTAGATGCATTTTAGAATCCAGAAAATTTTCTAAGTTTTGTAAAGGTAACAAAGTACATATTACATGCTATATAAAACACCCCAAATGGAGTCTGGGTCAGTCAAATGCTTTAATACTTCCGTAGCAAACCATGAATATTTGCACTAGTTAGGATAAAGACAAAAAGAGCTTCAAGTACATTCAAGTCATATTTTGCCACCAAATGCATTTACCACCAACTAATCACAAACTTTTGGTTTTGAGGTTTCAGAACTGCAGATAAATTATCTGTAGTATCTACTCCACAGGACTATAAAGAGAATCTACTGAGCTAATACACACCAAGTACTTAAAATAGCACCTGGCATACAGAAGTAACTATATCAGAGTTACCTGTCATTTTTATATGCAAAGTACTTCTCAGGGTGTATGAGGGTGTCTTTGTCTGGGCTGCGTAACAAAAATATCACAGACTGGCTGGCTACACAACAAAACTTTTATTTCTCACAGTTTTAGAGGCTGGAAATTCTAAGAAAAAGGCACCTGCAGACTCAGTGTCTGGTGGGGTACTATTTCCTGGTTCATAGATGGCTGTCTTTGCACTGTGTCATCCTCCAAAAGGCACAAGAGGTGAAGAACCTCTCTAGAGTCTCTTTTGTAAGGGTACTGGTATCATTCATGAGCATTCCACCCTCTTGACATACTCACTTCCCAAAGGCCCCCCTCCATTTACCATCACACCAGGAATAAATTTCAACATAAATTTTAGGGTGACACATTCAGTCTACAGCAGAGAAATACCAAAATGAATTCAGAAAAATTATTTCTTCATCACAAGATGATAAACTAAGAACATCTAAGCTCTAGAAGGGAACTATTAGTATAATAGTAGCTAATGTGTATAAAATTAATATTATATGCCAAGAACTATGTCAGATTTTTAAATGAATTATCTTATGTATTATTCATAAGTACTCTAAGGTGGATATCATTATCTCCATTTTATATACGTCAAAAAGGAGACTGGGAGAACAAAGTAATGTGCCCAAAATTAAGCAGTGGATCCATTATTTAAACCCAGGCATTACAATCTGAAGATCCATGCTTTTATCTATAACCTTATGCCACCTCTTACAAGTTACATTTGTTAAGGCTTAACACTATAAAATTGGGAACCATGGTATATTAAGGTCAACGATACTTGCCAGTATTTCTCTACTTCCCTAATAACAACATTTTAAGTTACACATCATATTGTAATAAGGCCAGCAAAACGAAGTCCAAACTTACCAAATGTTGCAGTGTGATAGTCAACCTTTTGAATGAATTACACCTAAAACAAATGTAGAATACAATGAACACGGTATTGTGAGTAGTTATGTCAGTGTATAAATACTATATTCCCTTCTGCTTTAGCTTTTTCTAAAACATACTAGACACAATGCAATATATATATATATATGCCTTACAGTTGAATTGTACACCTGAAACTTACTGGATTTTGTTAGCCAATGTCACCATAATAAAAATAAATTTAAAAAAATAAATAAAACTACTAGAACAAAAAGTTTTAAAAGAAAGGTTTAACTCTCATTCATTTCTAGTAGAAACAAATGGTACAGCCACTTTGTAAGAGTCTGGCAGTGTCTTACAAAATTAAATATACTTTTACCATATAATTCAGCAATTGCAGTCCTTCATGTTTACCTAAATGAGTTGAAAACTTATGTCCACAACAAAACCTGCACATGAATATTTATGGTAGCTTTATTCATAATAGCCAAAACACGGAGGTAACCAAGAGATCCTTCAATAGATGAATGGACAAACAAACTGTGGTATATCTGTATAATGGAATATTACTCAGCAATAAAAAGAAATCAGCTATCATTCCACAAAAAGACAAATGAAACTCAAATGCATACTGCTAAGCAAAAAAAAAAAAAAGCCAATCTGAAAAGCTATATGCTGCATGATTCAACTACAGGACATTCTGGAAAAGGTAAAACTATGTAGACAGTAAAAAGATCAGTGGTTGCCAGAAAGAGGGAATAGGTAAAATACATAGGATGTTTAGGACAGTAAAACTAGTCTGTGTAATTGTAATGGTAGAGACACGTCATTATACATTTGTCAAAATTTTCTGCTCAATTTTTCTGTAAACGTAAAACTGCTCTAAAAAAAGTATATTGATTTTCTAAAAGATTGATAAGAATGCAATAGGTGTTATCAGACATAGCTGTCAGATATATAAATTGGTATTGCTGCCTTTCCAGTAGGCAATCTGGAAATATATATCTACAGCCTTTAAATGGATCATACCCTTAGACCTAGTAGTTCCACAAGCATTTGTATTAAGGAAATTTCAGATATGATGAAAGTTTCATTTATAAAGATGTTCATATCAATTACTTACATAAAGAAAAACTGAAGCAAAGTAAGTATATAACAATATAGTAATATTTTTAAAACTCAACTATATGAAAATATCAGACAGTAAAAATATTTTAAAATATTAAATAATACATGACATGGAAAAATAGTCATGACAGAAGTTACAGAAAGAATGCAGGCTACAAAACAGTAAGTATAATACACTTCTAAATTTGTTGTTCTAAAAGTGGTTGTTAGTTTAGGAATACAAAGCTTAAGGCACAACTTGGCAAAAGTGATTAGTAATAAGAGAAGTCAGGAAGGATGGTGGGGGAAGCTGGGAAGGGCATGAAGAAACAGTGAGTGTGGGAAATTGTCTCAGTCCAGATGACAGTTACAGGACTGTTTATGTAAGAGGTCACTGAGCTACAGACGTCAGAATAGCACATTTAAGAACTTTAAAATTAAATAAGAAAGTAAAAGCAACCTGGGAGAGGGAAGTGACTAGAAAGGAAATGAAATGAGGAAGGCTTCTGGGATGCTGGTACTAGCTTGTTTTTTGATCCAGGTGCCACTGAAATGGGTATGCTCAGTTTGTGAAAACTCATTAAATTGTATCTTTAAGTTTTGGGCCTTTTAAAAAAGTTCCCCTAAAGGCATCGCTCTTGCCTTTGAGAAACTCAGTACAGTAATGCATATAAAAATACTGTAGTTAGAATACACTGGGATGCATGCTAAACAAGAAGTGAAATTTAAGACACACGGTGAGGTCAAAGCTGGGATCAGTAGCAGCAGCACTTGATAACGACTGTGCACATGTGTAGATACATATACTATGACAGGAATACAAAATTCCAATTTATTAATTTTTCAAAGATACCTGAGATATTTTGAGGGGTGATAGTTTAGCTGAGGTACTCAAAAAACAAGGCAATATGGCCATTGTTACCACTTGTAACCACATCTTAAATGACTGAATTTACAAAAATATTCGTAATCCAACTTTTCAGAATTTATATTACTTTCCTTTTACATTATATTTAAATTGATCAACACTACAAAAAGGGGCAGGGAAATCACTAAATCAGTCACACTTCACATTCCTGGACTAGCATATTTTGAATGTGCCTTGCTACAAATATTTTTATCCTAGTCCAGTGATTCCACAACTTGTCTGCCCATCGCCTGGAGACTCTTGTAAACATTCCAAGGCCCAGATCACATCCAAGACCAATTAAATCATAAACTCTGGAGATGGGACACAGGCATTATGTTTGAAGCTCCTCCAAATGATTCCAAACTGCAGACAAGCTGTCATTAGAATTAATACTTTATAAAAATTAAACTGAAGAGACAGATGCTAGCTTGTTGAGGGATGTTTTCTAAATAGGATTTTCATACAGATTTTTGAAATCTGAACTATGCTTACTTACCCTGCAGCATTTTTAAAATTTTCATCTTAACTCAGTTTTATCTTTTTGGAAGGTTTGTTGTTCTTTTTTTTTTGAAGTTTCAAAAAATGTATGCATTATTTTCTTTAGATCAGAATAAATGAATTCTTGAGGCTAGGATCAAATGCCAGGTCAGGGTTAAAGACAGTGCTTCTAGATTGGCAAGTTTTACGTAATAATTTAAGTACTACCTGCAACATAGAGAGTAAACTGCGAGAAACACAGGACAAGGTTCAAGTCCCAGTTTTGAGAGACAGAATTTTATTTCAAAGAAAGTTAACAAATATCTAATAAAAATGCAGATGGAAAGCACTGAGCATGGCAGTCATAGGTCGCAAAAATCTCTGGACTAATTACCATAAAACAGAAAACAAACCTAAGTACAACTAAGTTCCTTGCCAGATTTTACATAATCATATTGTTTCTATTTGTTCTGATTCATACTCAGCTGTTATTTAAAATCTGATATTAACTTTTATATCTCAAAAATGTATTTGAGTATTCAGAGTCCCCAATTCTGAATTTATACTCTTCTCTTTCCTTCTTTTTGACTCCAAAACTGCCATCTGGTAGAGGGGAAGAGGGTATGCACATCCCAGCTACTGCTAGTTTACTAATTCACTTTATCAGGCTCATTCTTTCAAGTTGAGATCAAACTGGCTGCTTGAGGCAATTGTTCTCACACTGTAGCTCCTAAACCAGCATCATCAGCATCCCCTGGGAACTTGTTAGAAATGCAAATTATTGCTACTGAATCAGAAACTGTGGGGTGAGGCCCAGAAATCTGTTTAACAAACCTTCCAGGTGATTCTGATACATGCTAAAATTAAAAATAACTCTTAGAAGGATGAGAACCCTATCATAGGAGATTTTTACAATTACCCAACGAAACACACACGGGCTCAAAAAATTAAACAACTTTTCATGAAACTGTTTAAGAAAATGATATAATGAAGACAGTGCTTAATAAAGCTTACTGCAGAAGTAGGCAAGGTATAATAGAGCAGAAAATCAAGTACAAGGCCAACTAATTCAGGCATGAACTGATGAAGAGCAGCAGCTGCGGAAACAGAAAAAATGATTTGATTAAGAGCTATTATGAAGTAAAAACGCAATGGAAAAAGAATTATGCCAAAAACATCTCCCAGATTTCAAGCCAAGACAGCTTGGAGAATATAGGTACTGAAAAGGTTGGGGAAGAAACTGGCTGGTTTACAGGATGAAATATGAAATTTCGTTTTAAATTTCTTGAGGTTGTACTGACATAAGTAGAAATATTCAACATCAAGTGTAGAGAAGAGACTGGAGCTTGAAAGAAAGTTAGAATTAAGAGACATATTAAGAAGTCACATGCACAATTACTGAGACAGCCCTCTATTAGGAATAAGTGAGAAATAATCTATAGTTGAAACAAGTGGCCTGAAGTCGGCCCGGGTCTACAAATGCGTTTTGTTTGGTCGGCAGGACTCAACTAATCAGTTTGCACTTTCAAATGTAGGGTGGAATGAAACCAACTGCAACTCTGGGAATGACAGATTCTTTTCCAGGTCAGTTAATTTTGTTAATAAATATCTTCCCCATTTGTTTCTTATTATTTAAGATTTGCTCACAATTTCAAAAAAAAGAGCAGCAATGATTACATGTACTGATTTTCTTAGTATTTACCAAGTCTCTGTGGGAGCTAGTTAGAGGCACAGGGACAACTAATTTCAAGGTTTTTTTTTTTTTTTTTAGAAAAGGAAATTTTGAGAATCAGGCCTGTGGATACATTAAACAATTAGACACCTTCCCCTAAAACAATAACTATTCTCAATTCAAAGAGACACTCCTACCCCTTCCCCACCAGGCAAACTCAAAGGCTGAAGAACCCAGGGATTTAAGTTGCCCAAGAAATGGGATGGTTCTCCCTTCAAGTGGTCACAGCTGCTACCTGGTAATGTATAGGTGCAGGCGGTAGACTTCAAGACTGATTATGCTGCCTAACTTCCTAACGTGATAGCGCCCAGATTTCCTGAGCTGAGCTCAAGTTGCACTGAGTAGCACTTTCAATATTTGCATACATATTCCACCAAGCCCCGTTATGTATCCGCAACACTAGCCTAGAATTTTCAGAGACCTGTATTAATGCTGGAACCACATGACAGAGCTGAAAAATAAAAATCACACCACATGCACAGGTGCAACCACTGGCAAAGCACAGTACGAGCGTTAGTGAATAAAACATGCCACAAAATTCTTCCAAGTTGAAACCTTGCGTGTCCTCCAGACAATACTCAACTGTTTAAAAAGGAAAGAAACTGGGGTCAAAAGAAAAGCAAGTCATGCGGGGTCAAGGCTGATTAAGGCCTACAGTGGCAGAAAACGATGGTGATGCTTCAAAGAAGGTGCTAGGAGTAAGATGAGACACGCAGGAGGACCTGGGGTGCTACGGCCCCGCTGGGGCTCGCACCTGAGGGTTCCGCCTCCAAGGGCGACTCGAAACTTCCAGGCCAGGCTGTTTCCACTCTCGACCTTGTCTCACCTCGGCGAGCACAGCTAAAGAGCCTACCCTAGGCCGCTCCCTCGTTCACTCACTCACCTCGACATCATGCCGCGCATAACAAGGAGCCTCACTGACCGAAATACTATAAGCCAACGTAGCCAGGGCGCCGCCGGCCACAGAGAGCAAGTCCTCCAGAGAGCCAGAGCGGCCCATGGCGTTATATTACGCCACGCGGCGCTGAGGGGCGGGGCGACAGCTGCTTGAGAGTAAGGGTTGAGGGCGGGAGAAGGGGGCTGAGATGGGGCGGGACCTAGACGAGGGGCGGGACGAAGGAGGAGGGGCAGGAGGAGGGGCAGGGGTGAAGCTGCAGGCACAGAGCAGACACCGCTGATTGAAGGGAAAGATTTTTCTTTAGAGGCTCTGTTGGGGAAAGCCCAAGTGGTCTAAGCTTGGCCTGCTTATTTTGACTAGCAAGAATTGACATGAAAGACTTTGCTGATTGTCACAAGCAGGTCCCACCAGCAGGAGTTCACAGTTCTTTCCTCACAAATGGTGTTTTAGAAATTTCCTAAGTTCACGCTTGCCTTCAATCCACTCTGGCATCTTCAGTTTGGAGTCAAGGTTAGAGTAGGCACTGCCCACCTTGCGAACACAGATCCAGTGTTGCCTTTTAAGAGGAAACTTTAGAGGACCCCAGCACAAGTTGGAGGGTAGATTCATGATAAGCCCACAACATTAGTGAGACCAATGGCACTGACATCCCTGAGCTTGTCCCACCAAACAGCTTCATAGCCTTTGGTTTAAAGTGCTGCCATAATCATGTTCACATTGTAGTTCATATTTCCTAGCATGCTCTTGTGGCAGCAGGAGGGGTCACCATGGTGTTTGGAGACAATCTGCGCGAAATCTCTTGCAGCATTTCCCAGATGAGTACACTGCTGTCCTGGAAGATGCTAGTGACGGCATGCAGGGCATGAAGCTCCCTGCGCTGTTCCTCATGGTTGATTTGTGGGGGTGCTGCCTAGGACAGCTTCAATGATTCTGTTTTGGTCATGTCTCCTTTCCAGGGCATGCAACTCATGTTTTTTGTTTTAGTTTCCAGAGAGGGCTAAAAACACCCCACTCTTTCCTCCAGAGGAAAAATGTAAGCTTCTCGGTTGTTTCAGGATTCCTGAAGTCCACCTGATTTCCTGGTATCCATCATTTATGCTTTGTCATGGGGAGAAAAGGTTAAAATCAAAAGGAAAAACAATCCATCTCTTCTCTCTTCTCAACAAAAAATAACTTTTGAACTAATGTATTTCACATTATGTGTTACACATAAAATGTAAGACCTTGTTCCTATCTCCCACCCTCCCTCTATTGCCCTCCTCCAAAAAAACACTATTTTCTTGCTGTTTTTTTCTCTCTACAAAAGCCAACCAGGCCTCAATGCAGGAGAACCAAACAGAATCATCACATCGCTCTTTTCTTCCTTTTCTTCCAAAACACAGCACCACTGACTCAGGAAACAAGGCCTAGGTCAGGAGTCCCCAACCCCCAGCCTGCTGACTGGTACCGTGGCCTGTTATGAGCTGGGCCACACAGCAGGAGGTGAGTGGCAGGCAAGCAAGCAAAGCTTCATCTGTATTTGCAGCTACTTCCCAGTGCTAACATCAACGCCTCAGCTCCACCTCAGATTATCAGGCATTAGATTCTCATAGAGGAGCACTGGTCCCTGGTGGCAAAAATGTTGGGGACCACTGGCCTGGGTGGTGAATAAACTGCAAAATTCAAGCAGATAGCAAGGGTTGGCCAGCTTGTGATCCTAGGCTATTGCTGAGGCAACAGAGGTAGAAAATGGCCATCCCCTCGGGTACAGTGGGGCCTCGTGAAAGGGGCAGTCCTCCCTCTGAAAGCACAGACTCTCACCTTGTTGCTATACCAGCCATAGGCTGTCATCTAGAGCTACAGGCCACTGCCTGAGTCCCGCTTTAGAGAGGCGAGCAAGCACTTGTAGAATTTTAACCTTTCTAAATAAAAACGTAAATTTAGTATTCTTTTCTTTGAGGATTCAAACATGAAATATACTTTATAAAAGGAGGACATTGGTGTAGTTTATTTCTAATCCAATGTAGCAGAACTTCTTTCACATTAGGATCGAGATATTTTTAGTTTGGGGGAAAAGTTATAGATCCCCCTCTTTCTCAATGACAGACAAGAATTGTTTCATTAAAAGGTGATATAGTATATGTCTTCACCAATTAAAACTAAAAGTTACTGTTATTGGTAATAGTATAATTATTCAGAAAGTAGTTTTTTGGCAATTTAATATTATTTATTTTCAATTACAGTTGATATACAATATTATATTAGTTTCAGGTGTACAACAGAGTGATTAAACATTTATGTAACTTATGAATTATCACCCAAATAAATCCAGTAACCATCTGACACCATATATAATTACAATACTACTGACTATATTCCCCATGCTATACTCTACATCCCCATGACTATTTTGTAACTGCCAATTTGTACCTCTTAATCCCCTCCCCACTTCACCTATCTCCCAACTCCACCCCCAACCCAATTTGGCAACCATCAGAATGCTCTCTGTATCAATGACTTGTTTCTGCTTTGTTTGTTCATTTATCCTGTTCTCCAGATTCCACATATAAGTGAAATTATGTGACATTTGTCTTTCTCTGTCTGACTCACTCCAGTCAGCACAATACTCTCTAGGTCTATCCATGTTGTTACAGATGGCAAAATTTCATCTTTTTTTTTTTTTTGAGTAATATTCCACTGTATATATGTAACATCTTTTCTTTATCCATTTATCCATTAATAGACACCCAGGTTGCTTCCACAGCTTGGCTATTGTAAATATTGCAGCATTCTACAATGAATATATGGATTCATATGTTCCTTCAAAGTAGTATTTTGGGTTTCTTCAAGATAAATACCCAGAAGTGGGATTACTGGGTCCTTCCTTATCTCTTGTTAGCCTTTGTTTTAAAGTCTATTTTGTCTGGTATAAGTATTGCTGCACCAGCTTTTTTTTCTTTTTGATTTTCAGGAAATATCTTTCTCCATCCCTTTATTTTCAGTCTGTGTGTGTCTTTCAATCTGAAGTGAGTCTCTTGTAGGCAGCATATGTAAGGGTTTTGTTTTCTTATCCATTCAGCTACCCTATGTCATTTAATCTGTTTATATTTAAAGTAATTGTTGATAGATATGTAGTTATTACCATTTTATTATTCATATTTATTATCTTTCCTTCTTCTTCTTAAAGAACTCTAACATTTCTTGTCACACTGGTTTGGTGGTGATGAACTCCTTTAGCTTTTTCTTATCTGGGAAGCTCTTTATCTGTCCTTTGATTCTAAACAATAGCTTTGTTGGGTAATCTTGGTTGTCCGTCTTTGCTTTTCATCACTTTGAATATTTCATGCCAATACCTTCTGGCCTGTAAGTTTCTGTTGAAAAATCAGCTGACAGTCTTATGGAAACTCTCTTGTAGATAACTGCTTTTCTCCTGCCACCTTTAAGATTCTTTATCTTTAACCTTTGGTATTTAATTATGATGTGCCTTGGTATGGGCCTCTTTGGGTTCATCTTGTTTGGGACACTCTGCTCTTCTTTGGGCTTGCAAGTCTATTTTTTTTTGCCAGGTTGTGGAAGTTTTCCATTATTATTTCTTTAAATTGGTTTTCAATTCCTTGATCTCTCTTTTCCTTCTGGTACTCCTATTATGTGAATGTTGGTACACCCCATGTTGTCTCAGAGGCCCCTTAAACTTTCCTCATATTTTTTTATTCTTTTTTCTTTTTGCTATTCCGATTAGGTGTTTTCTGTGACCTTATATTCCAAATCACTGATTTGATCCTCTACTTCATCTAACTACTGTTGATATCTTCTAATGTAACTTTATTTCAGTTATTGTAGTTTTCATTCCTGACTGGTTCTTTTTCATGTTTGCTGTCTCCATTTTTGTTTCCTAGCTCTTTGTTGAAGTTCTCACTGAGATCATGGATACTTATAACCAGTATTTTGAACTCTGCCTCTGGTAGATTGCTTATCTCAATTTTGTTTAGTTCTTTTTCTGGAGCTTTGTTCTGTTCTTTTATGTGGGACATGTTTCTTTGTTTCCGCATTTTAGCTGCCTGTTTGTATGTTAGGTAGAGCTCCTAAGCCTCTCAGTCTTAGTAGAGTGGCCTTATATAGTAGGTGTCCTGTGGGGCCCAGTGGTGCAATCTCCCTTGTCACCTGAGCCAGGTGCTCCAGCTGTGTCCCTTGTATGGGTTGTGTATGCTCCTGTTGTAGTTGAGCCTTGGTTGCTGTTTGCACATCAGTGAGAGGGATTGTCCCTCAGACTGATTGGTTGTGAGAACTGGCTGTGATTACAGTGGAGGAGCTGTTGTGCTGGGACTGACACTACGGAGCAGGATTCACTTTAGCAGGGTTCATTGTCACTTGTGCTGGGCTTGGAGGTGCTGGAAGAGGTTAAGCTCTGAACTGAGGATGTCTGCCACTAGTGCCAGCTTAGGGATGCTTAGTAAGAGGTACGGGACACACTGGGGCCAGATGCTGCTTGTTTGGGGTTTGTGAACCTTTGAGAGATTTAAGGAAAGTCCACAGCATGAGCCAAGACAGGCCATTTGTATAGAAAAGCCACTGAAAGCAGCTTGAGTGAGCCTGCAAGTTGGGAGGGGCAGGGTCTCAGGGAATTACTAGGGCAAGACAAATAGTGTTAACTAGACTGATGAAGATTCATATATGATGCCTGCCTGTGTCTTCACACTGGGTGAGGGGAGGGTTCAACACAGGAACAATGGCTTCTGCCAGCATTTCTGTCTGGGAGAAAGTTGCCCCTATAGCCCTTGCCCCGAAGCCAGACAATTTAGTTCCTTTCCATATGTCCCTGGCACCTTTTGCACTACTGTCCCAGAGTTGGAACTCAGAGTAGGTGAGTCCATCAGCGAGTAGGCCTGCGAGCAGCCCCTTTAAGAGGAAAGCCTGGGACTCCAGCAGCCCTCTGTCTCACTCAGCCATAATCTCCACTGGTTTTCACAGCTGTAAGTTGAGGGGACTTCTCTTCCTGGTGCTGAAACCTTGGGGAGCCTGGCATGGGGGGCTGCGACCCCTTGCTTCTCAGTAGGGATCTCTGCAGCCAAGATTTCCCTCCTGAGTTTTAATTGCCACATGTGAGTGTGGGACCAGCCTGTTTCACATCGCTGTCCCCCCCTACTAGCCTTGATGTGACTTCATCTGTATATCTTAGTTATAGGACTTCTGTTCAGCTAGACTTTAGGCGATTCTCAGTGATGGTTGTTCTGTAGTTTAATTGTAATTTTGATGTGGTCATGAGAGGAGGCAAGCACAGTGTTTATTTACACTGCCATCTTGACTGGAACTCTTAAAAGTAGCTTACTTTTAGATGAAACCAAGATTTAACTCATCCACTAGGATCCACTGTTAAATTGATTCAGAAAAATATTCCTCTGCATTCAGATACACACAGATGTCCAGCAGCAAACATTTCATCACCACGAAAATACTGACATATTCATCAGAAAGAATTCAGTGAAGAATTTTAGAGAAAGGGAAGTTAAAAGAGTCTTAGCTCCTTGACATTTAAGAAGATACTGTCGTCTTTGATAAAAAATTACTTTTCTAACTTAGATCAAATATAATTCTCGAATACACATTGAACAGAGGACAAACAACAAACATCGCAGAAGGAACTCCTAACCTGCAATTCAGTTTTGTTTTTTTGTAACTTATGCTAGGAACTATGAGGGGCTAGAAATATCAGAAGGAACAAAAAGTAAATGATGCTACCTTTTTGAACTTTATATTCCACAATAACATCCTATCTTTATCTCTATCTGATATTGAAAAGAGGTAGCATGGAAATGACTGGGAATGCTACCTTAGATAGGATGGTCAGGAAATGCCCTTCTGGGACACATTTATGAGTGATAACTTGAATAAAGTGAATGTGATGATTGAGATAGTCCTAGCCTATGGTCTGGTAGAAAAGATAGGCATGCATAATGATAAATCACTCTCTCTGAAATAATTACTGTGACAGGATGTTAAATTTAAGGTTTTGACTGAGCATCCAAGATATGATAAATATCAGCTATTAAATGAGTTGGAAGATGGACTACAATGCAATTTTCAAGGAAAATATATACTAAGAAGTTTGATAAGTCCTTAAACTTCTGACTCATTTCAAAGATGAGAACTTTAAAAAATGTTATAAGGATGATTTTAGGAAGAGGAATTTCATGGAATAAACTCAGCTAAGAACTTTGGATAAAGTATCACCAACTGGGCTTCGAAGGATAAATAATTGTTTTTATTTGCAATTCAGTTTTTAAACAGCTATGGAACATCACTATTTGACATCACCATCTGACATTGCCAGGATATCTCATTCAGTGTGCACAATAAACAAGTGAGTCATCTGGCCCAGCATGTTTTACTGGAAATAGCTTGGCCCAAGATTCAAATTGTCCCTATCTCCCTAACATTATGTGTGTGCAACCTGTGTCACATAAGGCCCCATGCTCAGAAGGGCCTTGTGTTTGATTTAATGGTCTGCTCTTAATAATTTTTGAACAAGTGGCCCCACATTTTCATTTTGCAGTAGGCCCTGCAAATTATGTAGTTGGTTCTGTTGTGCCCCTAACACACTAATAGTTTAGTGACTTTGGGCAAACAATGTAACTCAAGACCTTTATCAAAAATGTTTGTACTACTTTGAACTAAGATTTCTAGTTACAGATGACCCACAGAATGGAAAACATTTCTGCAATGACATATATGATAAGGAGCTTGTATCTAATATATGTAAAGAACTATCACAACTTAATAATAAAAGAAATGAATTTCTCATCTGAATAGACAGCTCTCTGAAGACATGCAAATGATCAATAATCACATGAAAAGACGCTCAACATGATTAGCCATCAAGGAAATACAAATAAAAACCATAATAAAATCTGACTTCATACCCAGTAGGATGGCTGTAATCAAAAAGATAGATAATAAGGGTTGGTGAAGAAGTGGAGAAATTGGAATCTTCATACACTGCTGGTAGGAGTGTAAAGAGGTGTGGCCATTTCAGGAAAAAAACCTGGTAGTGTCTCAAATGGTTAAACATAAAATTACCATGAGACCTAGCAATTCCACTTCTGGATACATACCCGGGAAAAAATGAAAACATAATCTACACAAATGTTTATAGTAGCATTATTCTTAATAGCTAAAAAATGGAAATAACCCAAATGTCTATTGAATGTTGATTTTTTAAAAGTGATATGTTCATACAATGAAGTATTATTTGGCAAAAAAAAAGAAATGAAATACTGATTCATGCTAGATGAACCTTGGATGAACCTTGAAATTCATGGATAAACCTTGAAAACGCTATGCTAAGCAAAAGAAGCCAGTCACAAAACATCACATATTGTATTATTTCATTAATATGAGTATCTAGAATAAGCAAATGTATAGAGATGGAAAGTAGACTAGTGGTGACCTTGCATTTGGGAGGAGTGGTGGGACAATTGGAGGGTGACAGTTAAGGGGTATAGGGCTTCTTTTTGGAGTAATAAAGATATTCTAAAATGTATTGGGGTGATGGTTGCACTATACTAAAATCCATTTAATTATGTACTGTAAATGGGTGAAGTGTATGGCATGTGAATTGTATCTCAATTTTTTTAAAAAAAGAAATCTTATTGCTCTACATTTTCACCAACATTTTGTGTTGTCAGTCTTTTTCATTTTAGCCTCCTGGTTTGTATTTTAATTTGCATTTCCCCAGTGTCTAATGATTTGGAGTACTTTTTCATGTGCTTATTACCTTCTTTTGTAAGATTATTCAACTCTCTTGCTCATAAATTGGGTTAGCATTTTATTATTGCTTGATGCAGTCATTATCAATTGCTGTTACAAATTAACCCCAGAATTTAGCATCTTAAAACAACAAAACACTTATTATCTCTCACAGATCCTGAGGCTCAGGAATCAGGGTGATGCTTAGCTGATCTTTTGGCTCAGAGTCTGTCCTGAGGTTGTAAGACATCACTCGCTATTATTAACAAGAAGTCTAGAAAACATATCTTGCTCCAGGGACTCCAGACGACAATGACGATCTCAACTCACAGATTCCCAAAGGATATCAACACATTTTCTTATATGAAACAAGGTGGGCAGAATGGGATACTATGGGCCTGTGACAAAGCAGCATTTCTTTTAAGGCATTTACCATTTTCTCCCTTATACTATAGGCATGGACCTTAAGGTTTGGAGATGCCAAAGTTTGGGTGATAAAATTTGGATACTTTCCCTTCTCTTTTGTTCAATACCCACAGCAAGTTACATAAGCCCTTCTGCAATCTGAATAAGCATCAGTATGGCCTTATGATTAAGGCATTGAAAAATTAATTTAATAAACACTCACTGCCCACTGTCAGTCAACCCAGTTACTCTAGCCCTATGCAGCCCCACATAGGCACTGCTGAGGAAACCAGCTTGGTACCTCTATCCAGCTGGCTACAGCATCTACACTAGTCCACATCTCCATGTGTTCCTAGGAGGCCAGATCCCTTCAGGGGAGTTGGTACTAGAGTCATCCATCCGGTGCCCATTAGGCTGCTCCTCCTTTGGCTGAGACTGCCTGCTGCAGGCTGGCATGCCCCAGAGTTGCCCTACAGCACTGTGGTATACCATAGCTATTGAATATTTTGAATATCACCCTTGCCCTTTTGTTTGCTTTGTGCTAATCACTGTGTGCAACTGAATGAACAATACTGGATCATATGCATTATAGTGGAGTTATTGAAAGGATCACATTGAACCAAATTGGATCTGAAAAACCTTAGAAGTTAAGCTATATCTGGATGTCCTTTCTTCTCAATCTCCCTCTTTCCTTGGCCATGTGGAATCTCATGCAGACTAGTGGAATGTCTGCTTTTTTCTAGTTTAATCATCTGTTTGGATACTGGAGGTGTTAATGGGTTCCAAGATTATGTGGGTTTGACAGGTAATGATGGCTTATTTTTCGGATCATCAACCACTATCCACGCCCAGTGTACTGACTCAAATAGCAGCTGATAGAGATAGGAACATTAATAAAATAGAATAATTTAAAAACAAATATAGTTTCTTTTAGAAAAAAACGTTTGTATATATGTACAGAAACATTCTGGAAGAATAATACTCAAAATATTATCAGTGGTTATCCTTGGGTGATGGTGGAAATACTGGTAACTCAGTACTTCTCTATAAGTATTTATATATTCTATTGTTGTTCTTGAGAAAAGTTGCTTTATAACAAAAATAAAAGTGGTTTTAAGGGAATAGAAAACATTAAGCAAGACATACTATATTTTTCTTTAAAAGTAATTCATAAAATGCCTTTTAGACGAGTTTTTTCTTTATTACATGCACTGGGTTTCTAGTGAGTTGCCAGGTAGTGAATATACCACATCAAAGAAGATTGAAACACTTATGTTTTTCCATAAGGTGGTCCCTCCAAATCAGATTTCTTAGAATAAAGCTTTAATACATTTCATGATTTTGATATATTGCATGCTAAATTATGTCCCTAATAATTATAATACAGACATAATAATAATTAAAATACAGACATAACACATACATGACATAAAGTATAACACTGACATTATAAAAACTTTGCACTGTATTTTCAATAACATAAACCCTGGGACATAGTAATAGTATAATGTCTGTTTGTATATTTTAATAATTGGTATTTCTAATATGCAATGTAAAATTATCTTCATTATTAAGAATATGCATATTATATAGATACAGTCTTGAGGGCCTCAGTGTAGCAGTTAAAATTACCCCTAAAACATCCCAAAATGAGTGAATGAGTAAATTGCCTGCCCTATCAAGTTTGGTAAGTCAGGTTACAAATTTTGTGATGCGTTAGCAAGTCCTACAGGGAACTATGTAATCAGGAAGATCTTTTGTAATGATTATGACCTTTAAACTCTTCTGGTTTCCCTAGAATTGTTTGTATGTATGTACACATAGGATAATAATATATAATTAGATCAAAACTTTTTTAAAAGTGTACATATATTCCCCTTGATGAACATTAGGTTCCTTAATATTTGATATTGCTTTTGGGGAGAAAAAAAATCAAATGAGTGTCAAAATAGTATATACTTTTACTCATGTGGGAAAACTTTGAGTTCTTTCGAGAGTCACTTTTACATGGTTCTATTGTTTGGTTGGTGAGGCTTTCTACTATTCTTAATGCTATATTTGCTTTCCCTATAATAAGAAAGTGGTAAGGAAAGAAAAAATTGTAAATATCAGTATTCTGTGTGGCTACTATGCTCAGAAACTCTACTTTGAGATTCTTGCCTCCAAATCTTAAATTAGAAAAGAAAAATGACTCATCCCATGATATTATTGGTAAACTCAGTTGAAATTTATATAACTTCTGCTTGTATTTAGGAGCAAAAGATAGTAGAAGACAAGAAATCAATGTTTGTTATATATCTTTAAGACTCAGCTTGGATGAGGTAGGTAATAATTTGCAGTTGATAAAAGATTTATGGTAAAATCAGAATTTCTTTAACTTTGATTTCAACAACAACAAGTTAGCGACTGCTACTGCTATATGCTGATCTTCTAGATTCTGGTGTATGTTGAGGACAAACTCACCCAGAAGATAAGACCATATTAAGAGATGGAAAGCGGGAGACCAGAATTGGCAGTGGAAAAGTGAATAGAATGGTGATTGGGAAATAGCTTCCTTTCCCTCATCTTCATGTCAAGCAATAGTCTGCGACTTTTATTTAACTTATTGGTCCTTAACAGCAGTATCTGCTGAACTGCATTTGGTGCTATTTCCAAGATAAAATTTAACTGTGTATGTCAGGTAATATATTTAACTTTTCCTGTGGAAAAAGAAGGGGAGATATGTGTGTCAAGAAGAAACTGTGAAGGACCAAAAAACAAAAACAGGAGACAAGTGTATGTTCTTTCTAATTTTCCAATGTTTTTTCATTTATTACTTTTCATTGGTGGAAACATGATTAATCACAATAAGCAAACATTTCAGTGTCAGTACATTCTATTAAAAAAACTTGTGAAAAGCATTTAGGATCAAAGATAAAATATGTGTGAAGGCATTTTGAAAGCTAAAATCTGTAAGTTTTAAGGTAGTAGTAGTAATAGTACAGTCCCATGTGCCCAATATATTTACTATGTCTCCAAATATTACCAAAATAATGAGGTACTTTATATATCACAGAAAGATGTTAACAAATTAAAAGCATAGCATAATCAGCATATGAGACATCTACTTATCTCCTCTTGCCTTTCCATTCTCTTGTTGGCTTAAGTTTTCACCAGAATGATTTGGTAATAAGAGGTGTGGAAGAGATACAATGGATGTGGTTTTAGAAAGGAATTTGATTTTGTGTATTAGATATTTTAAAGAAGCCTCTTAAAGTTCTATTTTTGAATGCTTAAAAAATTAAAAGACTTTTAATACACTATTCTCTATGAAATTAATTTCATTTTCATATTTGCCATGTAATATCTGAAAGATAGATTATGAAATTGTTAACAGTTCTAAAAATAAAGCTAGGCAAATGTATTCCAAAGCAAAATACACAAAAAGAATAAGCAATCGGGATGTAATATTCAAGATAACAATTATGCAAAAAAAGTGATTTTACAAACTAAAGAGTATCAGGGAGGGTCCAATAATAAGTTGATTTTAGGGTCTTCCACTGATAAAGAAAACAAGAATATACTCAGGAAAGTTTAAGAATTGAAGGAAATGTCTCATTGATAATAAGCTTGCTCTAGAGGATAACCTTTGTACTGAACAGAAGAACAGAGTTCTACACCTAATCAGTAGGTGCTAGGCTAGGCAGTTTTCTTAGGACTATTCAGATGAAGCACAGGGGAAGGCAATACCATGTCCCTTCCCTGAACTTTTTTCTCTCAGATTCCAGCCTTTAATTCTCACGAGTCAGAGGGGAACTCAGATCCCAAGGATCCATACACTTCCAGGCTTTTATTACATCTTACATCTGGGAATTCAGTAAGCAACACTTCATGGAAAGATAAGTGGGAAAAAAAGATAATTCACATTTAATGAAGCTTAACATATATACTGTGTGTGTGTGTGTGTGTGTGTGTGTGTGGACTGTGACAGAATAAAATTACTAAGGCTTAGTGAAACCTTGGTAGAGAGAAGCCTATATTCCCATGCATGTGAAGTGACTATAAATATATCTGTATGACTTGTTCTAGAAATTTAACCTTTGCTTTAGATATCTTAGCTACTTGTAGACCTCAATATCACACTTAACTCCCCCTAGTTTATAGTTTAGTTAACTTGCACTGTAACAAAAGTCAAAGACTTCTAAATATTTTATTACAAATATTAAGAATTCCTTCCCAAAATCTTTTTAAAAATCATAGATTGCTTTATTTTCATGAGAGTTACTTAATCTCTTCTAAGTCAAGTATAAATGATTTACATTAGTTAATGATTTAAAATGAACACAAAAATAAAATTGTGCAATATTGTACTAGGAATCTCTTAGCACCATATTGTGCGGATGACCTATATTTCCCCCTATTTGTTAACTATCTAATATCCTTTGGTCAAGTCATTTTTACATATGCCTAACAAAAGAGATGTAGGTGGCAAATGTTGCAAAACTCATTTTAATCCAGTGAACTATAATCAAAACCAATTTCAAGTTTCCAACAGCTGATGTCAGTGGCAGCCATGCAATATTGATCTTCGTGACAACTGGTGACTTCAATTCTAGTTTGATATAACAGTTAAGGATATGACTTTTGTCTTGAGTCTAAAAAGACTGTGAGAGCTGCCTGCTGACATTACTACTATTGATCCTTGTAGAGGCCTTGGCTAATGTGTCATTAAAAATCATATTTCAAATGAATATTTAATAACATGGTGAAATGTTCACATATGATTAAACAACTGTTTACAAAACAATATACTTAGTAATATATGTAAAAACAATACATATGTACACAGACAGAGAAGATGGAAATTTATACTAAAAAATGTTAACAGCTATAGTATTTGGAGTGAGTTTCCTTTTTTATGTTTTCTCACATTTTTTTCAAAATTTCCACAAACTTTTTCTTCATAATGTATTACTTTTGTAACTAGAAAAAATCAGTTAAAAATAAATAAATTTCTGAAATCATAAGTGAATTTTGGGAAAGAGTTATCCCATTGCTATTAAAAAGCTATTCCATTGGCACAATAATGCAAAGAAGGATGAAAGAAGAAAAGAGAGGACCTAGAAATACAGCCTACTGCATAAATGAACTTAATACATGCTATGTTGGTCATTAAGAATTAGTAGAAAAAGGATTTTGTTCAATAATGATGTCAAAAAATCCTGACTCAATATCTGAGGGAGAAATCAATTTAGAGCTTCTCAAAATAACTTCCAGATTATTAAAGACTTAAATCTTAAAAATCAAATAGTAAAAATATTAGGAGAAATATAAGTGAATATTGATCTAATATTTGGTTTAAAAAGGATCTAGGTGTAAAAACAAAGATCTATAGATTTGACTATAAAAACATTTTAATTTTGTTAATAATCTTTCAGTAAAATTAAAAGAAAATGAAGAAAATTATTCAAAACAAATTGACAAAGGGTTGCCACACTTACTATATTGTTAATTGAATTAAACAAGGTAAATAATAATTATAGTACTGCTAGTCTATGAGCTCTGTGAAGGCAGAGGCATAATTGTATTGTTTACCATTTACATCCATTAGCATAATGTCCAGATACAATTTAAGGAATTAATACGTATGAATAGAGAAATGGTCAAACATGAAAAAGCAGCTAGGGGGGAAAGAGAAGGAGAAAAGGAAATACGAGTATCAAATAGACGTGATAAAAATTATTTTACTACTAATAAAAATACAATTAAAACTATAATGAGAAATTAGGAAGAGTTTTGTGTTGTGTGCATATTTATAGTAGATGCAATAAAGGGATAGGCAACATCAGAGTGTGGAGTGTTTTGAAGGGCAATTGGCAAAATCATGTTGTTGACCATGTAATTCTAGAATCTAACCTAAAGAAACACAACAAACACTTGATATTTATGAAGGATAAATCTTCTAGACTCCTGGACTCTCCAAATCTGTTTTCAAACTGTTTCAAGGAGCCCTGGAGTTCTGTCAGGGTGTCCCAAACTTTCATGTGACTTTTATCTCATTTATAGACTCGATATAGGAATATTTTCTTAGATTCCACTGAAAACATCAAAATTTGAACACACTGTCCTATAGTATATAATTTCTTCAATAAAATGCAATGGAGTGTTACTTCTCAAAAACTACCAGAGAGTGGAGAATATGGTATTACATTCCCAAGCATTAGCCTCGCGGTAATTCAAATTCCTGCTGCAAGAAACTTGTAGTCACTCTACATTTATCTTGCAAATAGACAGAAGCCCAGATGTAAAAATAAGAGAATATCCAGGGCCTGTTGAATAATAAATAAAATATTTGTGTTCTACGATGTTCACCAGTGTTTCTTAATATATTAGTCAGTCCTAACAGGAACCACCTCCCCGCCAGATGTTTCAACAGAAGAGATTTTATTGAAGGAACTATTTACGGAAATTTCAGTTAGGTTTAGAGTTAGAGTTGGGTGAAGGGAAATAACACCGCATGGAGATGACAAGAGACATGGAGGTACTCAAGCTCTTCAAACAATAGTAAGAAGCTGTTACCACCACTATGACTGAAGAGATAAAGGGAGGAGATCAAATGAGAGCAGTGGAGAGGACTGCTTTGCAGGAGCCTTAGAGGCCCAAAGCCATGAAAAGAGGTGGGAAGAAATATTTCCAACCTTTCTCCTCTTCCACCCGCTAATCTATTATTGGTGTTACCCATTGGCGAATCCTACCTGAAAGCTAGCTGGCAAGAAAGCCCAGAAAAAAGTCTATGAAAGTTCTGCTTTCAGAGGCACAGTCTAGCAGAGAAGGATGGAAAATGGATCTGACGGAGAGCAAATAGAAAATAGCAAACATAGAGTAGTGGAATATTGGAAACCCAGATGCCCAATAATAGAGAAACGCTTAACTAAATGATGATATTAACCATTCTCCAATTAGGTAAATAATGGTACTCAAAGAACGTTATGTGTGTTCAGAGAGCACAGAAGAGAGCGTGACCAACTACATTGGGGGCTGTAGATTCAGAGAAGATTTTCTTAAATTGAAAACTAAGGTGCATTGTTGTCATCCAAGCACAGTTTCTTGTATTTTTGTTTAATATAAAAACAATACATATTCACTCTAAGAAACACACAACAAAAAAACACCCCCCATCCCAAGACCACTATCTACATCTCAGTGTGTTTACAGTTTTGGATCTTTTTCTATGCATATATACACATATGATTATGTTGTATTTGGGAAGATTACACAGTTATTCTTTTGTAAACTGTATTTTTCCACTTGATAAATCACAAATACTTTCTCGTGCAATAAATAGCATTATGAAACTTTTAAAAACACTTAAAACTTCTTTAAAAACTTGTTTCCTCCTCTCTTGTAACTAATTTCTATCCTCTGACATTTAGTTTGCTTTCTTTTTTGGCAATTACCAAATGCACTGCGTGATGAGCTGTCTTATAGTCTATTCTTTGTACACATTACTGCCCTTAGGCCAATTTCAGGCCACAGCTTGTTTTTCTACAGCCTTCAAGCGAATAGCTTTCATATTTTTTAAGGGTAAAAAAAAAAAAAAAAGGACACACACAAAGAAGAAAAGCAACATAGACATATGTGGCCTGCAAAGCCTAAAGTATTTACTATCTGGACTTTTATAGAAAACATTTGTCAATCCCTGTATTATGAATTCCAAGAAATGTTATTTTTGAGTCAAAGGGTGTGAACATTTTTGAAGCTTTTACTGCATGCAGTCTGCCAAACTGCCCACCAGAAACATTGAAGCAATTTATGTCCTTCTCAGTACTGAGCTTGGTTATTTGCCATTCATCCTGCCTCAAAGGTCACTGTCCCAAATTGTTAGTTATGAGTATTCTTTTAGTCCCAGTAAACTTGATGGTGCATTATCAAGTTTTCACTTTCCTTAAAAATAGGTGGGGCCATTTAATTTTTCTTACATGACTTAACTAATTTACATTTTTGCCCATTAAAAAGAACAGGATATTTATATATCTTTGTAAGAACTCTTTATTAAATAAGGCTTTACTCTCTTATCTTTCATATATATTATAAACATTTTGATAATTTTTACTTGTGTTTCAATTTTAGTCTAGGTATTTTTGATGAAAGTTAAAAATTCTTTAGTCAAATTTGTCACTTTTGTAATTTTAAACTTTAATCCATGTTTATTTTGAGATTAAAAGCAAGTCACTTGTGAGTTCTGATGTCATATTGCTGGGTTCGAATTTGGCCTTATCACATACTATATATTTGTCTAAATTACTTGGCTTCCTAAAGTCACAGTTTTATTCTTTATTAAATAGAGATAATTGTAATACCGCAGGGTTGATGTAAGAATGAACAGCTATAAAACACAAAAAGCATTTAGCATAGAGCCATTAGCTATTATAGTAGCAACGGAACACTCCAGGCAAAAGAAATAACATGTATAACGGTACAGAGATATAAAAACAAGTTTGTGCATTTAGAAAATTAGATGCGATGTCATAAAATGGGGTGTCAAGTGTGAGGGGCAAGGTTGTCAGATGGAAGGGGGAGGTGGGCCTTCAAAGCCATGCCCAGGATCGTGCTCTTAATATTACCAGAGTTTGAGAGCCAAGGAAGGCTTTTAAGCAATCAAGAAACCCATTGAGGTATGTGATGTACGATGATCAGTAGTAGCAAAGTGAGAAATGGACTAGATTCACAAAAACAGTAGTGTCCTGCTCCACCCTGCCCTCCCCAAATTCCTGATATCTAGAGGCAAATTCTTTCACCTTGTAACTATTCTGGTATTTGCCTCTTCTAAATATTGTTTAAACTATTTCTTTTTTAACTTTTAAACTATTTCTATTTTGTCAACATAGATATAATTATGAGACTAATAAATAAACAATACCAGTGGGGATATACCTAAGGAGTCCTAAAAGTGGATGGACCTAAAATATGAATCTGAGAGAGAAGAGAGAATCAACTTGACTCACTAGTGAGTGAAAGGGGAACAAGATAGCAGAGAGGGAAAGAACAGGAGGCATTGTATGAAGTTAGAGGCCACGGAAGCAGGCTGGGAGAAAAAAGATGCGTTCAGTTTGGGAGATGTAAAGTTTTAAGCACCATTTTCTGGAGTATGAATAAATTGAGTATTGCCCCAGGCTTCTGTCTTGGTAGTTTCTCACTGCTCTGAGGACCAAGTATTGATAATTCAAGAGGCAGTCTTGGGCGGTTTGGGAAAATGTAGGTAAGAAAATCTGCCACCTAGAACTTTAAACCAAAGCTGACCAATTTCATGCCATGGAATGAGTACAGGTATGTAGATATATACTAACTTCTTCCAGGTGGAAGTTAATCCTGCATGAGCAGCTGCTTCTTCTGTTTGCATCACTTTGGGCCTTGCAGACATTACCATTTCCTGGGTGTGCCGGTGAAGTAAGTGTATGAAGCACTGCTCTTTTAGAAGGCCTAAAGCACTCACAATCAGCCTGCTGGATCGGCTGCCAGGCCCCTTTTGTGCTGCCTTTTAAAAACTTTCTACTCCCCCTCCATCATCACCCATTCCTGTCCCCACCCACCATTCAAAACCATCTTTAAGGTACACTGAGTATCAGCTAAAAGGGTTTGAGAGAGGAGTTCCCTCCCCGTGAAGTGCTTCCTGTCAAGGTGATACTAGGCCCACACTTTATAAGGCAAGCACACAGGAGACACTGCTGTGGTTTGAAGAACATCCAGCACACTTGACATTTCTCTTAAACCCATAACCCCCAAAATAGAGTACAGAAGAATGGAGGAGGATTTTAAAAGCGAATTTGTGAGCAGCTACAAGAACAAAACCAGTGGATTAGGTGACCCTGGAGCCCTTTCCTTCCTGGCACTCCCCTTTGAATCATCAAACTCCACTTGTGACGTCGCAGACGCCTCGCTCCTGCAGGCGTGGGATACCCTCGCCCGCCCTGGGAGCCTCGAGGCGTCACCGCACGGTTCCGCGCCTCGGTCCCTGGAAGAACCGAGGGGTGGCGGCCTGGCGAATGCAGAGGTCGGAGCCAGGGCGGAGCGAGGCAGCCCGCAGCCCAGCTTCGCCTTCGCCTCCGGTGACTCCGCTGTGCTCCCCGCCCCTCGCCCTCTGAGCTTGTGGCCAGACGCCTGGCGCCCCTCTGCTAGCCTCCCGCGCCGGGCCACCTCCTCCTGCTCCGCATTTTCCTCCTCCCCCTCCCCCGCCTCTTCCGTTTCTGAAGGGAAAGGCAGTAGCCTCCTTTAGAGCTCCGCATCCCGGGCTTAGGTAATACGGGTTCCTCCTTACGCCCCCCTAGCCCCGGCGCCACAACTCCCTCCTCCTGGGATCTGGTCCCCGGTCTGGGCGAACAGCACGTCCCGGATCGCCCCTCCCGACGCCAGGTGAGTAAATCTGGGCCGGGAGGGCTCCTCGCCTCTCTGCCCGGCCTGTGATGACCTCGGTCTGCTGTAGCGAGGTTGCCGCCCGGCCCGGCCCGGCCCACCCCGCACCATTGCTGGAATCAACCGGGCGGAGGAGCTCGAGGGTCGTGCGGCTCCCTTGGCTCTGCGGCAGCGACCAGAAAGAAGTAGAGGGTGGGAAGAAAGATTAGCAAACAACTTCAAAAAAAAAAAAAAATCAATCATTAGCATTTCTAAGTCTTAGAAGCTGATCTGACAGTTGAGGGCAGTGGCCCAGGTTCAACAGGTAGATGGTATAGCTGTCAAGCGCCCCTGGGTTTTGCTTTGAGAGATGCTTCTAACTGTCCATAGCTGCTGGCTGCTGCTATTGACCTACTAGATGAGTGTAAAATAAACATTATGGGACTATATTTAGAAAAATCTTTACCTCCTTGCTTTTAATTCTCTGCATTTTGAAAGGTGGTTTTGTGAGATGTGCATAGTTGGTGTGGCCAGAGTAGTAGGTGAGAGAAAATATTTAACACGGATTTGGCTGACGCAAAAAGCATGAAAGTCCCTAGATTATTTAGTACACCCATAAAGAATACAAATAAACAATCAAGGTGTATATCTTGTGGATTTCCAGTTTAAAGCTAATTTTAAGGAACTGAATAACAAGACAGTTTGCACACTGTTTGAATGGCGTTCACTTCAAAAGAGCAGTGGGTTAAGGCCGTATGAACATTTCACTTACATGCATCCTGAACATGTTGAATAAAACTTTTTTTTTTTTTGGTACCTTTTCCTGTGATGCCTAACTTTGAAACCAAAGAAATCGATAAGGATCAGTCCTGCTCAGCGTGACAATAGTCTAATGATGAAAACAATCCACTGAACTACCATTGAATGATGAATTAGCTAGGTGACCTCATTTTTTCATTTTTAAATTAGGACTATAAGGGGAAAAGGCAATGGAATAGTTCATTTTTTCATTTTTGCAAGTATTTGCATTCTTATTTAGAACCTACTTTTAAGTTTTTGTCGATTTTTATACTACTCTTGAAGTTAGTTCTTACTCATGAAGAGGATTATGTAAAATACTTAACACTTCTTGCATAGAATAAGCTACCATTTCTTTTCAAGCTTTTGGACTAAAATACCACTTGCTTGGAAATTGCAGCTTGGACTCATGCCATTTAATGTGAACTATCTTATTACAGATTTAAATTAGAGCCATACTTGGGGTAGTTCTGGAAAAAAAAGAAACTATGTTTTATTTGACATATAAGGCCTTTGAAAAGTTATAAACTTGTTTATTATATATGTATTTCCCTTTATTTGTCTCTAAGTACAATTAGAAAATGTCCTATTCTATTTCATGTTGTAGATAAATTGCGTAAAAGGTAATTATGTTTATATAAAGTGATTAATAAAAACAAGTGTCTTCTTATTAAAGGTAAGGATGGTATATGTGAGAACATTTTCTGGATGTGTGTCTTTATAAATGTCCTTGTTAAAATATTTTGAATCTTGTAATAAAACTCTCTCCATTGATTTATTTTTTGGTTTAGAGTTTAGAAATAAAAGAGTTGACAGTGTTTTGCCTCCCATCTCTCTCTCATGATTAATGTAGTGTTTCCCAAACTTGTCTAATTTTATAATTTACCGGGTGGTGGATAATAGTTGCTTAAAAAGACTCCCAGGTTGCAACTTGAGACTTCAGAATTAGAATTCTAAGGGGAAAAGGCCCAAACGATAAAATTTTTTAATTTTAAAATACGCCCAAATGATAAAATTTTAAAAGGGTAAAGAAAATAAAAAAGGCAAGACTGCAAAACACTGGTGGGGAAAACTGTTTCTGGAATGAATTACTGACATAACCTATTACCATTCTTATACACAAAATGTTCTTACATGGAAGCTAAGGTTTTACTAATATGATGATGTCATCGGTTTAGGAAATCCGAAACTTTTATATCCTTTTGTTGTCAGGACTGCTGGTGATTGAATTTAGCAAACATTTTTGCATGTTTAGTCTCTTTTGTGGTATCCAATGTTAATTCAAGTTCTTTAATATTATGAGAGCATTTTATTAATGGATTTTTAATGTAGATTACTGTGACTAGTAATCCATACCACAATATTGTGCCTGATCATTTTTGTTTCATACAGCACATTTATTTGTTACCTCTTCTTTGTTCTTAATTAGGGAAGACAAACATGCATATAGCTTATTTATAGCTTCTATTAAAATGATCTGACTCCATCCAAAAAAGAAAAAAAACTTTTTGGGCATAAAACATGGTTATTTTTTATAAAAACAAATTAACAAAATGGAGTACTAAACATCTATAAAGGAATTCATTAAGATAAATTACCACAATGAAGTGTCCGTTTCCTTCTCTTTCCATTCCTTCTCCTTTTTTTTTGAGGGGATGGAGAAGGGTTGTTTGCTTGCTTGTTTTGACTCTTAATCAAGTTAATATTTAAAATTTAAACTACCCAAGTTTAAGTTAATGTAAATATTTGCTAACTTTATCCACAGATACTAAACTTGTCTTTCTGTACAGATTGATGGTGGTAGGTTTCTCTCAATGCTAATAAGAGTTACAATTGATATATAGGAGTTAAATTCAAATGACCAAAGGAAACTGTTCTTTTACTATTGCTTAAGGAAAACCTAATTTAATTAAAGTGATGCCATAATTTTTCATTATCAATAGTTTTTAAGTAGGATCTGATCTTCCAACTCCTGGAAAACCCCTCTAGTTAATTCCTGGGAATGTGCAAGAATCAAATATACTCCCAGGTTGATCTGGGAATAATGAAAGGTGTGTTTTACAAATATGGCTGATTATAAGCTTCATGAATAGCAAAGAATGAGGGAAACAAATAAGAATCAGATCAAGAAGATAAAAATTAACCAGCGTAGACATTTATCTATGGTTGCAGAATCAGCAAGAATACAAGAGCGTTTAGTACATTTATATGCTGGTGTGGCTTTAATGAGCCATTTATATCATTTTAGTACTTTGACTTTTTCAAGCAGAAGGTATTACAAATATTATTTTATCAGTTTGTGTTCCTTTAAAGTTAAATGTTACATTCAATATTCTGTATTGTTCTACTCAACACTTGTAAATATCTGTTAAAAATAATGATTTGCCTCTACAAAGTAGGAGTAAGAAATATGCTGCCAAACCCAGTCTGCCCACGTGATACATAATGTGATCTATGATCTGCTTTCTCACTATATTTGGGGAATATATTTTAGATCATGTAATTTATCACTGCAGAAATAAATAGTAATAACCACTTTTATAAAGCTCTGTAAAGAACTCCTTTGAATCATATTTTCTAACAGTTATAATCCTAAAATTTACATAATAAATAAATCCCTTACAGATTAATTTTGGTACAAGAAAATCCTTTTAAACATGTTTATCTCTAATGGAATGAAAATCAATCAATTTACATAACTCCCACTGTGTGTCATAAGGAGATTGAAAAATATGTATCTTTCTCTCAAGGAACTTAGAGCCTATTAGAGAAAACCATGGTACCCCAAGGAGTGGCTTGGGTGGGGAGCTTTAGGCAATCCTCATAATGTCCACGAATCCCTCTACCTATACCCTAACACTGCATATAAACATACAATCTAAGTAATAAAACCCAGTGCGACTGCTGTGCAAATCAACTTTAAGATAAATCTCCTAGTACCTTCTTTCAACCTAATTTTCATGCCCCTACCCTAATCTCTTTTTTTTTTTCATTTAATCAACAAATATTTATTATGCCCAAATTAGGAGGATAAATATCAACAGCCCTTAAAATGTACAATTTTTGAACGTATACTTTTGTTTTTTACTCTTGAAAAATTATAGTAAAATTTATATAACATAAAATTTACCATTTAAACCATTTTCATGTGTACAATTCACTGGCATTAAGTACATTTCCATTGTTATGCAAGCATCACGATTATCCATCTCCGGAACTTTTTCTTCATCCCAAACTGAAACTCTGTACACATTAAGCCCTAACTCCCTAGTACCCCCTCCGCTTAGTCCCAGTAACCACCATTCTTCTTTCTGTCTCTATGAATTTGACTATTTTGGGTACCTCACATAAGTGGAATCATACAATATTTGTTCGAGTCTGACTTAAGTTCGAGTCTTAGCAGAAAGTTTTCGAGATTTATCCATGTTGTAGCATGTGTCAGACTTATATTCTTTTTTTTAAGGCTGAATGATATACTCTAACCTCTTTTATATGGAAAGTAGATACCAAAAACAGGAAAGTTTTGAACTGGAACAGACCATAGAAAAACCATTCGACCTCTATGCCTCCTCTTTATTTTCCTTTTCTATGTTTATAAAAATGAAGAAAACAAGTCTCTGATAGTTTAAGCCACGTGGCCAAGGTTTCACACCTGGTTGGCTAAAGGCAAAGCAGAGCCTAAGGACCAGCTCTCCTATGGCCCAAACAGGGGCTCTTTCTACCACACATCCACGTGGCCCGTGTAGACAAGGGAAGGCAAGTGTTACATGAGTTGCTGTCAAAAGTAAGTGTTGCAAGACCAGAAGGAAAGATAATTTGATCTGGGAATCTTCCTGAATGACTGAAAAATGTTCCATTAAAAAAAAATTCAAAATGGACTTGAGGATTAATAAGACTACATCTTGATTAACAGTGATCAAAACTATAAATAATATTCTACTGAAAAAGATCCTTGCTGCAAGCTATACATTTGTGTCTTTTCTTTCTACCTGGAATTGTGCATTAAATTTGTATTTTAAAAAATATGTATTATTTCCTACAATTAAGATAGTTACAGTGAATCTGCATTTTTAAAAAAATTCTATGTGGTTTCATTTGTGACACCACAGTTTTTCTAAAAACATCTAGCATACAAATGTTTAAACATAGTTGGAACCTAGCAGATAGACAACTTATCAAAATGAATACAGTTCATATTTAGTGAAAATGTTACTAACTATGGAGAAGAGAGCAAAAAAAAGTCACTATCAAATTTTAAAGTATTTCTAAATGGAAAAGTTCTTCATAGTTTTCAGATGAGTTCTGAGAAGTCTCTGATAAGCATACTTTATACAAGTATTATGCCAGTGTGGAATACTTCTTATGTAGATCAGCTTACCTTTTTCCAGAATTTTTGTTACAAAAAAACAACACTATAAGTTGATCTTTAGATGACCACAGCCATCATTCTTAGTTGCAGTAGCTATAGGGTTCCCTGTTCTGCTCCTAAGTAACCAATGAGAGACAGAGCTGACTGTTGCACCTGTCGGCTTATATTTCCTTAAAATTTTATATAAAAATCAGCTGAGTGACATTCCCTGTATATTTACCCAGATCTACTAATTCAATATCTCCAGGACAAAAGTCCAAAAATCTATATTTTTAACAAGTGCGCCAAATAATTTTTGATCTTACTAATTTGGAAAACATTGCTTTAGCCCAAGCTCTCATTTACAACCTACCAGAAGAGCATTGATAACAGAAGACATCTTTGTGGTCTATTGCTTTGAGCTGAATTAGTGAGCAAAAATGCAGGCTAATGTGGCCTTTAAAGAGCTAGGGTCGGGTAGACCAATCAGCTTAGAAATGGTGTGTATGTCAACATTATTTGAAGGTTAGGAAGGAGGGAGGGAGAAATGTTGAGGTAAAATAGATAGATTTACATATTCCATATTTAATGTCTTTTCTAACAAATCAAATTAAACTTACTATTTTAATCAACTAAATTAATCTTGCCAACATAGCTCACCTCTAGATGACAGAGCATAATTTCAGATTCTGACTTGGTGCTTTAAAAATGTGCTTCAGTAGCTAGTCATCTACAGAATGTATAGAGACTTTTATGTAAATAAATATAGTCCCACATGCCTAATGCCACCTGGATAATGCTGATAAGATCCATGTGCAATAAACAATATGACTAGGATGAATTCTGTATTTACGAAGAGGAAATTTATCAGCCAAGATTTATTGAACACCTCTGAGGTATGTGCTAAGAGTCCTATGAAACCACGCACATTTAAATCTGTCAGACAGAGCATAGATAAGCAATCTGATGTACATTGTGTTGGAAAGCTGCCTCATTCTCCCACGGCCCAGGAGCCCAAGTTGAAGGAAGGTCAGCAATGGCTTCTGGAGGAGCCAACTGTTGAACTGACTCTCTACGCATGCAAGCATGTGTACGCACATGTGTCTGCGCGCACACACATACTTTTTATCGAATTAGAAATACATACAGAAAATATGCAAGTCCTAAGTGTATGGCTTGATGCATTTTCAGTCAACCCATTCATTAACAATCACTCATATCCAGAACATTATCAGTGTCTAAAAACCCCTTCATATTCTCCAATAACTCCTTGTCCTTCTCCAAGGATAACCACCACTGTGACTTCTAATACTTTACGTTAGTTTTGCCTGTTTTTGAACATCATATTAAATTGTACAGCACATGTCTTTTATCTGACTTCTTTCACTTAGCAGTATGTTTTTTGAGAGATGCATCTATGTTGTTGCCTATAGCAGCAATTCTTTCATTTTCATGGCTGCATAGTGTTTTCTTATGTGAATCTGACAATTTGTTTATTTTATTATTGATAGTTATTTGGGTTATTTCCAGTGTTAGGTTATTGAAAAGTTTGCTGCTCATATCCTTGTACTTTTAATGCATATGTGTATCAGTTTCTTTCAAGTATATGTCTATAAGAGAAATTGCTAGATCAGAGGTTATGCTTATATTCAACAAATTCCAAATAGTTTTCCAAACTGGTGTACCAATTTCATTCACACCAGAACTACATAATGAGTTCTCATTGCTCCATATCCTCACCAAAACTTGAAAATTTCAGTCTTTAATTTTAGCTATTTCATTGGATATGCAGTGGTGTACTGTTGTGATTTTAAGTTGCATTTTCCTGATTACTAATGAGGTAGATTATCTTTCCATATGTTTATTGGTCATTTGAATATCCTCCTTTATGAATTATCTGGTTGAGTTTCTTGCCCTTGAACTGATTCTAAGAGGGTGAGTAGATATTAGGTATAGAAGGCAGAAGGCATGTCAACCACACAGAACAATATGTGCAAATAAATGGTTTGTCCAGAGCATAGGAGTAAATGGACAGATGGTGGAAAATCGGCTACTAAATGCTAAACTTAAATCAGAGCCTATGAAATGATGATAGCAATATCAAGCAGATTAAAGTAAAATAACAATGAAAAAGTACAGGCAGTGCCATACTGTACTACTTAATGGATTCTGAGAAATGTCTGATAGTCAAATATCTGAAAGCTGAAAAAGGCTTATACATTGGAAGAAAAATTTTGGTTCCAATGAGCTACATGGTAGCATTTGTAAATCCCTAGGAATACTTGTGGTACAGTTTCCCTCTGGCCTAGGTAACCAGATGGGCAGGTGAGCATCTCATATGGATATCAGGGGAAGCTACTGTTAGCAAGTTGCACTTCATGCATCCCTGGTTGCTCCAGAGTTGAGCAAATTGAGCTTCCCGACATACTTTGCATGTGCCCACTTATGTTTCCCCTTCCCTTCTGCCAGGGCAGCAGCCTCCATTCTTTAAACTACTCCCTAAAGCAGCCCCGAGTATGGAGCAAAAACAAGAAAAATGAGGTCTTTGTTTCCCCTACAACAGCAATGTGAGCTAAATACAGCTTTGGGCCAGCCCTTCAGCATGTGCCCACTTAGGGAGACTCTTGGACAACTGCACTCCTTTGAGAGAGGTCTCCACAAATACCTTCTTGTAAAACACCCAGGTACTTAATGGAAATCTGGCATTTTCCCCCAACAGCAATAGCTGTTAGTCAGGGCTACCATACATCAGCTTCAAATTGCCACTCCTTAGATGATGAGTGAAAGACTGAATTCAGAATATGAATGGCGGGGGTGGGGTGGAGTCACTGTACAACAGGCAAAAATGTGGGCTCTGTAGAAGTAGTGGATTATCTTTAGGAAGAGGGGAATGTCAACGGAAATGCTTTGACCCACTTGCCTATTCATTAGAGAGCAGCTCTGTTTTGTTGCGGGGGCTTATCTACATGGTCACACTCTGCCACTGTGAACAACAAAAGGGTATGGCCAGCTCCTGCTACAACTAGGCTCTTCACATAAGAATAGACTCCCTTGGCCCTAGAATCCTCATAAAACATCCTGACAGAATATTCCCTTAACAGAATAATGACTCTTGGAAGCCATCCATAGATGGTCCACCATGAAGCTGGAGCAGTCTTGCAGCCTCCAGGAGCCAAAGTTTCCACCCAGACGCCCAGAAACTGAAGTAATCAGATCTGGCCTGCATAAAGAAACTTTATTCTAGGTCATTCACAGAATCAGAAGTAGTTTCCAGCCGTTTGGATTTAATGGACTAGTAAATATTCAGAAAAGATTTCAGTGACCCATATAAAGTTGCCAACCTCTTCTTTTCTTAAGTAAGGACATGTGACTGTGGTTTCTGTGAAGTTCTGTTTAATAGTCATAGCTATCATTTGTTGACTACTATATGCAAGGCTCTGTGTTAGGTCCTTTTCCAGAAATATCTCATTTGATCTCCACAATGCCCATGCAAGGTAAATGTCTTCATGTTACAGATAAGGAGAGAGGCTCAGAGAGGGGAAGTAAATTACCTGATGCTACACAGCTAAAGTTAATGGCAGAGCTAGGTTTGAGCCTAAGTTTGATCCCAAAGCCTATGTCTTTCCCATTATATTATTTATCACATCTGAAATATGTAAATTATTCAGATATGACTTTTAAACTTCTGGTGTTCTGATGAGATGATAGAATGGTGAGAAATTAAAATTGAGTTTTGTCTTTGTAGAGAGATTTGGGCTTCCAGGAAAAGTCTTAAGAGCTCTTTTTTTTTTTTTATCTGACCCACTTCAATGTAGTCAATATTTCTCCAATGGGATATGAAAATCACACAAAAGCTAAAGGGACTATTTCTGTCTGACATTGTGGTATAGTCTTATGTTAACATAGAGATAATAAGGAATATAATTTTTTAAAACCTGTTCTGCTCAAATGTATTTTGAAATAGGTTGTCACAAAGTAAGACTTATGAGGTTATTATTTCATTGTTCACTGCATCATTAATGATTTGGCTGTTAAAATGACTGGTTCCATGTAGGAAAGATTGCTTCACATTAAACTTTTGACCACATAAGGGAGAAAGAGAACCCTACCCAGTTTTGTTTTACCAGGAAATGAAAGACGAATGGACTGTGTTGCATTTGCTAAGATTTATCAAGATCCCTCTTTCAAGAGATGTGGGCTGAGTTGTAGTCCCCTAAAATTTATATGTTGAAACCCTAACCCCCAGTACTTAAGAATGTGACTATATTTTGACAGAGGGCCTTTAAGGAGGTAATTAAGGTCAAATGGGGTCGTATGGGTGAGCCCTAATCCAACCTGACTAGTGTCTTTATAAGAGGGAGACACACCAGGAATGCCCCCACACAGAGGAAAGGCCATACAAGGTCACAGCAAGCAAGTGGCTATCCGCAAGCTAAGGAGAGAGAGGCTTCAGGAGAAACCAAACCTGCCATCACCTTGGTCCTAGACTTCTGGCATCTGGAACTGTGAGATTTAAATTTCTGTTGTTTAAGCCATCCAGTTGGTGGTATTTTGTCATGACAGCCCTAGGAACTAAAGTAAGAGGAATTAAGTATTCTGCATGAGCTGAGCCACTCCCCCTACTGATGCCTTGACAGCCAGTAAGAGAGATATCAATAGAACAGGACAGATGAGTTTTTACTATCCGGCACAGGTGGTTTGCAGTGAGACTGATAATCAGTTGGGGAAAATGTTTTCCTGAGGATAGAAGGGAGTCAGGTGTCAATTAAATAGTGATTTATAATAGTTAAACTAGCAACAGCTATTAGGTGTGTGTTTCTCTACGCTGCTATATAACTTATAACAGTAACATGCTTATGATTATTTATCCAATAATTACTCATTTCTTTCCTTAGTTAACTGCTAACAATTTATGAAAGATTTTATTGGCCAGAATACTGCCAATAAAAAGCTTCTGCTTTTTCTTGTCCTAAACACTTCCTAGCTATGTGATTTTGGGCAAATTACATAACCTCCTGTGCCTTGGTTTATCTGTAAAATGGAAAGAAAGTACCTTCTTCATAGGGTTATGTGAGAATTAAATGAGTTAATATAGGTAGAGTGCTTAGGAAGATATAGTAAGCACCTAATTAATGTTAGCTATTATTATTTTAATTTGGTCCTGTCTCTGCACACAGATAAGTGATAGCAGAACTATTGGACTTACATGGTTCTACCAAGATATATGCCACTAGCTGCCAGCCCCCCACCTCCCACTGAAATTGCCAGCATAGTGTTAAATTAGAATAAGCAACATGAAGAACAGTAGCTATTAAATCTCAGTATCTAGCATCATTAGGAGGCTGACAAAAATACAGATTTCTGGGCCCTGTGTTCAGAGATTCTGATTCACTATGTTGGGATGGAGCCCAGGAATCTTTTTAGTAGGTGCCTTGGGTAATTCTGATACAGGTGGTTCTCAGAACACCCACTAAGAAATACTAATCAAAAGGAATTCCTTCTATATTTAAAACTACTAAATTACAGTAAATGTCATAATTTACTACTTGTGAGTTGGTAATTTTCATTTAAGGTATTTGAAATGTTTAACTAAAACTAATTTAGGTCAACAATGAGTGTATAAACTTGCCTTTAAAAATCATCTAAAAGATCATTTCCACTAGTATTAATAAGATCTATTGATAAACCTGAAGAAATTCTGTATTGGATGTAGCCCTCAGTTTCTCTGCAGATAATTAATCTCAAGTTGAGTCATTCAAGGTGAGGATGAACTATCCAATACTCCTCTCAGAGTTGTGGCCTGCCTGAGTGAACCGAGTTGAGGAAAGATGGAGAGATATAGAGTATAAGGAGCAGCTTACAGAGAAGCACAGAATGGTGGTTCAATTCGTTTTGGGAAAATGATCCATTCAGCCAGAAGGTAGCAGGCTAGTTATGCAAATTAATTAGAAAGTCTTACATGTAGATAATGCTATGAGAGAGTTTTTTTTAGGGAGCTGGGACCCTGGAGAAAGGTAAATAGCTGAAAAAGTGCTGGGTTCTTACAGGATAAAATTCTTTTAGGACGGCTAGAGAAAGCTTAGTCCCAAGCTGACACTGGGCGTTCAAGCTGGAGCTTAACAAAATATGATAGTGTTGTGGAGGGTCGGAATAAAGAGTGATTAAGTTTGAGCTCTGTGATAACTTTGGAACTGAAAAACTTGATTATTGTTACAACAAATTCCTAAAATCTGTGTACCTATTAATTATGGGACTGCAGTTTAAAGCTGGTATTTCTTTCCCAGTGGTCAAATTGCTGTGCTGAAGTGGGGTAAGAATGGTTATTTTTGAGGAAATCAAAGAGGAGAAACTCCAAACCCGTGGGGCAGCTATGTAGAAACTTACCAGGGCTAAGGCATGGAGCTTTCTGTGTGAGGGAAGAGGTGGGGTGGTTCCTGCGCCTTGCAGCCTGGGTCAGCAGCTCACCTGCGTGTTCTCAGGGCACCACAGGGAGTTTCTTGGTGATCCAATGGTATTTCTCGGTAATCCAACGGTGCTTCTTTAAGAAAAAGGAAATTGGTTTTAACAAAGTTGAGTAAACTAGACAATACTGATATTGTTTACATAGAAAGCTTTCAAATTAAACTCCTTAAAATCTTCATGCTGCTTTTAAGATAAAGAGCTATTTAGATAATTATTAGCTCATTCTTTTTCCTTTATACTAACCTCAGAACATTTACTAAGAAATCAACATTAATCAAGTTGAATTCTTACTCTTGGGATTTGTGTATTCTACTAATATATGTAGCTCTGTGTATGTATATATTTTATATAACTTATAATTTATAGCATACAGATAATCATAAATTATTTCTAAATCAAAGTGCTTCAGCCATATTAAGGTAATTGTTTTTCTTAAGTAAACCAAAGTAAATCTTTGAACAAATCACTGATTCCTGAAAGAAAAATGCATTTAGTAGGCAGGTGTTTTTATTTAATTTTTAACTCCATCCTCTCTACCATCTGAAAGGTTTTGTGGGTATTAACATAGCACCACTTTGGACAATTGTCTCCAGGAGTTGAGGAAGTCTTATGTTTCATGCTTAAATGTCCCAAGATATTTTAAAATGCCATTTCTTATAATAGAAGCATGTATTTATTGTACAATATTTGAAAATTATAGGAAAGCATAATGGAAAAAAAAGTCATCCACAGTTCCAGTACTCAATTGATAATTACCATTAAATATCTATGTAACTACCATTAAAACATCACCTATGAGTCTTTCAATCTTTTTCTCTATGTATGAATGTATTATATATATGTGTATTACTTGTATTACATATATATGTGTATGTTTACATATAAGCACAAATTAGTAACATATAGCCATAGGTTGTTTTTCCACTTAACATTATAGCATTAATATATTCTCATATTAAATATTCTTCAAAACATGATTTTAAGTATCAGATAGTAGTCCCTTACATTTTACCAATGTTTAAGATTATTTTCAATTTTTTTCTACTCTAATATTAATCTTTCTTGCACAGAAATATTTTAACTTTTAACGCAAATTAAAGTAGGACTGGAATTACTGGTTAAAAGGGTAGTGACATCGCTAGAGAACTTGACGCTTCTCAATCCCCCTGTGGAAGCCCACTTGTTTGCATGCCCTTTAGTGGAATATCAGCACTCGTTAACCATACCCTCTTCAAGAATGAATGTTAACTTGAAAAACAGCTTTGTCTAATAGTGAAGAAGAATGTCTCATTTTGATTCATTTTCCTTTTATTGCTATTGAGATTGGACATATTTTTCATATTTCCCATAATCTTAATAGCATTTTTTTTTTATTAGCAAACTTGTTTAATTCAAACCAGCTATGGCAATTCACAATTGACCTCATTGCATTGACAGCTTCATTGTGGTACTAATTCTGTCTCCTAGAGTCCATTAAGGGAAGTTTTTTTTAAAGTGTTTATTATGATAATAAAGAACATAGATTTATGTGTAAGACTGCTGCCGATCCCTGCCATTTAGTCTTGTGTAATCTTGAAGTTACTTATCCTCTCTAAGCTCCAGTTTCCTTAAGACAGAACTGATAATTTTCACAATGAGACAGCGATTAGTAAAGCTTTCAGCAAAATGTAGCTACTACTGCAAAATGAGAAATGTTTTTCTCCTAATTACCCAATAGGTATATCAAGGTGTGATAGCATAGTTCTAGAAGCAAGAACTTTTCAAGTCCCAACAAGTTGCATGTTTTACTTCATTTTATTATTTAAACTTCTTCTTGCTATAAGAACAGCACAAATAGTGGGATTTTTTTATGGAAAAAAAAAAAAAGGTCACCAGGAGATCACTTGGGTTGCTAGCCCAAGAGCAGCCCCAGTCTTGCAGGATACGACAGTTCCTGCTGGTGTGGTGCTTAGTATTTTAGGAATTTGCCCCAGATCTGACAAGATAAATCCTCTCACTTCTCCCTTCTCCTATAGGATGGAAGAGAGGACACTACTTCAACATAGCCACTAAGCCTGTATGATCATTCTAAGGTCATTATAAGAATCTGGCTTTCCTTTCAACATCATGCTTCAACATCTATCTTTCTAGGGATTTATAATATAATGTAGATTCTCATTCTCAATTCTTTGTCTAATGGATTTTTTAGACTATAAATATTTTTAAATGATTTAAAAAAATAAGTTTCAAATTTTGGATGATATCTAGACTTCCACACTGAGGATGTGACTATGATACATACTAGCTGTTGAGCTCTGCTGACCAGCTTGACTGCCAGACAGGTTGTTACTAGTGCCAGAGGCACCCTGACATCACTCTCTGAACTGCTTTCTCTTTCACATTCTTGTACTTTTCCAGTTGACAGCCGAGGGTGGGTGCCGATTCCATTCACAGCTGCAACTGAAAAGCAAGGTTCAGAAATGTCAGATATCCTCCGAGAGCTACTCTGTGTTTCTGAGAAAGCTGCCAGCATCGCCCGGGCATGCAGGCAGCAGGAAGCTCTCTTCCAGCTGCTCATAGAAGAAAAGAAAGAAGGAGAAAAGAACAAGAAGTTTGCAGTTGATTTCAAGACCCTGGCTGATGTACTGGTACAGGAAGTTATAAAACAAAATATGGAAAACAAGGTAAGAAAGGTCATATCCAAGGTAACTGCAAAATATTTGCCCTTGTGGCTGTGTCCCCTGTTAGAATAGCATGCCTTTTTTTTTTTTATTGCCCACTCAGAATGAGAGCACTTTGGATTCAAATAAACAACTTAGGTTTTTTTACCCCCTTGTTTTCACTACAATGTATTCATTACAGAAAAAAATTTAAATACAGAACAGCAAATAAGGAAATACAAATCACTCACAATACTAACAGCTAGAGAGAAACATTTAGGTACAGAACTTTTCATTTATTAATGTGTATGTGTGTGTGAGGCATTTATAATTTATTCCAACAGAAATAAAAACATTGTTTTATAGCTTTTTTTTACTTGATAATATATTTTAAGTCCCACCTTCTTGATGTAATCATTTATCTAATGGTTGCCTTGGTTATAGGCTTGTAGAATCCTGGAGACTTAAAGTCTCCCTTATTCTAGTAGAAAAACATAGTTTATAACTAACAATGATTGGGTTTCTAGGTATATTAAGCTGCTTGGGTGGAAAAACTATTTATAAATAGTAATAATAAACAGTTAACACTAACAGACTTATAAATGCTTACTGTGTGTCAGGCACTGTTCTAAAGGCTTATTTAACTTTTTAAATCATAACAATTTTATAAAGAACTATTATTCCTATGTAATAGATGAGAAAAGATTGGCACAGATAGGTTAAATGATTTGCTTGAGGTTACACAGCAAATGAATGGTAGGGCCAGTTTTTTAACATAGGCCACCCGGCTCCAGAGTCTGTGCTCTTTGCAATACAATATTGGCTTTTATATAAACTAATAATTATATATATTTTTTTAAATCTGAGAAGATAGAACTTTATGACAGAAGGTACTATAAAACATTGGAATAGTTTTCTATGAAATTCTCTAAATAAGAATTATTTAAGTGAATTCTTGATCACAGGCAGGAAGAGAGAATAAACAACCGCTTGAAATCTCTATAAGCTATACTTTTTCATGCCCTATAAAATCTGGCTCCAATAAACTAAATGAAGTAAGTTTATGTTATTGATCAAGATAGTTGGGTACAAGAAGAGATGGTTGAGCAACTAACTGGATTAGAAATCAATATTAATTTTATGGGCTAATATTTGCTCCAAAGCATTATAACAAGTTCAGGCAATTGTTCATTGATGAAGTATATGCCAGGATTTATGAACAAATACATGATGATTATATCTTTGTTTCATGACTCTTAAATCCTGTAGCCTCAGAAACAGGTCTGTCTATAAGCAGGCTTGAGAACTGAACTTCAGCCCTTGATGAACTGGCTCATTGCCAGCCCCTGTTGACTTGCATTGTTCTTCAAAATTGAAAAAAGTAACAAGTGGTTGTGGGCACTATTAAAGCTATTAGCCATCTGTAAATGACTGAATTCAAATATCTGAAGCATTCTAGTGCTTTTGTTCCCTAAGAACATAACGTATATCATAATTTAGCATATATTTTGAGAAAAATTATCTTTACTGTAGAGAGGATCAGTGGCAAAATGTATCTGAAAGCTTCCTGGTCATACAAAGATGAGAGAAGATTCTTACTTAGTTACAAATTTTCCATTCTATATTGATGCATAAATTATCGGTCAATAAAATATCTCCGTTTTTCTTTTTGCTGTATCACCTTCCTAGCCTGAAGGTGAATGATACTTCCAACAGGTGCAGAAAATACACCTGAAAATGAAAACAAAATGTAACATCCGCTAATCCCTTCTATCTAGTCTCAAGTAACAATTTTAGGTATTTGATCAATAATAGTAACTTGTATAAGCTACTAGGGTGCTATTTAAGAGCAACAGTTTAAATATCCCCTTTGCAAATTTTCTAGTTCCGTGGCCCTTAAGTAGAAGAATAAAATTTCTAGAACTACTTCTGTAAACTCAACAGAGCATAAGGAAAACAGACTTCTACCATGATTTGGACTTTGTAGAAGGGCAAAGGAACAGGAAAATGTTAAAAACCTAAGTATTAAACTAAGCTGACTTCACTTTTTTATACTTAGATTTTTGGAACTGCAAATTTCTAAATTTCAGATCTAATTATGATACTTAATTTGAAATATAAAATGGAAATCTGTTCAGAACTGAACATGTATGTGGTTTTTATGTTTTATTGTTATTGTTTGGATTTGTTGTCACACTCTGAATCATTCAGTTTCCAGGCCTGGCAAAAAAAATTTTTGGAGAAGAATCCAATGAGTTTACTAATGAATTGGGTAAGTATACAAATCTTAATGTAAATGTGTAACTTATTATCATATTTTCTAATTTTCAATATACATTATAAAATAAATAAATGGAAGCTTTTTGTGTAAATAGCATATCTGAATTATAAGCTTCATTCAATACTTCAGAATATCATGCCATTTAAGTTAGGGAAATGGGCTTTCTTAGAATTATTTAGCAAATCCGTATGTGTTATTTTAGATATAAATCTGTAGCATTTAAATAATGTATGACAACCTTTCAGAAATTTGCATGGTCCTTTGGGAATCTAATGGAAGCTACTGATGCCCCAGCAAGATATGCATTATACAACTGTGCAGACGATTTCAGATCCAAGGTTTAAACCCACTTGTGGACTTCGTGGGATTCCATGGACCTTGGCTGAGAATGTTAAGAAAGCCCTGTGTCTGACTACTGTGTGATCTTGAGCAAATCACCTCCTCCCTTCTCTGGTTTCAGAACCTCTGTAAAGGGAGTTTGACTAACGAAAAACGTTCCTTTTAGTACCAAGTTTTAAGTCTCATTTAATTAGTTTTCTGTGTGCCAGTTTCTCCTTTGATGATGGACCTCCGTGTTCCCTGCCATATAGAGAATATCAAAATCTCCATCTAATTCTTTCCAGATAAATTATTTTTAGATTGAATTTTTTGTTTGCTTAATAGTAGAAGATTAAGAATGGTGAACTTTAAACACTGATCTTGTGACAAAATGTTAAACATCTAGAGGCACATTTTCAAAGGAAAAAACTGATGCCCCAGCAAGGTATGCATTGCACAACTGGATTAACTCTGGAAAAATTTTTGTCTCTTTCATGGGCTATGTATTAAGATACAGTTAGTTTTGTGATACACAATAAGAAAAATCTCATTTAAACTTCTTATGCTTATGCTTAAAAAATCCTGTGACTCATTCATAAGAAATTCTATGCTTAAAATCTTATTTGACTGCTTCACAAAGTTATTTTAATATTTCATTTATCTAGAATTATAGACGCAGAAAGCCATTCCACATAGATTTCCTGAGAACTGAAGGAGATAATGGGCTTAGTATGTTGGACGGGCCAATATGTGGAAAAGTGGAAGGACTAGTGGATGAGGCCGGAACACATCATGGAAGTTTGTAGGAAAGAGTTTGGGTTTTCCTCTAAGTACAGTGGGAATTCACTGGAGAATATTAAGCAAAGGAAGTGATGTGATATGACTTGCTCCTTTGAATGGCCCCATGACTTTCACTGAGCCCAGAGTAGACCCTTAGTAAGCGGCAGTGATTAGCATTATTATTCCTCAACTTTAACAATCTAATGTAACTTGAATTTAACTTAAATTAACCAAATTTAAGTGAAAGTTTCTTGCTGATTCAGTCATCATTGTAATATTCATACTGTGCTTCCCAAATTTTAATGATTATGTGAATCACCTGGGGATTTTGTTAAAACTCAGTAAGTCTGGGATGGGGCCTGAAGTTCTGAGTTTCTAACAAGCTCCCAGGTGGTGCAGATGCTGCTAGTCCTTGGAATAGCTCAGGTAGTTAGATTTGTCTATGTATCTAAAAAGCCCCAAAGTGTCATGTTTTATTTCTGTTTAAAAGTTTATATCCTCCATTGTTGTCCCTTTTTGTTGCTATTAATTTCCCTATTTTTTGCCAGCCTCTTTCTTTACTTTGGTTGGGAGCTGGAAACTAAATTAACCAAGGGTCTAAGTAGAAGCATGTTTAAGGCGATGGCAAAGCACCTGGACTTGGTAATTATGGTTTCATTTGGAGAAGCAGCTTTGCTTACATACTAATTCCCAGAGAGTTTCACAGAGGAGAGTTATTCTTTGTATATCATTTAGTCGTATAGTTTTAATACATTAAAGATTAGTATACTTCATCTTACTTTACTGAGCATAAACAATTTTTAGTTAAAAGCAGCATCAGAGAAGAAGTAGATGTGCTTTGGAGTGCTGATAAAGCCTTCATTCTTTTCAATAACATCCAAACACAACAGGGTAACCTATGCATATTAAAAGTCAAAAGGCAAAAAACATGAATAAAAGATTATCAAAGGACTCAGGATTCAGGGGTTCTTAAACCGGTCCATGAGCTCCCTTAAACTGGATACAAAATTGTGTGCATGTGCCCATGTGGACATTTTTCTGGGGAGAAGGTTTGATTTCTGGACCTATCCCTTACTATTAAGTGCATGAGTGATCAGTTGGCGTCTGTGACTTTATGACAACCCTTCGTGCCCCACCCCACCGGCTCCTGTGATTCTGGCAATGGGCCAGGCTAGGAACCACTGCTATGGATATATTGCCCTCGCCTAATCTAAGTGCATAGCTTTTGCTTCTCCCCAGCCCTCTGTTGTTCTTTCTGCACTGAGACTCTTGAAATGTAATGACTTTTAGTTTGTCTTTATTCTAGGAGAAAAGGTTATCTTGAGACTGTGTCCGACAGAGGAAGAAACTGTAGAGCTTCTTAGCAAAGTCCTTAACGGTAACAAGGTGGCATCTGAAGCATTAGCCAAGGTTGTTCATCAGGATGTTGCCTTTACTGACCCAACTCTGGATTCAATAGATATCACCATTCCACAGGACATTTTGGGAATCTGGGTGGATCCCATAGGTAAGTAGAAGATAGTGTGTTTGCTTTTGTTCATTTGTTCTTATTAGTAATCCTTTGGTGAGGGGAAGCTTAGAAAAATAAAAATTGAGTGTAGTTTAATTCTCCTGGAAGTTTTAAAATTTTTGAAGTTTTAAAATAATAAATGAAGAGTTTAGATGTGTGTTATGTATTGTGTTATAAATAAATATATATCACATATAACAGATATGCTTAAGTGTTTGTGTCTGTATGTGTGTATGTACACACAGGCACACTGATGATTGTGATAGAACCATAATCTGTAGCTCATTGTTTTAAAAGTATAGGCTTCACTTCAATGATGCTATTAATACAGTACCCTCGGTATTAATTGTCAGAAGTCCCTTTCTTTTCTTTCCCACCTGCCTGGTACATTCCACCCAACACAACTGGCACCGTTCATTATGCCGTGCAGCAAACTCCCCGACCCTTCACATCTGACAAGCACATTAACACCACGTTAGAGAAATGACTTCTGTCATCAAGGAATTATTGAATGTTTAGCCAATGGATTACATATGCAGACTAAGGCTCTTCCCCAAAATCTATTATCATTCGTAAGGGTAAACCAGCATTAATTAAGATTTCTGAGGCACAGAGATCTCCTGCTACTTGGTTCTATCCTGAATTGTTAGCTCTCTCCATCTTTTTGCCCAGCACATCCTTAACTGGGTGTTAACTCACTCGATGTTGGCAGTCAGCTACTGGCATGTACATCTCTTAAGGGGAAACCTAGCTCCTCAGTTTCTTTTGCACAGGAGCTCCATTCATTCTTTCCTTTTGTGTCACCATAATTGTCACTTTCTTCTTGATTTTAGCAATAACAACAACAAAAAGGTAATTGCCAAAGAATTGTAGACATGTCTTTTCCCTTCAAGAGTTCCTATACAGTCAGGAAAATGAAACACAAGCAGCTTAAAAATAAGATACAAGAGGTCAAATAACTATTCACTACAAGTGACATCCAAAGGTAAAACCTGATTGGTTACTGTCTGTGTCCATTCAGGCTGTTATAACGAAATGTTATGGACTGGGTAGCTTATAAAACAACAGAAATTTACATTTCACAGTTCTGGGGCTTGGACGTCCAAGATCAAGGTGCCAACATAGTTAGGTGAGGGCCATCTTCTTGGTTCATCACCAGCACCTCATCTTGTCCTCACAGAGGAAGGGACTAGGGACCTGTCTGGAGCCTCTTTTATAAGGGCACTAATCCCATTCATGGGTTCCACCTTCATGACTTAAGTACCTCTCAAAGGCCCCATTTACTAATACCATCTTTTTTGGGAGTGGGGAGGGGTTAGGATTTTGGAGGGGAGACACAAACATTCAGGCCATAGCAGTAAATTAGTGGAAGAAATGGTATAGGACAGTTTATAGATGTGTTCATTATTTTCTAAATATTCATTACCTGAATCCAAACAAATTTGCTTCGTTTTTCAGATTCGACTTATCAGTATATAAAAGGTTCTGCTGATGTTAAATCCAACCAAGGAATCTTCCCCAGTGGACTTCAGTGTGTCACCATTTTAATTGGTGTCTATGACATACAGACAGGGGTGCCCCTGATGGGGGTCATCAACCAACCTTTTGTATCACAAGACCTAAACACTCTCAGGTAAAAGATGAATACTTGGTACATTATGTGTTTTAGTATTTACAACCTTAGCTTTGCTTATTGTCAAGATTATCACTCCATGTGACATTCCTATGATTTGACTGGGGTGTTCCTACTAAAATCTGCATGTTTGAATTAAAGTTCTATTTTTAAGCCTGGGTTTGGCATAATTTTATTTGGGGCATGCTGGTAGAAATTTTTAAAAGAAATAGTATCTTGGAGAAATCATAGTTTTGCATTTGAAATATAGCAATCCTGTTCCCTCTTCCTGGAATCCATTCAAAGCCAGATTAATAGAATAGCGGTAACACTTTTCTAATAATTTGGACCAAGATAGACGCTGTTGCCAGATACATAGCCAGTTAAACTTTTACACTGTTTTAGAAGAAATTCAGAACAAAATGTGAAAATTATCCAATGAAAAGCTGAGCAGTTATGGCCAGGATTAGAACCTATGGGGTGCTCTCCCTGTAAGTGTGTCAGTATCACCTTTTCTGCCTCCTCCCTCTTCACCCTTCTGTGGACTCTTCTTACCTGGAGCATAGCCAGCTGCCAGTCAGTTCCCTCTGATCCATGGCCTGCGCTTTGGGGTTGACTCTAGGCAGAGTCCAAGGGGAAGCAAGCAGCTTTTCTCTTGTGGTCTGTTTTTTTTATTGAAGTCAGTCATATTGTTCTATTCAGACTGAACTTTGAGTTGCTTCAAGCAACTAAAAATTGTATACTCTTTAATAATCATAAACTACACCACTGGAATTTTGACATTTTCCTCTACCCCTGCCTTCTTCCAAACGGAAAATGTGTTTGTTATCTTTAAAAGGTCACTGAGAAATTAAAAAGAATTGAGACTGGATGCAGACATAATCATGGCCTAGAAATGGTTGACAAAAGTAGTGGCACAGATTCTGGAGTGAGACTTCCCGGGTTTGAATGCAGATTCTACCACTGTCTTACATTCTTACACTTCTATTCCCTAAGCGTCAGTTTCCTCTTCTGTAAATAGAATAAGTTAAACATTGAGAAATGATAGGGCTATTATTTTTGTGGACAAAAATAATGAGTCCACCTCTCTTGATGCTAAAGCCAAAGTGGAGCTTATGATAGGACAATGAAAAGGAGTTCACCAAATGAAGAGCAACTTATAAGGACTGCTTTGCAGATTGAAAAGATAGATGATTGTGTCTGTTCATCTTTTTCCCTATTAAACTATAAATGCCAAAAGTGGCAATGAAATTTAATGGTGTTTCTACAGGCCAGGATTTTAGTATCACCCTAGATTGATGTGATAACACTGAAAAATGGAAAATGTTTCTAATCTGCAAAACAGGCAAGCAGCTGCATGCAGAGGAGTAACTTCTAGAAATGCATTAGCTACTTGATCTCTATTTCTAGGCTTAAGGGCATTGAGACTCATTACATTATATTTTTTTCATATCATTAAGTTGAAAAACAACATGAATGATAAAACAAATGTCATAACCTACCTCCACACACTGAAAGTTCTCTTTTGCAGGTGGAAAGGACAGTGCTATTGGGGCCTTTCTTACATGGAGACCAACATCTACTCACATCAGCCTTCCGTTTCTAAAAGAAATGGCAGTGAACCATGGAGCCAATTGACTAAAAACACCAGCTCTGAGGTAGAATTCTCTCACCAGTTTTCAGCTGTCATTAGTACAAGTGAAAAGGAGAATATCAAAGCTGCATTGTCACGTGTCTGTGGAGATCGTATATTCCGGGCAGCTGGGGCTGGTTACAAGAGCCTGTGTGTTGTCCAAGGCCTTGTTGATGTTTACATCTTTTCAGAAGATACCACATTCAAGTGGGACTCTTGTGCTGCTCACGCCATACTCAGGGCCATGGGTGGGGGAATGGTAGACTTAAAAGAATGCTTAGAGAGAAATCCAGAAACAGGGCTTGATTTACCACAGTTGGTGTACCACGTGGAAAATGAAGGTGCTAGTGGAGTGGATCGGTGGGCCAACAAGGGAGGACTAATTGCATACAGATCAAGCAAGCAGCTGGAGACATTCCTGAGCCTCCTCATCCAAAACCTTGCACCTACAGATGCACCCAGATGAATATTTCTCCTGTGTACTTGTAAACCAAACTGTGAACCATCTCCTACATCTCTCTCATTTGAACATAGCTTAGTCCAACTGATGAGCAACATTCACCTTCCTATTCTGAAGAGCATTTTTTCACTATGTATTCATAATAATGTTAATTTCAATAAATAAATGACATTCATGCAGCAATTAAACAGATGTGAGAAATTCTTATAGTGAATTTTATGCTACCAGTGTTGCTTTGAAACACTTCAATAAAGTATTGAAAAAGAGGAAAACCTGCTCAATCAGAAAAACTCCTCTAAACATCTAAGTGATAAGTAAAATGCTACCGAGATTAGGGAGAGCACAAGAGAAGGTTGTGCTTGTGTGTTTTTTTTGTTTTTTGTTTTTTCCTGTCTTGAAGGGAAAGTCTGCAACTTAAGCCTTTGGCAGAATGTGTAGAACTGTGAATTGGACGCATAATTTAACCCTGTTCATGTACTTTTCAACAGTATTCTTGTATTTCTCATAAGTATTAAAGTCTGGAGCCTCCTATCCTCACATACTGCGTCTTTCTCTCTTACATGCACTCTCACGCCCTCTTTCACACAAACACATACTCTAATAAACACATACTCTAATCTCTCTAATACTCTTACATATACACACATACCTTCTTTCTAATTCTCTAATACTCTTCATACACACTCCATTTCAGTAGATTAGGCAGAAAGGAACAGAATAGAGGTTTCTGCAATTTTTGCATATGTACTACACTTTAAAACGAGATGTAGAGTTTAGTATATACAGTCCTTGTGTCTACTAGCATCCCATATTGAATGTCGTAGATCACTTTTCCTATTTAGCAACCCTGGTAAGGAGGTACTGCTGCCATCCGGAGGCATCAAACCTCAGCTCTGACTTCTTTCCATCCTGCGCCCTCTGGAGACCAAAAGTATATTTCTGCAGCATCCTCTCTTAAAATTACAAATGAAAATAACAATTGAACTCTAATAGTATTTTGTTGCGTACAGCAGATTCAACAATTTATTTAGCGTTAAAGTTACAGTTTTTAAAGCTTGCATTGTGTTTTGTGATTGATTGTGGGCCCTCAAGCTGTATATTTTTTCCACTTAATGTCTAATTTTAAAGGTTGATTTTTTAAGTCAATAAGTTCATTCTTTATGAAACACATAAAAAATAAAAACCCAGAATCTAGTACTGCTCCCTGACATGCACCAAAATGGAGAAATAGAATATGGTTCAAGAAAAAGCTTTTGTTGTCCATATGAACATTTTAGAATATGTAAATTATCAATAAACACAGTGCAAACAGTTATCTTCAATGTGATCGGAACAAGCAGTTTGTCAATTTATTGGGGGAAAAAGCTGGATAGAAAAGCTCATATATTCTGCGAACATATATTATACACACTCATTGTTGATCTTTGCAGGAAAGCCAAGGCCCACCCTTTAAGCATATATCTGCTGATAGGTCTGTACTTTCTTGCATAAACCACACCCATGTGAGTATGGTCTCTAATTTTCATTTCTTTAGAGGAAGAACTTAAAAATATTTGCAAAGTAATCTGAGGGCATAATCATTCTGGATTTAAATTTCCCTCTATTTTTACAATTGCCTCATACTCAGTGATTTTTTTAAGACTCGCCTTTATCAATCCTTTCCAAAGCCTTCAATTCTTTGTTTTCAAATCCATGTTCCATTATTTAATATTTAATTGATCTTTTAAATGTACAATCAGAATATACAGTTTTATTTTTTCATGAGAAATAATAGTTTATTAAAAGTATAATATGAGATAGAAGACGAGTCAAGCCTAAAACTGGCTAGCCACGTGGAAATGAGGTTACATACCCCTAAGTGGGGTATGGGTTACAGCCAGGGAGGATGGGGAGCTGTAACAGAATATACAGTTTTAGAAAGAACTCAACAACTAGTAAACATGCAACTCAACTGATGGGAACGGGAGTTGTGGGTAGTGATGGAGGAGTGTTCCAGGGAGTAGTCTGTTGAACATGAAGATCAGGTGTCCTGTGGATCAGCCAGTATGTTTTACAGGAGACTGTCACAGAGATGAATCCGCCAGGTCACTTAGATGGAGGTTAATAAAAAGAGAGTTTCCTCTGGACATCAATAAAAGCAGTCTCTGCAAAGCCAAGTCAACATTTGTTCCTCTCTTGTTTTTGCAACCACATCTAATCACTTAGGAAACCCTCTTCGCTTCAACTTCAAATTACAGCCAGAATTCAACTATTCCTCATTACCCTGCTATTTTCACCCTGTGTCAGGCCTCACCTGGATTATTGCAATAAACTCAAATTTGCCTCCATACCATCCATTTGCAACACAGAAGCCAGAATGATCCTTTTCAAACATCTATCAGATCATGTCTCTGCTCTGTTCAAAACCCTCCAATGGAAAAAAAAAAAAAAAAAAGCCCAGCAACGACAAAACAAAACAAACCTCCAGTGCAGAGTAGGAAGTCATCTGCTCTTACTCTCCCTCCTTGCTCATTTGTTTCAGCCACACTGCCATTCTTGCTGTGCCTTTAACTTGCCAAGCATGCTCCCTCCTCCTCAAGACCTTTGCACTTGTTGTTCTAACTAGAAATCTCTTCTCCAGGTATTGGCATGGTTCCCCCTTTCATCACCACTAAAACTTTTCTCCTGTGTCACAACATCAGTATGACCTTTACTTATCACTTTTGCAAACCACATCCCTACACCCATCCCACACTTCCTATCCCCTTCCCTGCTTTTCCCCTTCGCAGCATCTATTGCCTTCTAATACAAGATAGAATTCGTTTTGTCTGTCTCCCCATTCTAGAATGTTAGCTCCAAGGAGAAGGGATTTCATATCATGTATCTCCATTGCTTAGAAAAGTGCCTGAGCACATACTGAGTGTTAAATAAATGATGATTTAATACATGAATTGGGCTCAGAAACTGGACAAGAATTAATATGCATTATTGACTACAACTTTACTTCTAGCCACGATTTCCAAAATACTTCAGAAAATTGTTATAATGCTGAGAATTATCTTATAGTTGGTTGGTTAAATTTTCAAACAATCACTTTAGTGCTTGAAGCACCCTATGGACTCCTGTTTTAGAAAATAAACATTGAAACATTTTCCAAGTTAATGTTCAAGTGCTGGATATTAACCCTATTAAGAGTTAGCGAGAAAATAAGGTCAAGTCATTTTTCCTCCACCCTAAGGTCCTATCGATGGTAGGACAGGAATGAGACAGTTTGTAATAGCTAGAATGTGAGGGAAACTGTCCACCTCTCTCTACAGCAAAAGCTAAGCCCTTTCAACTGGGTTTGGGAATCAGTAGCTTGAGATTCACACAGATAGTACCCTGTAAATGAATCTACTTTAGGTCAAGTATTTCTAAAAGCATGATACTCCATGCCAGGATGGCTTACCAAGCTCAATCTTTCAAACAAACCCACTATGTCCATGGTGTATTAGGACAGCTTGCTGTGGGGACAAACTTATCATATAGTTAAACTGGTATATTAAGGTTTAGAGTATAGAAGGAGGAAAAATAATGAAAAGCCAGAGAGAGTTAATATTATCTTATCCTTATGACATAGGCAGGAGTACTATTACAGTGGGAAATTTGTAGCTTTGATATTTTTTCCACAGGACAGATATTTTTATAAATGTATCATACTAATATATCATAAGCTAGGTCATGCATGTGACAGGTTGGTCTTTTGGTACTTTTTAAAAAACAAACTCCAAGGATTATGATCTAATCATCCAGATTCCTCTGAGAATCATGATCGAACCAGTAGGTCATCTAGGTTGGCATGGGCAAATGGTATCCACTAGCCTCAGGTGGCTATTGAGCACTTGAAATGTCACTAGTCTGAATTGAGATGTGCTGTAAGTGGAAATACTTGATTTTATGAAAAATAAAATATTCATAATTCTTTATAGACATTTCTGTAACTCAATTTTTGAAATAGGATAATTTTAAATTTTTGAAAAAAAAAACCCATGACTTGCAATCTGAGGACAAAGCAATAGTTCACTAGTGTACAGTTCACTAAAACAATTAATAAATATTTAATAATAGTTTTATTTTCCAAGTTCTACATGTAAATTATTCATTTATATTTTGTTGTTTTGTTTCTCACATTTCCCATAACTACTAATTTATTACTTCTTTCATGTAGCCATATACTACTATATCTTTACTAACTGACAAAATCTGTTAAAAATAACATGACTGCAGGAAAATTCTTGTCCACCACTTTGTTTCAATAGGCCAAAGTAAACCACAAATGAAACCCGTCATATATACCTTGCTACCAAGGAAAGAGTAAGAATGTAAGAATTGGTATAAGGGAAAGAGTGTGGTTTTGGAATAAACAGACTTAGGTTCACTGCCACCTACTACGTGATCTTAAGTTAGATACTAAGCCATATAACTTCTTTGTATCCCAGTTTCTTCACCTGATAAAATAATTTATGCCATCTCTTAGGAATACTGTCAGAAACAAATCAAACGATGTACATAAAACATCTCTAACATAGTGGTTGCTCAATAAAACATAGTTACTAATACTTTTATTATTCATGTATAATGCAGTCAACCTGAAAGTTATCAGGAAATATAAACATGACAAAATAAGTTGAAACCTTAATTTATTCAGTCAGTAATTCAGACAATTTGTTAATAGGCTTAATTCTTTTATATTTACACAATATATCAACAGCAAACATATATTGAGCACTATAAGCGCTGTTAGATATTTACTTGCATTATATAAAATGAACAAAATTTGTGTATCCCCAGCCGCCATGGCATAATACTTTCTTTTCCTCCAGACTGTTTTTTGCTTGCATTTTAAAAAGTCTAGTCTAGAGCAATGCTACCCTGAACAAACATGATCCCATCTGATCTCGGAAGCTAAGCAGGGTCAGGCCTGGTTAGTACTTGGATGGGAGACCACCTAGGAAGACCAGGTGCTGTACGCGTAAAAAATAAAAAAATAAGAGATTGTAAGCTGGCAAGGTCCTTGCAATCTGTGAGGTCAAACAAGGGTTGCCTCGCCTAAAAAATAAAAAAATTAAAAAAAAATTTTTTTTAAATCTAAATTAAGTAACTAACGGAATAATTTTTCAAGACTTGCTTTTAAAAACATTTTCTATACCTGTTACTTTCACCTGTTACTCCACTTGCTTCCCCTTACCATCACCTCTAACTCAGTCCAACTGTTCTTAAAGATTGTCTCCCACCTCGAGTAGGGTCCTAAAGATCATCTCCATTTAATACATTTTGTATGTTGTGAATCTTCTGCCCTGACATCTGACCCCTTAGTTATAGGCTCCCCATATGAGCTTTGAATTGCCCAGGGACAAGAATTCTATAAAGGGCTTTCAGTTATGTTATAATAACAGTATAAAAAACAGTCCTTTGCATCTATGTGCAAAGTCTATAAGATAGCCCCTCTATGCAGAAGTCCAGTCAAGATAAGTCTGCAGTAATAATTTATGTCAGTAAGCAACAGATTTAACTATGAGTGGCAAAATGGCAAAATAACAATGGCCTAAATAAGGGAAGCTGGAAAATGTAGTCTCTGTTTTGGACAGCCATGTACCCAGGCCCAAATTAGGAATTTTATCACCCTGGAAGAGGGGAAACAAGTATTGGAGGACAGCTAGCAATCTCATTCACCTGGTCCAATTGAGGTACCCAGGATTTGGCCTTGGTTTGATCTCTGATCACACAGCCCTCATTCTTATCACTAAGGTCTCTAATGGCTTTTATAGCTGCATTACTTCCACTGTTACCCCCCTTTATCCCCCAAAGAATTAAGTGTCGTAAATACATACATTCATCAAGATGATAAAGAAAGGGAAATTCCTATGAGTAAAAAGCACAAATGAAAATATAAGACAAACATAAGCTCAGTTTTTCCTCCCGTGAAACCTGTGAGAAGTCTCTGAGATTCAAGATCCTGGCAATTCTTCTAGACTAGAGGCCCACTGACCCCTCTTCTCAGACCACACCCTCCGTCTGTGTTGAGTGCTTAGCATACGGATAAGCTTGTGTCAAGTCTCTGCTTCATATACCTTGCTTAGCCATTCCACTTAAAGAGTCTGCTCAGCCTATTCCATAGCAGCAGGTTACAACGCCTTGGCCTGCATCTACAGTCCAGAGCATGTTACTGTATACAGCCTTAAACACAGCTATTACCCACAAACAGCACTGCCCACTCCATGGCAGAAAAAGTCAAACATAGATGCAACACATTTGCTGTTTTCTCAAAAGGGGGAAAAAGCAAAAGTTTCCTATGGTTTCCTTCTTGTTCCCCAGCTTTATTTTCTTCTTCTTTTTTTTTTTTCCCCCACTAGGTGCTAAATAAATGCAGAGAGAGTAGGAACAGTAGGTAACCTTTCACATCCATAGTTAACACTTCTAATTGTATCTGGCTTGGTCCTTAGATTGAAACACATGTTCATAAAGCAAGTCTGAGTAACTGCAAATATTCCCTTTGAATGGCAGGAAACTCAATTAAAGCTTGTATGTGTACAAATAGATCCTTGAAACTGGTCCAGGGGACCAGGGGAAGTAGCTGTTTTGAGCATTGACATCTTTCTTAAAAGGTTTTATTTGTTTATTATTTCTGTCTGATAATCAAGTTAGCCAAAATTCTGGCTCTGTAACAAAAGGCCTATAATTCTGAATATGATTTTTTTTCTAGGCTATATTTTCAGTGCTGCTGATCCTAAAGGAGCCATGATCATGCAGGATTAAGAGCTTTCTTTACCCATTAAAAAAGAAAAGAAAAGGAAAAAGGAAAAGAACCATACCTGGCTGGTTTCATAGACTTTACAGTTGCAGCAGGCTCCTCACTCAGAAAGGACACCAGGCATGCTTGGTTCTGCTACTGCCATCTCAAAATTCTTAAAACTTTTTGTCTTTGAACATCTAAGTTGGAAAGACAGTGGAGCATGTGAGTGAATGGAGGCAGATATACAAGTGTCCACCCCCTTTCCCTGCAGCCCCATTCTATTCACATAGCGTTCACAGTGCCCAGTGAGCACAGAATTCCTGCGGACCCCTGGGGTACAGGGTTCAGTGAGACTCAAAACCAGGACAAGGTAAGCGTATCACCTTTATGACTAAGTAAGGGCATTGACAGCCTCTGAGAACCAGAACCTGGTTCAAATGCAATAAGGAGGCAATGGCTTTCAAGAAACGTGATTGACCAAGGAAATCTATCATACCCTTTTTATTTGTTGTTTTCCTATATTAGCAAATCACATAAGCTGCGAATGATGGCATGGAAGGAAAAGGAAAGATAGGGCCACACATGGTTCCTTTTCTTTCTGGTACTTCCTTGCCAGTAAGCTGAAGGTAGAGAAGGTTGGCATATCAAGACTGTGTGCATATCAAAAAGCAAAATAGTTGAGTTCATTTTGTGCACTGTTTCTACTGTTCTGGTAAGAATAAAATATCTATCCATGCACAAAGTATGAAAGAGAATTGTGTAATTTTGGTGATTCCATATATGAGTTAAATGTTCTTGTATCTACACTTAAAACTGGCATTGCACATTGTAGAGATGAATGGTAAAATTCATGCTAGTAATTAAAAATTTTAAATATTCTTTACCTAGAATGACACGAAATAGCAAATAAACAATACCATGACAGGCTGAGAGAGAGATAGCAAAAGGAAAAATCTTTTTACTTTAGTCTTTAATGTTACCTTTTCTCCTGCTTTCTGAACAAGGAGCCCCACATTTCTATTTTGCCTGGGTACTGCAAATTATGTAGTCCTCCCCCGCCAAATTGGTCAAATCTCACTGTCTTTTGTTACATCTGAATTTTTGTCATATTTGTTGATCAGGTTCAAATCGGCCGGCCCACTGGTGAGCTAGGTCTACCCCAACTGAGAGTTAAAGGATTTTTTTAGTTATATGAAAACTAACATGATAAGTGTGTTTTACATACATTTCTCACCTGGTAAGTAAGCTGGCCCTTTATGCTCTAACCTCTCAAGCACATTACAGCATATTCAAACATTTCCTGTAATCTCTCAACACTCTCCACCAGGTGTCTCTAGCAGATTTGCACAGGTATATAGGTAACATTAAAGGCAAATTAGGACAGTTCTTGTCCTGGCTAACTTCTTCCAATGGGTTGCTTTTTAACTACGTCATCACGTTTTAAACACATTTGTGTTTAAAATTTTCTCTTCATTACATGCTGCTTAACTGGAAAATATGGAGAAGTAAAAAGGAGAAAAACTCCAACATCCAGACACAACCAACTACCGTTGACATTTTCCTCAGAGTTGTTTTCCTTCTAAGCATAAAAGAATGAAAATTTGAGCCACATTGTAGGGAAAGATATTTGAAATATATATCTGGCAAAGGATCTGTATCCCAAAGATATAATGAACTCCTACAAATTAACAAGAAAAGGACAGAAAGCCCAATTTAAAAATGGCCACAAGACCTTTTACAAAAGAGAGCATTTAAATGACTAGTGCTCAATAGCACTAGTCATCAGGAAAATGCATTAAAACCACATAGAGATGCCACTACAAATACCAGAATCCCTTAAACTTAATCAATATCAAGTATTGGTGAGAATTTGGAACTAAAAGTATTTTACATTGCTAGTGGAAGTATAAATCTATATAAATACTTAAAAAATATTTGGCAGTATTTAATAAAGTTGAATATATGCTTATTCTACGACCTTTTTCTAGGTCTATACCTAACAGAAATGCATGTATCAAAAGACACGTACGAGAATATTCACAGCAACATTATTCATAATAGACAAAACCTGAAAACTATGCAAATGCCCAACTACAATAGAATGAGTAAATATACCATGGTATACTGAGATGAAATGAAACAATATGGATGAGTCTCACACATACAGTATTGATTAAAAGAAGCGACACACCAAAAGTATATACTCTACACCATTTACATGATGTTCAAAACCCATCAGAACTAATGGAATGCACCATCAAGGTTCCCCTTCAGAAATATTCTGCTTAGGAAGTGCCTCAGCTGAAGAGCGTTTCCTGGCCCAAGGTTATATCCCAAATCCTGGGGCTGGGTGTAAAGGCCCTCACTCCAAATTGGGATAAATCCAAAGGGCCATCCTAGCTTCAGCGCTCCCTGTAGAGTTAGGTAAAGACTTTGTTGAGGTTGCAAACAAACTTCTCCATCTGCCCAATCATGTTTCTTTATTCCCTCCTCTCCTCTCCTCTCCCCTCCCCTCTCCTCTGTTCCTCTTTTCATCCCTCCCACAAGTATCGGTCCCAGTTCCATGATAATCTCAAAGTCTGCTTCTCTGGGAACCTACTCTTTGAAGTGAGAGTAGTAGCTACGTTTTTGGAGGTAATGACTGGAAAAGGGCAGGAGAGAGCTTTTTAGGGACCAGTAAAGTTCTTCATGGCTGAGAGAGATACAGGCATGTTTTGTTTGTAAAAATTCATTGAGCTATACACTTAAGTTTTGTGCCTTTACTATTTATATGTTATATTTCAATGAAAACATTTACAATTAAAAAACAAGCTAATAAATATACTTGATGAACGTGCATATTTGAACACTTCTCTAATTAAGATACATTTCTTGAAGTGGAACTGCTAGATCAAAAATTGACCTTCTATAGTGGTTACCAGAGAGAAAAGGGTAGGGGGAGGGGGAAGCTAGATAGGGTAAAGGGGGTCAAATATGTGGTGGCAGAAAGAAATCTAACTATGGGAGGTGAACACAAAGGGTAAATATATGCATGCCTTATTGTTAAAGTGTACAGCTGAAACTTATTGGATTTCATTAATCAATGTCACCATAAAAAAAATTTACATTCTAAATTTGGGTGCCTATTGACAAAAGATGCTCTAGAACAGGTGTACTAACTGATACTTTATCAACAGAAGGTGAGAACATTTATTCTCACATCCTTACCAACACTAGATAGCATCAATCTTTCAAATCTAATAAGTGAGAAAAGTAGATCAGGTTGTTTTAATATTCTATTGCTCTTCTTTAGAACTAATTATATGCTGATGATTAGTTGACCAATTTTAAGTAATTAGTGAGGCCTACTGTGTTTCTTGAATTATACCATTTTATTGTGAAAAATAAAGTTTAAATATTTATATTATAGAACCAATGAGCAAACATTATAGAGAAGCAAGTTTGAACTCAATATGAAGGATTTGAGATGTCCAGCCATGGAATGAATTGTATTTGTACTACGGTTAATCCTACAGATATTAGATGGGTTCAAGTAAAATCCAGATGACCCTTTTTCTGGGATTCGAACCATCATATCTAATTTTCATGATGAATCAGATTATATATAGTGGATTTTAAAAACAGTCAAATCAAATATACCATGCTTTAAAAAAATTCTTTATGCACTTTTTCACTTAAAGATCTCATCCATTTCTGCAACTTCAACTATATATTTGACTCCCAAATTTATAAAAGAAAAGATGGAAAAGAGGAAGGAATAAAGGAAGGTATGGATTGGAATAGAGAAAAGCCCTAATCTCTTTTAAATTCTGGATACATATTTCTAATTGCCTGCTGGCCATCTCCATCTCCATGTCTTGCCAGTCCATGAAACTCAAAAGCTCCCAAAATAATCATCTTTCCATTCTGCCTACCTTCTCCTTCAGGAGGAGCCATTTTAATTTTCTGCTTCTAGGTCTCCTCTTCCAAATCTTTCCCTCAGGGAGAACTCAGGGGTCCTGTTCTCATCCTCGAGCTCTTCCTCCCTGCTCTCTCCCCATTTTCTGGCCTCCAACAACATCCTTTCATCCTTCAAATTCCCAACTTACCACTTTTGGGCAGACCTCTCCTTGCCTCTGACTTACCTATGCACACACATGGCTTTGAGACAGCTGTAGGAACTTAAGAAAGCTAGACTAAGGGGTCGTAGTCTTAGCTCTGCTGCTGTGGGTGATATTTGACTGTGAGTGGGGGCAAAACTCCCTGTGCTGCAGTCCCTTCACTGGCAAGACAGTCACAAGGTCTCTTCCAATGACAACATTTTATAACTGATTCCTGGTCAGGCCCTCATTTCCCTTAAAACCCTCTGATGACTTTCTACTGGCTATGCTTCAGCTTGGCATTCGAGGCCTTCTTCCTGCCTCTCCACTCCCCAAAGGAAATGAAGAAAAGCAGGTGAGACCATCAAAGTCTCATATTTTGAGGCTCTTAGTACCCAGCTACTTTTTACTGGGTTTCTCAGCCTTTTACCCTAAGCATGGACAACTTAGGAATTGGAAAAGCCTTGAAGTGAAATTGCATGCAGAGTACCAGGCTCACTGCTCTATATTCCTCTTTTATCTGGGATCTTAAGCACTCAGATATTGGCTGCCCAAAGTCTCTAATCTCCAATTTCTGTCTCTCCTCCCACTGTCCAGTCCAGCTACCAGCTGGAACTTTCTGTCTCTCTCTAGGTCCCAAAATGTGAATTTGGAATATCTTGGGCTAAGCAAAGATTTCTAAAACAAAACACTAATCATAATGGAAAAACTGGAAATAATCTCAATGGTCATCAATAGAAGAATGGTTAAAATAAATTATATTTGTCTATATAATGTATTTATGCAACCAATAAAAAGGGAGAGTTAGGTGTAGATGCATTGTAATGAAAACATACTCATGGTATGGTGTATTGGTATACTGTGTTGCTAAGTGAAAAAAAAAATTTATAGAACAGTGATCCAGTTTGCAAATTTAAAAAATATTCTAAAAAGTCTATGAGTTTATATATCAAACTATTCATGGTAATTACACCAAGGGGGTAGGATTACAAAAGAATCATTTTCTGTATCACTATAGTTTGTTTCCAATATGTAAGAATTACTTTTATAACTAGGGAAAACAGTAATAAAGTTGATACAACATTTCTTTTTAAAAAAAAATAACATTTGGGTTACAAGTTATATGTATTCTATGGAATGTAAGAATGATGAGAGTAGGGATATATATATAACTAATATATATATAAAATATATATATAAAATGGGGCTGTGTTCCCAGTATCTAGAACAGTGAGTCACAAAGTAAGCACTTAGGAAATATTGGTTGAATGAATGAATATTCCCCAAAATACTTAACAGAATGTTAAGATGTTGGAGCTAGTTTCACATATTTAGTTATCTCCAAAGCAGTATTACACATGGTATTATGAAGAAATATTATAAGGAGGATCACTTGAATACAAACATGTGCTTTTCCTCAAATAACATACATTCCTGAAATACGATTTAAATATATTTATTTCTCTGCTAAGACTGCAAGTTCCTTCTTTCTGTGCTCTGTATCACTCCATTTCAGCAAGGACTATACTAGAATTTCAGTGCCTTATAAATAACTGAATAACTGAATAATTTCTCAACTATTGATACTTCATTACTTATTATCAATGATAAAAATGAAGACTTGGTAATTAAAGATGTAAAATTTTCATATTTTATTTTAGTAATATTAAATTTAGTAGAGATTCAAATTTCAATTCGGTTAAGACAGACAGAATTATGATTCCTTTTATATTCTCTGTGTGCCATGTCATAATATTTTTAATATAGGATACATAGAATAATGGTAATATTACAATCAAATTTTCAACAACAGCAACACAAAAACTTATGTTTACCGCACAGGGCTTTTGCTTTAAAGTGAAATACTATTTACTGCATAATATTTTTAAAGTAAGATGAAAACACTTGAGATTTACAGATTGTAGAGAATTGCAAAAATGTACAGCTAAAGAGACTTGAAAGATAACCAATTCCAAGTTCTTTCATTTTATGTAAGAGACTCTCATACCTAGAAAGGTTCAGTAATCTGCCCACGGTGAGGGAACTCAGGGCCCTCAGGAACAGGGTCCCACAGTGAATGGCTGGGATGTTTTTAATAATAAACACCATTTGACTTAAATGAACTTATTAGTAAATTCCTAGACAACCAGATGATGAGATGGGATCAGGCTGTGGCTTGTGGCATGTTTTCAAGAGATCTGCTACATGAAATAGAAACCAAGGCATTACACTGAATCAAGAGGAAACTATGACACTTTGGATACCACAGTGATAGCTTTTCCAGAAAGGCATAATGATCTAAACACATTTTAGTTGATTCTCAAGATAACACTTAGAGAAGGATACAGAAGAACTAGAAAATTTTCAGAGGAAGTGAGCAGGATCGTAAAGATTTTCTTATTCTGAATCATATCATTTTTTTCCAACCTTACAGTGGTTTTTTTTTTTTTTTGAAATATTTGGGAACACTGAATTCTGCATATTAATTTTGTACCTTGCCAATTACATAAACCTATTATCCTAATAATTCTCTGGTCTGATTCGCCTGAATTTTCTAGGTATACAATCAAATAGTACAAATAATATGATTTTGTTTCTTCCCTTCTAACATGTCTAACTCATCTTTTATTATTGCATTGGCTAGAAGTTCTGAAAGAATGCTTTAGCAAGAGTGTGGAGGATGAGTGTTAAGTAGGTGTACTTTTCTGGCTCCTTAACATATACAGATTATTCTTAGTAATGAGATTTTATTATAAAAATAAACATTAACTTTATATAGCAAGAAAGAGAAGTTTCCTAACTTGAAATTTCCTAAATTTCCTAAATCTTAGGTCTTTTGATAGCATCCAATGTGAGTGAGGCACTTCTCCTAGATGGAGTTTTAAGCAAGACTACTCTGAAGTACTGACTTCCTTTCAGTTCAGTCAGTACTGCAGAGTTGCATTTGGTTTATAAAATAAGATTTGGTCCAGTTAATAGTGACCAGGAAAGAAGACACGACTAACACAGAACATGAGCCATAGCCTCCCTGCCTACCCAGCTTTGCTGAGTTATAATTGACATACAATAACTTCATGTATTTAGAGTGTACAATTTGATGTTTTTATAAACTATCCCCAAAACCATCACCACAATCAAGATAATGAACATATCCATCATCTTCCAAAATCTTCTCATGTCCCTTTGTAATTTTTCCCTCTCTCCCTTTCCTGTCCCATACCACTTCTATTCCCAGGCAACCACTGATGTTTTCTAGTCCTATAAGTCAGTTTGCATTTTTTAGAGTTTTATAAATAGAATTATACTGAACTCTTTTTATTGGAGGTGGGTATTGGGTTTCTTGCACTTAAGATAATTATTCTGATATTCATCCACATATGTTTGAATATTCATTAATGCTAAAGTAGTTTGTTCCTATTTATTGCTGACTAGTATTCATTGTATGAATAAACCACAATTTGTCTATTCATTCACATTTTGATGGATATTTGGGTTGTTTCCAGTCCTTGACTATTACAAATAAAGCTGCTGTGTACATTTGTATATAAGTCTTTGTGTGGAAAAAATGCCTTCATTTTTCTTGGGGAAATACCTAGGAAAGTAATAGCTGGGGTAAGTTTATGATTAACTTTTTAAGAAACTGCCAAATTATTTTCCAAAGAGGTATAACTATTTTATATTTCCAGCAGCTTTGTATGAGCTTTCAGTTCCTCCATATTCTCTTCAATATTTGGTATGTTCGGTCTTTTATTTACCTATTTGTTTTTTCATCTGTTCTGCTGCATATGTATTGGTATCTCATCAGGCTTTTGATTTGCATTTCTGTAATGCAAGGTTTCCCAAACTTATCGCTACTGACATTTCAGATTATATAATTCTTTGTATGTGGCAGCTGTCCTGTGCATTGTAGGAAATTTAGTTGCACCCTAGGCTCTACTCACTGCATGCCAGTAGCATCCTCCACCTGAGTCGTGACCATCAAAAATGTCTCCAGACATTGCCAAATGTCTCCAGGGTGTAGAGGCAAAATTGCAAACAGTTGAAAATACTGCTCTAATGACTAATGATACTGAACATCTTCATGTGCTTATTTGCCATCTGTATATTTTATTTGGTAAAGTGTCTTTTGAAACCTTTTGTCCAGTTTTAAAATTGGGTTCTCTTGTTGAGTTGTCAGAGTTCTTATGTATTCTAGATATAAATCCTCTGTTGGATCTATGCCTGAAAATAATTTCTCCCATTGTATGCCTTGCCTTTTCATTTTTATAACATTATGTTATATAGAGCAAAAGTTCTTAATTTTGATAAAGTCTAATTTATTGATTACTTTCTTTTATAGCTTGGATTTTTTATATTCTATTTAAGAAAACTTTCTGTTCAATTTCTTGCTATTGGTGGTGATTACACAGAGCTTTTATTATATTTATTATAACTCATTGAATTTACCATTATGACCTGTATACTTTTCTGTATGTATATTTCATACTCTAATAAAAAGTTTTAAGAATTAAAACATAAGTTTTGAGGACGGTCATGATGGTTGAACAATGTGAATGTGCTTAATGCTACTCAACTATATACTGAAAAATAGTTAAGATGGTAAATTTCATGTTATATATTTTTACCACAATAAAATAAACAAGTTTATGAAGCAAATGATATGAAGATTGATTTTAGCAAGTCTTTTGACAAAGTTCATGGCAAAATTATCCTGTTTATATTTAAAATTCTGCTGAAATTAAATTTTACTCAAATTCCACTCTGGAAAAAAAAGACACATATGTCAACCTGAAAGAACACTCAATAGCAAAAAATAGAATAATTTGAGGAAAAAAAATAAATGATAGTATTGAATTTTAAGTCAAAGAATAAAATAAATATCCATAAGTCGATATTGACATAAATAAATGATTGAATAAATAAGTGGGGAAGAAGGAAAAACATTTCTGTACAGAGAATTCCAACTAATAAGTGTAGAAGTAATAAGAAAAATAGAAAAATCTCTATTAGAGCATCACAGTAATAATGGCTGCTGGCAAGACCAACCAATGAATGCTAGAATTAATGAATAAAGGTTTAAGAAGAAATGGCATGTTTGCATAGCATCAAAGTGTCTCTTCCCAAATATTGTTGACTATAAAGGAAAAAGACAGTGACTTTACAGCAGAGAAACCCTAGCAGGCACCACCTTACGCAAGGAATTGAGATTAACATCGCAGGTAATGGAATACACAATGTGTGTGCTCCCTGATATGATCTGAGAAGCACACACCACCTCTGTGACATTCTTCCCCAAAATATATGGCCTCAATCTAACCATGAGAAAGTATCAGTAAAACTAAATTGAGGGTCATTCTACCAGCTACCTGACTAGTAACCTTTAAAAGTATTAAAGTCATGGAAGACAAGTTAAGACTGAGGAGTATCACAGATTAGAGGAAACTAAGAAGACATGAACATTGTATGAAATCCTGGATTAGATCCTGGAACAGAAGGTCTTTGGTGGAAAGGCTGGTGAGATCAAAATCAGGTTTGTTTGGGGGTTTAGTTGTGGTATTGGCAGCAATGCCAATTAATCATTGTACTGTGGTTATGTAGGATATTAATACTGGAGAAGGCTGGGGAGGGGGGAGCTCTCTGTTCTACCTTTGCAATTTCTCTGTAAGTATAAAGTTATTTCAAAATATAACATTTAAAAAAAAAAAAGACTGATAATACCAAGTGAGGGCAAGGATGTGAAACAAGAAAACTGACAGAAGTATAAATTCTTGTAACTTTGGAAAACTGGTTGGTATTAGCTAATAAAGGTGAAAACCTGTATATCCCATGATTTAGCAATTACATTCCTAGGTATTTATGATAGAAATTCATATATATATGTATATATACCAAAAGACAAGTACAGGAATGTTCATAGCTGCATTATTTATAATTGCCAAAAAATGTAAATAATCCAAATGTCCATCAACAGAAAAAAATAATGCGGTATCTTTGTATATTGGAAATGAAATAATTACACACAGCAATGTAATTCTGAGTAAAAGAAATCAAACATAAATGATTACATACTGTTTGATTCCATTTATATAAAGTTCAAAAAACAGCAAAACTAATCTGTGGGGTTAGAAATAAGAATGATAAGTACCTCTGGGGAGAAGAAAAGGGCAGTAATTTGTCAGGGTCATAAAGGAATTTTTGGGGTGCTGTTTGTTCAACTTTTTGGTATTAGAAGTGATTACACAGTTTTTGTTATATTTATTATAACTCATTGAATTTTACCCTTATGACTTGTATACTATTTATACTCTAATAAAAAGTTTCATAAATTAAAATATAAGTGTGTTTTAAAAATCATGTAACTGAGATCCATTTTAAGTGCCTTAGTTTGTACTGGATAGATGTGCAAGGCAGGAAACAGGGAAGCCATTATGGAGACTGTTGCATGAGGATCTCAGTCAGAGTAGCGTGTGTAGGGATGGGTAAAATGAAACATATTAGAGAGATACCAAGAAGATAAAATTGGCAAGACTTAGTGTTTGATTGAAGGTGGTTAAAGATTTGGAACTTTATGCATTAGGCCATAAGGTTCTAATGAACTTTTCTTGGGAGAAAAAGAACATGATGAAAGTGATATTTTTGAAAAGTTAATCTGTGTACCACTCATAGCATATGCTACTTTCTATTATAATCGATCTATTTATAGTCATGTCTTTACTAGTAAATCACAAGATTCTTGATGGAAGAACTTGATTTTATACTTTTTCTGTCTCCAGGGCTTAACTCTGTGCTCCACTGCGGATTTATTATCATTTAAGATGACCATAATAGAAGACAAAAAACAACATAAGATGTGGAACTGGATTAGGAATAGACAGGAAAACATCTAGAAAATACATAAAGGAAATTAAAACACTTATTAGTAATTTTAAAAACTCTTATTAAACATATTTAGGATACTTTAGTAACCAAATTAAGAATGATCTATCTCAAAGCAATAGCTAGCCTCATACTCAGTAGTAAAGCAAAAGAGGCACTCACAGTGAAGAAAGTAATAAGACAAGTCAGCAACTATTGATCATCATGAATCTTTATAATTGTTTTATCAATGTAATATTTGAAAAACATATATGTGTATATATACACACAGACACATATAAAAGGAGACTACGGTATCATCATTTATAGGTTGATATGATCGTCCATCTTTGGAAAAATCAAGAAAATTAAAAAGATATCAGAATAAAAGATAGCCTTCTTTTTGCCTATTTACATTTTAGGTCATCCGTTAAGTCCAGTGTAAGCCCCACTTGCTCCATGAAGCCAATGCTAAGTGAAGAAAAGAGGATGGTAGGGGAACGAAAAGGAACCAACCTCATTACTGCTGTCACCATTGAATTCATTTATTTATCATCTATCTATTCAATAAATAATTATCAACTCTCCTTCCATGCCCCTTCCTTCCTTGTGATGCAATCAACTTTGCGAACTTTTTGTTTATCCCTCTGCACCTTCGTTATGCTCAATCATACTCCAACTGTCAGGTTCTATGATCCAGTTACAGTGGCATAGGATTTTTATCTGTGTGCATGGCTACTAGTTAAAGACTATATTTCTCAACCTTCCTTGCAGCTAGATGTAGTCATACAACTGAGTTCTGCCACTGGAATCGAAAAATAAGTAATATGTACAACTTCTGGTTATATTCTTAAGAGGAAGGAACATGCCTTCCTCTTCTCCTTTTCTTTCCCAATGACTGGAATGTGAACACAATGGGAAGAGTTGGAGCAGCCATGCTGAATTTTGAGATGGAAGCATTATTTTGAAGATTACAGAACAATAAGATCAAAAGAGCATAAGTCCCCTGGTCCCCAACACCACGGAGTCATCTATTTACCTAAACTTTTACATGAGAAACATACTTTAATCTTGCTTAAACCACTGTATGTGGACTGTTACATGCTAAATAATACAAATAAGACAAAATAATACAAATCTTGAACAAGACAAAGTTGTTCCTTGTCTTTAAGCAGCTTACAATCCAGCATGGAAAACAGTCATTACAATAGTATTTGATAAAGTGCACTGATAGAGAAGGCACATGGTACATGAAGTCACTGAGAGCCAACAAGCCTAGTCTGTGGAGGACAAAATGTTTATCTGAGATCTGAAGGAGAGGGTATCCATTCACTCCTGCTTAAATAAAAAACTCTTCTCCAGGCTTCAGTGACAACACCCTCCTGAGTTTCCTCCTACTCCCATGGCTGATCCTTCTTAGTTCCTTCTTCTATACCAACTGGTAAATATTGGTTTTTCTCAGAGCTCTCTCAGTATATTCACTCTGTAGTAATCCCCTTCATCCCCACGATTGTAAATAGCGCCTCAGTGCTGATGATTGCCAAGTCCAGTCCTCTTGTCTGAGCTTTGGACTCACACTTAATTGCCTACTTCACAGCTCCACCTGCAAGTTTCACAGGCATCTTCAACTTACTATGCCAAAATTTGAGCTTTTCCTGTCTTTCCTCCAAACTGCTCCTCCCACAGTCTTCTCTCTCTCAGTAAAGGTTATCAACAATCCATCCAGTTGCTTGAGCCAGAAACTTGTGAGTCATCCTTAACACCTACTTTCCCTTGCCTCCCATACCCAATATATCACTAAATGTGCTGATACACTTCCAAAAATTCTCTCTTGAATCCATCCACTTCTCTCCATCTCCACTGCTATCACTCTGGTCCAAGCCACTGGAACTCACTTCTCTCCTCAGCAATGGTTACTTTCTAAATGGATCTCACGTCTACTTCTGCCAACCCCACACCATTCTCCACACAGCAGTCATAGCAATATTTTAAAGGTACAAATCAGATCTCCCCAATCCTTCAACGGATTGCACTGAATATAAGTTAAAATTCAAAATGCTTAACATGAAGCACAGGCTTCTGCGTGACCTGGCCTCTGTCTACTTCTGCAATCTCATCTCTTGAAATTTCCCCTTAGCCCACCACTCAATCTGCTCTAGTCACCAATGCTTAACTCTTTACTACCTCAAGTCTGCTCCTGTGGGAAAAGTTCTTTCCAGAGTTTTTCCTGGCCACCTCCTACCTATGCCTCAGGTTTCAGTTTACTGTTACTTTCTCAAAGAATCCTTCCCTATTATTTGATCTAAATTACGTTCCTCCATTTTTCTCGTGTATGGCGCCTACTTTTCCTCCCTGTGGAAGACTGTAGTTGACTCCCCAAATCCATTCTCCCTTCCTTCTGCAGTAATAGAATTTAGCTAGGCATATGGCCTCTCAGCTAAAGACTGTTTCTCTCCTTTGCACCAGATGTGGTCATGTGACTGTTTCAGCAAAGGGGATATGATAGGTAATGTGTGCAAAAATACTAGGGTTTCCCTTCAAGTGACTGAACTTATACCCGTCCTGTCCCAAGTGCTGGGAGTGATGAGACCTTAAGTAGTTACCCTGGACCAGACATGGAATCCATGTGCTGTGTTGATGGTGGGGCCACACTATCAGCCCAGACTGCCTACTTGAGACTGTTAGATAAGAAAATAATTTTTTAAAAAATTTATTTCTCTCTCTAATTCCACCCCCCGCCCCTTCCAACCCTGACCTATGGATGTTGCTATGCGGTCTCCCATTAAGAACTGGATCTCTGAAGGTGGGGCATCTCCTGCCAAACGCTCACATGCTCACAGCTTGGCCCCTCGCTCACAGCATGCCCCGGGGCCTGGAACCCCTGGCGTATTGGGGTGGGGGGGAGGCGGGCTGATACACCAGGGGCCTGGGGGTATGGTCCATGGCTCCTCTTGGGGCACGAACCCAGACCTTCTGCGTGTAAAGCAGACGTGCTAACCACTAAACTATGGAGCCATCCCAAGAAAATAATTTTTAATCCTATTTAACTACTGGACTTCACATCTCTTTCTTACAGTAAAGGGGGCCTTGGATGGGTTTTAAGTAGAAGAGTAAGGTCTGCGGGCAGCATATCCAGGAGGCACAAGACAATTTAAACAGTACTCCCATGGTGTTGTGCAACCCTGTGGGACTACAGAGAAATTACATAGTCAGTTGCTTTGAAAGATCACTTTGGTGGTGATAGGGAAAACTGATTGGCTAAGAGAACACATGGAGGCAGAGAGACCACAGAAATGATTGTCACAAGGCAGAAGAGAGAGAACCTTATGGATTAGCATGGCACATAGATAGAGAGGAAAAATTCCAGACATATTTTGAAAGACAGACTCCAGAGTGTTTGGCATTCGACAGGGTGTACGGTAGGCAAAATCATTGCCTCCTAGAGATGCCCATGTCCTAATCTCAAGAACCTGTGAATATATTATTTTACATGGCAAAAAGACTTTAGATTTGATTAAATGAAGGCCCTGGAAAGGAGATTCCCTTGGATTATCAGGCTGAGCCCAATGTAATCACAATGGTCTTATAAGAGGGAGGCAGGAAGGTCAGAGTCAGAAAAGGCACTGTGCTAACTGAAGCAGAGGTTAGAGTGATGTGCTATGAAGATGGAGGAAGGGGCCATGAGCTAAGCAATGTGAACAGCCTCTAGAAGCTGGAAATGTCAAGGAAATGGGTTTTCCTCTAAAGCCTGCAGATGGATTGCAGCCTGCAGACACCTTGATTTTTAGCCCAGTAAAAGCCATTTTAGACTTCAGATTTCTAGACTTGTAAGATAATAAATCTGTGTTGTTTTAATTCACTAAGTTTGAGGTCACTTGATATAGGAGCAATAAGAAACTAATATACTGGGTGTAAGGATAAGGGTAAAGGGAGCATTGAGTATAAGGGCCTTGTACAACTGGGTGGGTGATGGTTTGGGAACCTAGAAGAGTGAGTGGGGAGGGGCAGAAGATCACGAAGCATTCACGTGGGACTTAGTGAGGTTGGAGTGCCTGTGAAACAACCTACTCAACAACTGGCCATATGGATCTGAAGCTGCCTTAGAAAGAGGGATATGGGGGCATCCTTAAATATTTTTTGATTGAAGCCGCGGGAGTGGGTGAGAGCAATCACAGAATAAAACAGAAGAAAGAAAGTCCTAGAACGAAATCCAAGTGGAACATACAAATGGCAGTGGCCAGAGGGGAAGAGCAAAACACAAAGGTTGTGAGTCATAGTTGTGGGTCACAGAAGTCGGAGGAAGGGATAGTTTCAAGGAGCGGATGGTCGGTAGTGCCCAATATTGCTGAGAAGTGCAGAGAAAAATGGATTATATCATTTGCATAAAAGTGAGATCCCTGCCCCTCCACATGTGAGTACACTTGTTCATAAATATTTACATGAGCAAGCAGTAAGGATGGTTAAGAACAAGGGACCTGAAGCCAGACCACCTAGGTTTGAATGCAGATTCCATCATTTACTAGTAGTATGACCTTGGTGAAGTTACTTCACGTTTATATGCATCAGTTTTCTCATTTGTAAAATGAGATAATAACAGTACCTACCTGTATGTGATTGTTGTGAGGATTAAATAAACAAATACATGGAAAGTGCTTTGAACAGTGCCTGGAACAGGGTAAGTCCTACATAAGTGCTAGCTGTTATTGTTCTTATTATTACCTACTGTGTTTGCTTTGTTTTTTAAGAATAACAAATTCTGCTAAAAGAGTTAAGAAAAACATTATAAGGAGGAGAGATGAAATCAAAGTAGAAGTAGATTGTGAGATAAAGTAGTGCAAGCATGAGCTGAACATAACGAGTAAGGGTTTGAAGACGTATGCACCAAATAGTCTGGATACAGTAAATATTCATGAAGTACATTGAGCACTCAATATTTAGGAAGGCTTAAAACGACCACTCAGTGGTGACACACCCATATAGCCTCCATCTGTTCTCTGCCTGAGAAATGCAGATGAAATCCATAGCTACTAACCAGGATAACTGGTGAGCTAGAAATATGCTCAGGCATACTTGCTCCCGTCTCTCAATAGAGAAGCATGTGTTGGCTCTGGCACCAGGCATACTTTGTCTGCCAAGTACCCCTGTTCAACCTCAACTCTGGTCCTTGTAACCAAACCATCAGGACAGGGGGAGGGCTGATGCGCTAGAGGGTGGGGTGGGGGGGTGGGGGGTGGGAGAGAGGGAAGGAGAATGGTTGGGAGAGGATGGGGAAAGGGAAGGAGAGACAAGTGCACAGGTTAGAACTTTTCAAAGAATATACCAAATGCTGCACCTATCTATCCTAAGGGTCTTCACCTACCCTCTCTCTTTCCCCCAGCTTCTTATTCCGCATTTAAAGTAGATTCATTAAGTCATGCGATTTCCACATCTTGTCTTTGAGCCTTTCCATGCAATTACCTCAGGGATAGCCTGCCTGACAATATACTTGGGAGCTAATTTCCACACCACACCCTTTAGCTACCTTACCAAGGGCAAGGAGATGCAGCAGGAGTGGAGGATCGCTTTTTGTTTATGCACGTTTCCACCTTAAGTTATGATGAAAAGGAAAAAGGCTGCCGGGAAAAACTTCATGCCCTAACAAAGCCAATTAAAACAACATTTTCTGTTATGCTGACCCTTGAGGCTATCCTGTTCTACCTGAAACAGAATTACCAGATTTAATTTAGGAAGATTTGACTTCACTTTTCAACATGGAGCTGTCTTTGAGCAGCTGTAGGTCAAGAACTACTCACCTTTCCCAATTTTTCCTCTCCTTCCATACGCAGGACAGACCTGAACCATGTTAGACCTGGAGTTTCTGTTCATTTCCTGCCTTTTCTCTTTCTTTTCTTTTCTTTTTCTTTTTCTTTTTTTTTTTAAAGGTTGCTTCTTTACCGTCTGGACAGGTAAAAAGAATGATAATTCCATTAGGACAGCTACCAAACAGGTCTGTGTGAGCTGTTCAGTTTCAAATAATGCAGTGGAAAGCTATTTCGAGGCCACATCAGACCTCTTTCATTTGAAACTTTATCACTTACTGCTTTTGTTTTTGTTTATCAGTATTGCAAGTGGATTCATCATGAGGCTAGCATAGCTTAAGCTCCAGGAGGGGCCAGAGCAACTTTGCATTTGTAATTTTGTTTTATTTTTCCTAAACAGAGACCTCAAATCCTAAACTTCAAGGCCCATAAAATTCTCATCAGTTTGATTTCGTGGTTAAAAGCTTAAACCCTGGAGATAAAAGATTTGTCTTCTTTCACTTTTGAGTAATTTTGGATAGGTCACATTAAATTTCAGCCTCCATTTTCTCAGTTGTGAAATAGGAATAATATTACCTATACTTCCAGGATTATGATGAGGCATAAATAGTACTTAAACAGTGCTTTATATATAAGAAATGTTCATAAATATTAGCTGTCATTATTATTGTTGTTGTTATTACCAAAACAAGACCATAAGATCCCTGAAAATAGGATCTGGCATCCCCAGAGCCCATCGCAGCCACACAAAAATACCTGCTGACGGAATGATACCTTTTATAACCACCCTCTCTGCCTGTCTAACCAGAAATACAACTTTAATTACGTTCTTAGTGCGACACACATGGTTACCGCTTCAGAAAAGCGCCAGATAGATACTCAGTAGCATCTTCCCCATTTGAAAGGGTGCTTTGGCCTCCGTGTATTCCTTTCCAGGTGAGTCCTGAAATCCCCGTTGTTTTCCTCTCCGTCCCCCTCCCAGTTCCTCTTTCCTGGGTCAAATGAAGACAGTCTGCCAAGGCCGGGACTAGAGACACTGAGATAATGCATTAATAGCCTTAGTATTGTGCTTGGCACTTAATAAGCACTCAATAAACGTCGCCTATATTTATTATCACAATTCCCGGCCAGGCGGCCATCAAGTTCCGCCGCTCCCCCTGGAGCTAGGCTTGCATCATTTCCCCGGGAAAGGGGGTCTCGGCCAGGACCGAGGTGGGGGCGGGGGGACAGCACCTCGCGGTCCGCTTTCCCCTTCTCGGAGCTCCTCTCCAGCAGGGCTGTGCCGCGAGGTCCCCGGGGACGGCCAGGGCGGGCGGGAGGCCGGGAGGAGCCGCCGCCGACGCATCCGCTGCCGCCGCAGGAGGCGGAGCGCTGCACCTGGCGGCGGGTCCGCGGCGCTCAGCCCTGAAACGGGTCCAGCCGGTAGCGAGCGGCGGAGGCCCGGCCCGAGGGGTGGGAGGAGAACGAGGAGGAGCGGGGAAGGTCGCGCGGGTGGGTGCGCTCGGCTCGCCGTCCCCGGTCGCCCCACCCGCACCGCATCCCGCCGCCGCAGCCCCGGAGGAGCCAGCTACCCACCCGAGATGGTGTGCGCCGCGCCGACAGCCGCCGCCCCGGCGCCCCGAGTCTCCGCCGCACGCGGGGGGGAGATGACTCCCCGCGCCCCCCGCAGCTAAGCGCCACCTTCGCCCGTAGCAGGTGAGTCCGCCGCGGCCCACGGGGCAGGAACGCGCTAGGCCGGGGTTGGGGGGACGGCAGCCCCACCCTGTCCTCACGCGCTGGGGACCAGCTCGGCTGCAGGACCCGGAGCCCCTCTCCGGGGCGCACACCTGCTGTCAGGGAAGGGGGCTTCGGGGGAGGGGCCCCGAGGGAGGGCGTGTGCGGGTGTCTCGCTTCCCAGCCCCACGGCCCTGCCGCTCCCTCCCTCCCCTCCTCTTCGGTGTCGACTGTCATCTTTATGGGGTGCTGGGGGTGGCTGCAGCCGGCACCCCCGGCGCGTTCGGCTCGAGCAGCACTTCCGCAAACGTAACTGGAGCCGGGAAAACAAAGGCGCTGCCGCAGGGAGCCCTCGCCTGGCGCCCGCGGCCGCCGGAGGGGGTTCGGGTGGCTGTGGGGTTGAGGGTTGGGCCCCAGTGTCCAGGCCCTTCTCGACTCTGGCTCACTCGCGCCCTTGCTATAAACATCTTAGGGAGGATGGAGGAGAAACCCCAGACAGCCCCCTTCCCCGCCCCCCCCCCCCCCCCCCCCCGCCGTGACAAGGACGTGGCCACTCTTGTGGCAAGAGGAGGAAATTGACAGCATCTGCTTCCCCAGGTGAATAAATATGGGGAAGAAGAAGAAGAAAAAAAACAACTAACCTCTTCCCCTGCCTGCTGCCATCCTAGGAGAAATTCCCCACCTCCTTACTTCTTACAATGGGGGAGGAGGTGGTGGTGGTTACTAGTCCTTCTGGGTCCTATTTATTCCCTACACAGTCCTCCTGTAAATTTAAGTAGGATGGTGAAAAAAAAATCCGAATGCAACTTTCCCTCTCCTTTATCCCAGGCCCACGCGGGCAGACAGGTGGATTAATTACCCTTAAGGCCAGCACACGGTGCATTTTGCCTCCCACACACATTAGTAACCACAAACATTTCCTTTCATCCAAAAATATTTAATAAACATCTTACAGAGCTACGGGAAAATTTTCCTTGTACGTTGTAGGAAGAACCCAAAATAAAGGAGTCGAGGTTCTCATCCCAACTGCTGTCTAAATAGTTATATGTCCTTGGGCCTGTCACATGTGGCAGAGCCTCAATTTTGTCACATGTAAAAGTAGGCGGTTAGATAGATAGTATAATGGCTAGGTTTTCCCCTAACTGCTCTAGAAGGTTAGGATTTGTGGAAATCTAACCTAAATCTAATCTAAATCTTCAATATAGATGAAATGTTAAGAGTGGATGGGCATACCGTTGGCCAGCAACACTCTCTAAAAGCAGTTGTGTATTTGGTAGATCCTGGGTGTTTGCAGAGCATCTCGTTCCCAAGACATGGCCATTAGCCAGCTAAAGGCATATGCATCATTCATGGCCTTGTTAAGTAAAAGGAGAGGCTAAGAAGCTTCGTCATTGGGAAGGTTGGCTTTTGACACTTTAAGCTGCTGGTCATCAGCAAACATGGAACATATTTTCAGTTATTTAGTGGTAGTCAGGTGGCTTGTGTTTATCACAAGTTGTAAGTAAAGCTTAGGATTGCATAGCAGGAGGCTGGGACATTGCTAATCAGTCCAGTGCAAGACACTGGGGGGAGTAGGAGGAGACAGGATCATATTTCAGTAATTCATTAAAGCCACTAAGCTTGTTTACAGTAATTTTTTCTGTGTCTATACAAATAAGGTAAATATGAAAACCGAAGGCAAACTAAACCAAGGTAAACAAAAGAGCAAGGTTTGCAGGTATGAGATCTTGGATCACTGTCTATCTTAATAGTTTCTGGATTATTAACAGTGATAAAGCACTTTTTGAGCCCTTACTATGTTCGAGACACCATCTTAACACTTAATATCTAAATCTCTGTCAGATGAATCTTTTCCCTAGTTTTGTGAATGATGAAAAAAAAAGCTCAGAAAGGTTTAGGAATTTACACAAACCACACAATCAGTAAAAGGTGGAATATGATTTGACCCTGTGCCCCTGGCTTCAAAGCCCAGGAAATTTCCACCCAGTGTCCTTCCCTATTCAGGGCCCATTAAGCCTCACAAGTGCCTACCTTTGCCTCTTGCCTTTGAAAATTAATTTCATTTCAGTGTAATTACATATGATAACATTTATCCATGTGAAAGATTATTTAGAATGCACATATATTAATGCATGTGTTTTTACCCATTTGTTCTCACTATTTTTAGGTTGAAGGCAAGTGTAAAAACTAATGTAACAAAAGGTATATTTAGTATTAGGTTGACAGATTTTTTTGTTTTGTTTCTTTTGATATTCAGTAAATCCTGATTTAGCAATCTCATTGTAGGGAAAAGGAGAAATGCAATAATATAAATGTGTCTGCTAGCTGCTTTGGTACATTGTCTTGGGAAAAATCAAGCTATAATAAGTGAAAAAAGGAAATTGCTGAAGAGATTTATAGTATTGCACATACTTAAACCTGCATACAAACATACGTTTACCTCATTGTCCCCAAACAGGCGACAGTGGCTACCTGAAGGAAGTGAGATGAGATGTAGAGAAGAAAGTGCTTTTACTTTTTACCTTATAAAATATGTTTGGGCTTAAAAAAAATTTGCAGCAAGCAGTGTTATTTTGTTATATAAACTAAAAAGGGAAACAAAAAAAGTAGAATTGATGCACTTCATACAAATCCAAAATAAGAAAAAAATGGAATGTGCCTAAATTCCATTATGTTAGAAAAGTGAAATGACACTCAGGAGATCAAAGAGCAAGGTGGAATCCTGGGAATTGCGGGTGTGGGAGCAAAGGGTGAAGAGTCTTAGACGACTGAGATTTACCTTTTCTAACAGTATCTAGTATACAGCACCCCCATTTTTCCTCTTCAGTAAGAATGCTTTGATGCACACACCAATTTACCTGCTGGACTAGGGTAATAAGAATTTCTTCCTGGTCTTAGTAGTTAGTGGTGGTTATCTTTGGAAGCATGATTGTTCTTTATGTAGAATACACGAGTAGGAGAAGTAAATTTACCTGCTGTGTCATTTCATGAAAGTGTGGCACTTTGGATGACTGCAGGTGTAATTATTTTTAGTAACATAATTTCAGGAGCAGCAAATTCTTAAATTAATCTAGTCTGATGTGCATATGTATTTATGATATATAATTCCACAATTCTCAGTTTTACGTAATATTAACAAAATCATTGCTTAGAATCCTTAAAAACTTAATACGTTTCTCTTCTCAGACTTAGAAATCCAGAGCCAAATACATTCAGACCTTTCAGAATCAAGAAAACACACTTGTGTTTTATACATGAAGGAAATCAAATAAGGTTAGTTTATTATAAATATAGTAGGCAATCCTAAAGAAATGGTAATTATGAAATTATTTTGCAGAAGAGATATTCTTGACATTTTTAGGTGTCAACATTTCATTTAAGGTTCTAATTATAATTGTTTTGGGCAGAGGGAAATCTGAGTCTTTTGATTTAGGGAGCTCCGATGTTCAGTAGGTTCTCTTTAAACCCAGAGATCAAGAGCAAAATCTTTCCCTAGTACAAAGCCAGTTTAGGTAAAACTTGTTTTCCTCAAAGCAAAACTAATGTGGCATTTCCCAGGGCATAGCATTTTAGATTCCTGGGAAAAGAGAACACAGACATCTGATGTGAATTATGTGTGGGGCAATGAAAACCTCTTAAAGGCTCCATCAAGAACATTCCATTTGGGTATAATTCCTCTGTAGTTAATTAACATTAGCTGCCTATGACCATTTACTATATTTTACTAGCATTTTGGAGGGTGAGAAGGGCCTGTGTCAGCCTGATTTGTTGTCCTAAATCCTGAATGACACATTATTTAGTACTTAGCCCTATTGTTAGATTTCAGTGACAGTTGCTGTGTAATTGTTTTTCCACTCTCCATATTTAGAAGATACTCATTTACTATTTTGTAAAATGGCATTGTCAAAATGAGTTAGTTGGCTGGGCAGCTTTTGGAAACTATCAGAGTCATCGCTAAAACAATGATTTATTGGTGCTGAGCCCAAAACAGAAAACCAAAACAAAATAAAAACAAACCTAAACCTTGAGCCTATATATCTTAATATCTGTTTGCTATAGATATTGCAACTTTGGTTGCTAGTTTGTGGCTCTAAATAGCACACAAGCACACATCCCTACTTCAGCACTAACAAAAACTACCCCCAAATGTTTTTTATATTAAAAGTAGCCTCCCTCTGCCTTGTTCCAGGATAATTTAAATGTGGCCAAGCTGTGGATGTGCTGATGATTGTGTCGAAGGGATGTTAAAATTTGGAAATGTGAATGAGAGCTTTGTATTACCTTATGACCTGGTGCGCATTTTAGGATGTAGAGGATGGAATGAGAGAGAATAGAATAGGTAGGAAGAAATCTAGGATCTTAGAAAAACTATATTCCAAACATATGAAGGGGATTCAGTTAAGGAGGGCCAAGACACCTTTTTTTTTTTTTGATATATATATATCAAAATATATATTATATATTTTGCATCCCAGAACAAATATATATTATATATTTGTTCTGGGATGCATTTGAGAAGAGGAGACAAGTTCAGGGAACATTCTGCAAGGAGAACACTGGTAAGTCCAACTTGATTGACCGTGAAGAAACATTTTGATCTGAGACCAAGAGTGGGACGACGGGGAAAGGGGGAGACAGGGACATCGTGAGTCAGCAATGGCCAGAGGGAGCTTTCGTGTGGCTTTATAGAGGATAAAAGAAGAACTGGAAAGAGGAACTGATGTTGTCTCAACAAGCCTGATTTGTGGGTTAATAGCGCTAAGGGAAAGTGAGTGAGGAGCCTGGGCTGGTAGTTAGCTCTCTGTGTGGTTATGTAGACAGACCTCCATTGCACAGCTGGGTGCAATGAAGAGCAGCAGAGACTTGGCCCACAGAGCCCACGACTCCCAGAGGAAATCCAAGCCCCAAGACGGTAGATAAGTGGTCCGTATGACTTTCGTGGAGAATCTATCTCTCATAACTGCTCTGGGAACGTTTAGGGACAGGCTTAAGGTAGAACACATTTGAGCCCAGCGTAAACAAGGTCTCTCAACACAGCAAAGCAAGAAGCCCCTACACTAAACACATACCGCAAAACGATACAAAGTGACACACACACTATCTATGACTTTTAAAGAAATGTACTGATCCAATCCAGCATAATCAAGCTTCTATGGCTATTGTGGAGAGCCTTCTTAATTCTATTTCAAAATAATTTCTGTGGAATTGGTCTCTAATGTACAAATGGAACCCAAACTCACCTTTATGAGGGAGTTTGAATAAAAGACTTCATTGTTAAATTTTTGAAAGGATAAAAATGACACACATTTTAATTTTCTATACAGTGAGGTTCCCTGTATTTTGAAGGTGTAATCTCTTTTAAGAATATCTTAAAGCCCTTGTAACAGGTTCTTTCAGTTGTTTCAACCGGTAAGGAGACTTCACTTTAGCAACTAGGATCAAAGGTGTCCAGATTGTCACTCAAATGACTTGTATTTAAAATAAGGCCTTTTTTTATACAGGCATGCCTCAGAGATATTGCGGGTTCAGTTCTAGACCACCACAATAAAGCAAGTATCACAATAAAGCAAGTTTCAGTCTTTTTGCTGGTGGCGGGTCTTGCCTTCAACTGGTGAAAAATACAGCATCTGTGAATTGCAATAAAGTGAAGCACAATAAAATGAGGTATGCCTGTATGTTTTTTAAAAGCAATAAATGTTCATTGAAGAAAAAAGCCAGTAAAGTATAAGAAAAAAATTAACTCCTAATTTTACTTCTCAGAGATAACCCCTAGCAACATTTTGGCATTATTTTCTTCAAGTCTTTTTCTAAAATATATTTAGTATGAAGTACATAGATTTACAAATATAAACTGACAATACATAGAAGTTTGTCACTTTTCGTCACGGAATGTGATCTATAGAGTGTGAGAATTTCCCTATATTCTATTAAGTTTTTTGAATTAAGTTCTCTTAAGTTCTACTTTCTATCTTGTGGATATGAAGTTCTATTTATAATTCTAGATATAATTTAACTGCTCATATTACTGGTTGCTTACTTTGTTTTAGTTTTGATCATTATGAAAACTTGAAATAAGCATCCTTACATTTAAATCTTTGCCATCTAGAAAGTTTATACTTCCTAGTTAATGAAGTATCCTTACTAGTAGTGAATATTTTCATTTTCAAAAGTATTGGTATGGCATTTATATTAAACCTTTTTTCTTTAATGGGATAGGTAATAAATATTTTTCTGAAAGAAACTGATAGCACATAGTAACTCAATTTATCAGAGTCCTAATAGCATATGAAACAACAATTTTAGGTTATATATACTGGAATGTGCTTAGGATATAAATTATTGTTTTACACTGTAGATTATTTAAGGGATATAAATAAAAATCATTGGTGGTAACTACCTGTTTATAGAAAAATGTATTTTAAACTTTGAGGTCTATATTTTGATCTAAATTGTAAACTCAAAAGATGTGTCTGAGAAAGACACACCTATAAATTTCTGTTTAAAATGGCTTGTCTTCTGGATAGATTGTACTTTAACTCTCTACACTTCCTCAGTGTCTAATAGTATCAGAATAGCCATGCAATAACATCAGACTTATTGAATAAGCATTATCAAACACTTATAAATATAGTATTATTTTACATATATGTGTATTAGTGTAATAACCTAATGTTATATTACTAATAACCTCGAGTTCTGTTTTTATTTCTCATTATAATTCTTATTTTTCCACAGTCTGCTTCTCCTGTGTTCCTAGTACTTTTAGATCTTAGACCCATAGTCCTATACTAATTGTATTTATCTGAATCAGTCCTAGTCTGAAAAGATTTGAAGAAAAAATTGTGTGTGTCTGTGTGTATAAAACATGGATTCACATTAACTGGGGTTAAAATAAACCAAAAAAAAATTTTAATAGAATTGAAATATCTTTTATTTTTTAGCGATATATATATATATTCTATGTAAATTGCTTCTCAAGTGCAGCAAGCAGTAATTTATTGAGGAAAATCTTTCTGTAAAACCTTTAAGCAAATAACTCAGCTTTCAGTATGAACATTTTTTTAAAATCCTCTTTTATGCTTTGAAAAAAATAAGTCTGACATTTTCCCTGTTAGCTTCCTGACAAATAAGATTGTGTTTATATTCATTAAAATGGTAAATAATTTGATAATAGAGACAGTTTTCAAATGATGTGCTGACTTGCTGTGGCTCCTGGTTTCACTGTGGCCTGTGTTGGTGCTGACCAGGTTTCATCCTTCCCTCTTTCTCTCCTCTTCTAACCCTGTACCTATTCTGTTACCTAGAAGGGGTTTGAAGATACCATTTCAATGTTGATAGATTTCCCAGGCTCCCTCTTGAAAATACTTGCAGTTGCAGAGCCCCCTATCTGAGACAATACATAAAGATAGAAAGTTAATAGAGAAATAAATGTACGGTGGCAGCATACATATATATTTTTCAAATATATATTTGAAAATGAGTAGGATGCCTATGTGTGCCATAGATATTTAGTGCTTTCAGAGACCATGGGCAGTAACTCCATGGCTCCTGCAGGTTGTAGCCACTTTCTTCCTCAGTTGCCCTGGAGGAAGAAAGTGGCTGATGATTCCAAGTTCACCACCGTGGTGCATGGCTGGAGGGCAGTGAGGAGGGAAATTCTGTGTGGGTTTGTCTTAGGAGATGTGTTGCTTGCACTCCAGACTGAAAAGTAGAAAGAATTTCCTTTTAAAAGTTCTGCACTCTGTAACCCTCAGGTTCTTTTAGCACTCCTGGTTCAGTAATCTGGGTACTACCACTATTTGTAATATTCTTTCAATGGGAAAATGATTTCCAAACGTCAGCAAAATGAATATTGGAAACTCAGCCTGTTCATTAGTGTGGTTATCCTAAACGATATCATTGACCTATCTGGCTTATGACCTTTGTTTAGAGAGAGGTGACTGTGCATTGGTTCTACTTCTACAAAGCTTCTGTGACTCCCTTAAATTCCCACGTTTCCTTCTTGACAGAGAGTATCAACAGCAGCATATTCAATTAATTTCATTTCCTATTTTGAACATCTGTTGGACTTATTTTTGTTGTTGGAGAAACTCACAAGATATAATTATCTTTTTTAAAACATCTTTTCATGCTGTAATATGAACTGTTACTTGTTCTTCACACTGAGCTTGTTTTAAGACAGGAAATCAATTTAAGAAGTCGAAGGAAATGAAATTCTGGGGCCTGCTTCAAATTTATACTATAAGCCATTGACACAATATTTAATCAGAAGCCCAAAACAAATAAATAGGAATCTGCTTTCATGATGGTTGATAAGGTCTAAGACCTAAATTACAAATTTTTTAATTGACATTTAATTGTGTCTTTCACAAAGTGGAAGCAAAAATCCACTTAGCTTTTATTAATAAAGCCAGGTTTAGGGTTAAAGGCTAATCCTCCCTGCTCCCGCCTTTAAGAGATGAAAATAATTTGTTCCTTTTACCTTCTTAGCAGGTCGAAGGAAAATATGTTAGAGAATATTTCAGCTCCTTTTGTTCACACTTATTATGGTACAAGTAAAATTAAATGTTCCTACAGGAAATTATATTTTAAATGAATAGTTATTTCTCGTCTGGAAATATTTAATTATCATTTAGGTTCATAATCCAACAGATGTGTTCTCTAGTGAGCCCATGGACATAGAGATGGATATGAATATAAATCCATGAGCATTGATAGATGAAATGCTAGCCTAATTCAGGGGTGGTGCCAGAGAATTCAGCAACACTCATGAAAAATGCTTCTGGAATACTTGCAAAATAAAGTCCGAGTTTTAATGAAATATTATAAGACCTCAACCACCACTAACAGTGAATGTTCATATGTTAGTAAATTTTTGAGTTAGCAAAATGTTTTTTTATACATTATTTCTTTTAAGCCCCAGAACCCCTCTGTGAGTTGACTTGGATTTGTATTTTTATCCCCATTTTATGAAAAAGTGTCTCAAAGAGGCACTGATTTGTCAAAGCCAGGAGAGCAAGTGGAACTTTTCTCTGTACTTTAAAAAACTAATCTGTGGTCACATAAAATCTAAAATGTATATTGTCATCAGATACTTGTCAAAAATAACCAATATTTATTGAGATCTTGCAAGAGTAAAGGATGGCAATATCCTAAGTACTAGATTTCTTCCCTGAAAGAGTTTATAACCTACTTGGGCAGACTAGACGTATCTATAAAAAAGAACAATAAAATGATCCATAAATCCTACAACAGCTCAAGTATGAGAGCAATCTCCAGAAGTAGAGGAAGGAGTCAGGAAAATATTGTAAGTTTATTCTCTTTCCAGATGTTATAAAAGGTTGCATTGATGTAATTCATAAAGTACTGTATAAAATTTTTTATCTCAGGATATTAGTACTGACAGTGTAAAGACTGGTACACTAAAATAAAAGTTCAAATATTAGGAACTCCTTAGTAGGGGTTACAGTAGCAAGACCCTGCCAATCTGTTTTCCATACTGAAGCTATAATGATCTTTGTAAAATACAGATGTGGCTAGTCTACTTTCCTGTTTAATTCTCTCTGGTGGCTACCCATCGGCTCAAAATAATACCTACAAGTTCTTATTATATATCAGGCACTGTGCTAAGAGGTCAACGTGCATTATGCTTTTTCATCCTCATAGCTACCCTAATGGAAAAGTATTAGTATGTTCTTCATTTTGTAGATGAGGACACTAAGTTAATGGCTTTTCCGAGGCCACAGAGCTGGTCAGTAATAGCTAGGATTCCAGTCTCAGCCAGTCTCTCTTATCCCCTACTCAGTAACCCCTCAGTAGTGTGTAGATGGCCCTTCCTGATCAGGCCCTCACCTGCTCCTCTTCCTGTGGGTGACTAACTCATTCTTTAAGACTCCCTTAAGGCCCCACCCCACAGAATTCTGCATCAAGTGGGCTTGCTCTTGTTTTAACATTTAGCACAGTATGTTGTGGTTGTGTTTACTCCTGTTTCTGTCTGTGTTTCTCTTTTCCTCTCTCATCACTGGACTTGATAGCAGGGACTGCATCTTCGCCATTTGAATTATTGATTACCAAGCACACATCTCATCTAATGGTTGATGCTAAATTTCTATTTGTTGGATTAAAGAGAAATGAATGTCTTTATCTTCAATATAACTCTCTAACATAGTATTTTGTCTTCTTTCCTATTACCCCTCAGTTTGAAATGTCTTCCTCTGTAATCTATTGCTGTCTGCTAGCTTGTGGCCCCAACATTAACCGTTTAAGGATCTCCTACTGTCTTTTCTCCCCATCTGGAATAGTTTTCCCATCATCTTTGCCTAAGGCAAATCTTACTCATCTTTCAAGGTTCAACTTAAATCCCTCATACTTTTCACAACTCCTATCTGAAGTTTGAGCTATCCTGAGTTCTGGAAGCACATCATTGCCTGTAATATTTTTTGTTAATTAATTATGCGGTGCTATGTGGCTTCTCTTCATTATTCTTCTGATTTATTTAAATCTTACTTGTGTTTTAGATTCATTTTATCAATTTTCTTCTGTTATTTTCCCGACTTATTTAATCTTACTTGTGTTTTAGACTCATTGTATCAATTCTCTTCCATTATTCTTCTGAGTTATTTAAATCTTACCTGTGTTTTAGACTCATTTTATCAGCTATAAAGCAAGTCTTTGAGGCCCAAGACCAAGTTTTTGGCATCCCCGTCTAGTAGCTTCACAGTGCATGAAAAGGCAGTACCTGCTAAAAGCATAATGAATTTAGGTTTAAGGATCTTTTTTCTTCAAAAGTTGAAGCCTTTTCCATACTCATATATTTGTAGATAATTCCATATATGTTTGAGCAGTTTTAATTTGAATATTTAATAAAGCTATAAATTTTAACAAGAGTGATTTCATCGCCTCTCATCAATAATTCAGAAATACCTGCTATTTGAGTGACTCCGTGTAGGTACTGGTAGAATGTCTCTCCAGGTTTTAAAAGCCTGTGTTATATTTTCACAGTAATGGTGTTGATTACTATCATTAGAGTGCTAGGTGAGAAAACTTTTCTGCTTTTCTAAAAAAGCCCTCCTTATCCAATTAGGATTAATTGCAAACCTACAATAGAGATTTCCTAGAGAAGTTCATAAGTTTAATTCTGTGTATTATTTTAAATATCTTCTCTCTTTTTAAAAAGTTTCTTTAAAAAAAAATCTTTAAGACAAGTTTAAATCAAAATATTAGCTTAATGGGTTCATGTTGGTGGAATACTTATTAACAAAATCTCTCCTTGATTTTAAACAGATTAAATACTTCACAAGCATATAAATATTTTTACTGCTCTTTATATTCTTTCAATCCTTATGGTAAATGTAATCTAAGTCAACCAAAGCATGCCCTACTTTGGAACATATTTTAATTTTATTAAAATACAGAAGTTTTAGGGGTTCATTTGTTTCTTTTTTTCCCCGATCTGGTGATTATACAGATGACTGTAGTTACACTTTATTTTGTTACTGTGTTTACCAATATTATTTTGGTTCCTTTTCATCAAAATCTAAATATGACCTGAAAATATTGAGTCTAAACATTAATGTCCTGAATTGAAGCTAAAAGATTTGTTTGTATATTTAGATTTGAAATTCATATAAAAGTTACTGAATGCGACATTCATCTAAAAGGTACTGAATGTTATATTACAGGAACATTTCCTTAACTACTTTGCATTTATCGATACTTTGAGAACTACTTAACATCTGGATTCATATAACAAGAGACACCTTGCATAACCTTATGATAATCAAAAATCATTTGAATAGATGGAGAGAAAGAATGGTTTGGGATAGAGTTACCCATCAAAGTTCAAGTCAACATCCCAATGTAAGATATTTTGCAACTTTGAATTAGCATTTGGGCATCAGTTCTTCATAATCACTTAGGCAATTTGGGGACTTATACCCTTTTAAGAAGATTTTGTGTCCTTCGCTGACCTACTTCATAAAGTCTCAGTTAATTTATGGAGGATAATTAATTACAGTCCACCTGATTAGAATTCCTGAAGTCAGAATTCATTTTGTACAATTCTGAAAACTATTTTTAGTATGTTACAGAAGAGTACTAGTAGATTTTCTCCTAGGTTTTTATTCCTAAAAGTTGTGTAGTTTTACATTTTACATTTAAATCCATAGTCTGTTTTGAGTTAATATTCCTATAAGGTATGAGATTTAGACTGATGTTCATTTTTTGCTTATTGATGTCTAATTGCTCCAATACCATTTGTCAAAAAGGTTACCTATCCTCAAATTGTTTTTGCATCTTTGTCAAATATCAGTTGGGAATATTTGTGTGGATTTATTCCTGGGCGCTCTTTTCTCTTCCATTGATCTATATGTCTATCCTGCCAATACCACAGTCTTGATCATTGTGTAACTGTATAATAAATCTTTTTCAAAATTGCTTTAGCTATTCTGGTTCCCATTCCTTTTCATATAATTTTAAAATACTCTTGTCTAAATCTACAAAAAATCTTGCTGAGATTTTGATAAGGATGTGCTAAACCTATATACAGATTTGAGAACATTGTGTCGTGTTCTAATCCACGAACGTGGTATGTTCTCCATTTTGTTAGATCTTTGTTTCTTTTATCAAGATTTTGTAGTTTTAAGCATATAGTCCTGTTTATGTCTTGTTAATTTATACCTAAATATTTTAAATGTTTTTAGAAGTTGTAAGTGGTATTATATTTTAAATTTTGGTGTCTACGTATTCATTGCTAGTACATAAACACACAGTTGATTATTCATATGTTTATCTTATATCCTGTGAACTTGTTGAACTCACTTATTGGTTCTAGGAGAATTTGGAGATTTCTTGAGATTTTCTACATAGACAGTCATTTTGAATAAAGACAGTTTATATCTTCCTTTTTGATCTGCATGACTTTTGTTTCCTTTTCTTTTTTTATAGCACTGGCTAGAACTTCCAGTACTATGTTGCATAAGAGTGGTGAGGCCAGATAGTCTTGCCTCGTTCCCTGTCTTAGAGAAAAAGCATTCAGTGTTTCACCATTAAGTGTAATGTTACCTGCAGATTTTTGTAGGTGATCTTTATAAAGTTGAAGTGCCTCTCTGTTCCTATTTTTCTGAGACTTTTTACAAATGAGCGTTTAATTTTGTCAAATGCTTTTTCTGTATCAGTTGATTAGGATCATGATATTTTTTTCTTTAGTGTTGTGATATGATGGATCCCATTGATTGATTTTCAAATAATCCTCCAGCATTGCATTCTTGGAATAGACCCCACTTGCTCATAGAATGCAGATATTTTTATATATTCCTAAATTTTCTTTTCTAATATTTTGCTAATAATTTTTGAGTCTATATAAGGGATATTGTCCTGTAGTTTTCTGGTTTTGGACTTTTATCTGAATATAGGATTTTGAGTTAATTATTTTTTTAAATTTTATATTAGTTTCAGATATACTGTGCAAATGGTTAGACATTTATATAATTTATCACCTGATCCCCCCCCCCCACATTACTCTAGCACCTATCTAGCTCTACACATGGCAATTATGACAATTCTTTTCTTTCAGTGCTTAAAAAATATTGTGTCCCTTCCTTCTGGTGTCCATGGTTTCTGATAAGAACTCTGCAGTTGTTTTAATCCTTTTGCTAAGTTATGATTCCTTTCTCACTGCTTTCGAGATTTCTTCTTTCTCTTTGGTTTTCAGAGTTTGACTATGATGTATCTTGGTATGGGTTTCTCTTGTTTGGAGTTCGTTTAGCTTTTGGAATCTGTAGGTTTATCTCTTTTGTCAGTTTGAGAAGTCTTCAGCCCTTATTTCTTTGAGTACTCCTTCCAGGATTCTGATGACATGAATATTCAATCTTTTGTTATAGTCCCACAGGTCCTTGAGGCTCTGTTAATTTTTTTTCAGTCCATTTTCTCACTGTTGTTCAGACTATGTAATTTCTATTGTTCTGTCTTTTAGTTCATGATTCTTCCTTGTGTCTCCTCCATTCTGCTAGTAAGTTTGTTATATTTTGGTTATTGTATTTTCCAGTTCTAAAATTACTATTTTTTCTTTATATATTTCTTTGCTCAGACTTTTTCTGTGCTTCAGCTTTCTATTTTTCATTTGTTTTAAGCATGTTTATCTTTGCTTGTTGAAGCATTTTTTAAAGATGGCTGTTTTAAAATCATTATTAGGTTATTCTAACATTCCTGTCATCTTGGCGTTGACATCTAATTATTGTCTTTCTTCACTTAGTTTGAGGTCTTCTTGGTTCTTGGTATGATGCATTCTTCTTTATTGAAACCTGAAAATTTTGGGTATCATGTTATGAAACTCTGGATCTATTTTAAACCTTCTGTTTTAGCTGGATTTTTCTGATACTGCTCTAGCAAAAGAGATGCTGTCTCATTGCTGCCAGGTGGAGGTAGAAGTCTAGGCTCCCCACTCAGCTTCTGTTGACATCTGAGAGTGAATGGCTCCCTGTTATGAAGGAGATGGGTGTTCTCGCTTGATATTAGGCCTCTGCTGATACCTCTGGCTGGTCGGGGTAGGAGTATCTCATGGCCTCCATTGACACCACAGTGGGAGTGAACTTGTTGTTGCTGGGTGGTGAAAGTCCTGACTCTCCACTAGGCATCCTCTGATACCACCCCAGTGGAAAAAGAGAGGGGTGCCTTGTTATTGACAGGTCGGGGTGGCCTCCGCTGACCCTATTGTGGGGACGTGTACTCTTTACCACCTAGCAGGGATGAAAGTCCTAGTTCCTTAAGCCTTCTCTGACACCACCTCAGCTGAGGGATTGGGGTGGCCCATTATAGCCTAGTGAAGGTAGAAATCTAGGCTCCTCACTTGACCTTTGCTGGTGGGGTTGGGACTGGGGCCACAATATTTTTCCTGTGGTATTTGACTGCCAATTATGAGTTATTTAAGCTCACCATGCTTTACTTTTTCTCATCTGTAAAATGGAGAAAGTAATAGAGATATTACAATGAATATGAATTAATACATTTGAAGACCTTTAAATGTTGCCTGGCATAGAGTAAGTGTTCAACAAATGTTATCTGCTATTTTTTTCTGACATTTTCTTAAACTGCAGTCCATAAAAGCACATCTGGAGAAATATTTGTGACATAACCAGCATGAAGGCTATTTCTGTACCGGAATGTCCTTATCATGGTCATAGTGGCCAAGTCCTGTTGCAGATGTGCAGTCTGCTCCCTGGTTCTCATTGCCTTTGTGGTTGTGATTAAGAGCTTTTTTTCTGTTTTTCTCTAGAAACCAAATGGTTTTAGCTACCTTTATTTTCTAAAAATTCTAAGCTTCATAGGGCAGTGGATTTGTTTGAATGATAAAGCCAAGAAACTATAAATACTATTTATTTTCAATTCCCTTTATTTGATTTAGACATAATCCCTATTATTTGTACATTTTCTGTAGGAATCAATGAAAAGATTGAGAATGAACCTGAGCTGTAAACCTGCCATTGCAAGATATAATTAGCGGCCACAAAGAATATTTGATTTTTTGAAAGCTATTTTTTAAAATCAGTATTGAATGTATGCAAGTGATAAATGGTGAGAATTCTTTCTCACAATTATTATTTTAAGTTTCTGGAAAGATGAAGCTCGATGTTTAAATGTTATCATTAATTTCATTACTAAGCCATCTTTTAAATTTTACTTTACAGATCAACAGTTAAATTTTGAAGGTCAAACTTTCTGATGGTGGTGACAAGCCATGGCGACAGATGATAAAGTTGCCATCTTAACTGATGATGAAGAGGAACAGAAGAGAAAATATGTTCTTGCTGATCCCTTTAATGGTGTTTCCAGGGAACCAGAACCACCTTCAAATGAAACACCCTCCTCCACAGAAACAGCTGCTATTCCTGAGGAGGACATAGACTGGATAGAAAAACATTGTGTTAAAATAAATAACGATCTTCTAATTTCCAAGGTCTTTTATTTTTTCTTTTACTCTGCATATGGCTCTCTTTACCCACTTTTGCCTGTGTATTATAAACAGCTGGGAATGTCACCAAGCCAGAGTGGATTGCTAGTAGGTATTCGATACTTCATTGAATTCTGCAGTGCTCCATTTTGGGGTGTAGTTGCAGATCGCTTTAGAAAAGGCAAAATTGTCCTCCTCTTTTCTCTTTTGTGTTGGGTTTTATTCAACCTGGGCATCGGATTTGTCAAACCTGCTACCTTGAGATGTGTACCAAAGATTCCCCCAACAGCTCACCCTACCAATTCAAGTCACCCGCTGACCATCCTGCCAACAAATTCTTCCATTATCTCTTCCATTACTGCATCATCAAGAATGCGTGAAAAAAGAAACCTGCTTCTTTCTAGTGGGCCAGTGATGTTAGAAACAGGGCCCAATGTCACAGAAACTGTCATCTTTTCAACAGCTCCAAACAAGACCAGTGCACCCACTCTGCAGCCTCAGACAAATGAAATTACAGACCATATTATGGACTTGACCTTGAACCCAAGCACAGCAACTCCTGCCCCCCCAGGAAATGTAACCAGGGAGAGAACCACTATTATTGTCACTACCACCAAATCTTTACCTTCTGACCAAGTCACTCTTATTTATGATCAACAAGAAGTAGAAGCTATATTCTTGGTAATTTTGGTAGTTGTCATAATAGGAGAATTTTTCAGTGCCTCTTCAGTCACCATTGTGGACACAGTAACCCTCCAGTATCTGGGAAAACACAGAGACCGCTATGGATTGCAGCGCATGTGGGGCTCTCTGGGCTGGGGCCTGGCGATGCTGTCCGTGGGCATCGGGATTGACTATACCCACATAGAAGTGCTCATTGACGGAAAGGGATGTAAGCCCCCTGAGTACCGGAACTACCAGATTGTCTTCATCGTCTTTGGAGTTCTCATGACCATGGCCTTGATCGTTGCTACTCAGTTCCGGTTCCGCTACAACCACTTCAAAAGTAATGAAAATAAAGGGAAAGAGGTGGAGATCCCTCAGGTGGAAAGGAACAGCTCCACAGAGTCCTCTGAGGAGACACCGACCACGATGAGCCACTCGCAGGCCTTCAACTTTTGGGACCTAATCAGACTGCTTTGTAGTGTGCAGTATGGCTCAGTGTTGTTCGTGGCTTGGTTTATGGGTTTTGGGTATGGCTTCGTGTTCACGTTTCTCTACTGGCATTTGGAGGACCTGAATGGAACGACAACCCTCTTTGGGGTGTGTTCAGTCCTGAGTCATGTGTCTGAGCTGACAGCTTATTTTTTTAGTCACAAGCTTATTGAATTGATTGGCCACATCAGGTAAGAGCATACTTACTACATCTGCCCTGTAGCAATTGAACCTTATCTTTTTGTAGTTTACAGCTCCTTTGATCACATTTATGGATATTATAATTCGTTTTGGGGGTTTGGTTGGGTGAGAATGGGGCTTTCTATTGCTCTTTCTTTTTAAAATAGGAACAAAAGGAAGGAAGTAGTAAACATAGTTGGATTATCTAAAACAAATGAAATATGCTGCTTCCTCTCTGTATGCTTCCTCTCTGTATGCTTGCAGTAAATGTTCTGAGGTATAGGAGCACTAATTTAGTGAACTGTATTTGTTTTATCCATGGACCTTGAAGGGTCCACCCGTCTCAGGCTTTCGTGAAGGTAGGCTTATGTATATAAAGAAGATTATGTTTATAAAGAGGATTATGTGTTTCCAGCCTTCAGTTTGTAGCCACTTGCTGACACAGATAGACCTTAAATATATGGTATATGAAGATGTCTATTATATTTAATAAGGCTGTGATATGACCCACCATAATCCCTAATCCATATTACAAGTAAGAATTTCCTTATATATATATATTTTTTCTGATTATTACATGAATTTCTGCATTTTTATCTGCCATGAAGACATGAGACATTTAAAAATCTTACTTCTACCTAAAATTTTCCATGTAATCCTTTTAGTCAGAAAATCTAAATGCTTAATGTTTCTTCTTGTGTAATGTTTGTCACCATTAATATTTGTCTGCAGTTCATTGAACAGTTCCTTGCTCTTTATAAGTCTTTCTGCTTTGTTGTTGGTTCTACAATGAAGAGCTGGCTACATTTAAGCATTCTTACCTCATAGGAAAATATGGCATGTCCCTAAAATTGGAATTTGCCATATCTAAAAAAAGAAAGAACCTGTGTGTTTGTGTATATGTGGTAATCTTTAAATTCGCTGTTTCTATGAGAAATTACAAAGGAGAAATAGATACTGACAAGACTTTAGAAACACTGATCTTTTAATTTCCCCTCTACTAACTGAAGAAAATCTTTTCTAATTTAAAGTTTCAACCTAGAATCGTTCTTTTCCTCAAACAATTGTGAATATTTTTTCTTGTTCAGTTTGATTTTGCTTTGGGAGGCTGTACCCTGTTCCTTCTCTTTCTCAAATCTTTGACCCCTTTGTTGTCACTAAACAAAGTCGGGCACTATGTGGATGGTCCCCAGACCCACAGAGTCCCAAAGGCACATTCAGTGGGACCAGTCCAAAAAGAGTTTTATAATATTAAGGACTTGGAATATCCTTTAACCTTGTCCAGGTCATGTTTACACTCTCTGAGCCTTGTGGATTGACCAAAATGAATTAAACACTTCTCTTCAGCTTGGGTAAATGAGCAGGATCTCACCTAACCAATTAAAATCACAGTCCTTTATTTCCAGAGAGGTACCCAGTTAGGTCTTAATAGTGAATGGAATTCCTACATGTCATTATTTAATCAGTTAGTAGCATGAATCGAATATTGACTCAGTACAAAGTATGTGTATAGGTTCAATTTTCAAAGAAGTTGTTAGGTTCTCACACTAAAAGAAGTTTCTTTTCTGTCTTTGCCTTTTGTGTGAGGTATATATTTTCATTATAAAATCGTAGCAGGTTTACTACTAATTTTGGTACTTACATGAGCTTACACTTGAAGTTTTCTTTCCTGAGCATTATCAGTTACTCATTACTTAAAAACCTATGGCTCACTTAACCTTAATTTTCTGGTTTTATCTTCCTTTTCTTATTTAATGATGAGCTAGAAGAAGGTTCTGTGGTCAAATTGTTGCTCCCAAGAGCCTACTAGAATTCTATCAATTTGCGATAATTGACTGCTTTTGGATTTTAATTCTGACCATTAAAATATATTATCCTAACTATTTTAAAAGGATTCCGATAGCTGTAGTGAGATTATTCCCACATATTCAGGTAGAATGAATATTTTTTGGGGGTAAGAATTTTGGGAGCCCAGTCAGGGTAGTGGTTGAGATTTGGGGGTTTGAAAATGTGGTGACAGTTTAAACTTTTCATTGGAAAAATGTCATACATTAAGTAGTTGACGAAGAGAAATTATCTTTCTGTGAATTCATAATCTTTGTTTTCCTTGTAGGATCATAAGGAGGGATCTTTCTGTGGCTTTTACATATGCATGTATGTTTTCTCAATTTTCTGTGACTGTCACATTGGGAGTTTGTTTTTAGAAGTCAGAGTACCATAAAAATTGTAAATATCCTAATGTAGTCAAAAGTAGATTTCCACAAATTCTTTATAGAGATTCATAATGAAGAAAAATTCATACTAGAAAATAATTTTTAAACATCATGTCCAGTTTTGATCCACTTAGTATTTTAACAGCACAGTTTGGGCCCAGTTTTTCAGGGAATAACCTATCTATCTGTCTTAACACACACACAAACACGCACCGCACACGTATGGAGTAAATGATTTCTGATTTTTGACCTTGGATTTTGACCTTTTCTGGGAAGTGGCTTTCTCAGGCAAACAGGATAATGCTTAATATTTCCACTAATTTACTAAAAAAGGTAAATTTCTTTTGATTTGAAATCACAAGACTTTGAAATTTATAGTAAGCATAGTTCTAGGCTAATTTTGTAAAGAAAACTAGACTTCTTTAACTAGAAAGGTAAATGTATCTTAAGGGTATATTCACCTAGCTTAATATTTCAACAGCCATGAGTTGTGATCTAAATACGCTGCAATTAATCATTTGTAAATATGCTATTTATTCATGATGGCCTATTATTAGGCCATCACCTATGTTATTTGATTTAAATTTATTTACATTTTAAGGAGCACAAAAATCTACTCAATCAACTCTGACTTTGCCCAGAAATTCTTACACTCAAGGTCAGTTTTGCCATGCAAATGTTATCTGTCAGGGGTAATGTATTGACCATTAAT